>NW_025814897.1:85647500-86210000 GCF_022079265.1 Lynx rufus
CATACAACTTGGAAACAGCAATCTGAACACCTGGGGAACACAGGTGTTATTTGCTCATCTGAGTGTGTCCCCGAGAAGCAACACTCACAGAGAGACCTCTTTGGGAACAAAGGAACTGGCCATTTTCCTCACCCACCCCTCAGCATAAGCATAGAGCCACCTGCAGGAACAAGCACAGCACCCACATTCCTTCCCTATCTAACTTGCTTACGCCAAACCCTGTCCCACCCCCCGCCCCAGTGAAACCACCCTTCCCAATCATGCTTGCCTCAGTCCCAGGACAGTGGGCCCCCTTCCCCAGAAGACCAATACAAACTCCTGCCAACACTGCATCTCTCCAGCCAGGAGTTTTTTGAGGCCCTGGTTCCAGCAGCAGTGTCAGCAGGTCTCATTTCACAAGCAGACCAGAACATACCTACTTAAAACTTGCCACATTTGGACCAGAGATCAAACAGTGCCCAAAACAGGCAAAGAGAGCCTCTGAAGATAACTGACCTGAAAGATAAAGTAGCCAGGACAAAACAGCAGAGTGCATGTAGCACACAGTAGTGACACTCTCTAAAGTGCCAAGCCCTGAGGAACAGGAGATACTACACCACAGGGCACTGTAAGATCTCTTCTTCATAAGGCAATTACCCAGCAGAAGAGGAGATATAGCTGGCTTTCCTAACACACAGAAGTAGGCACAAAGACTTAGAAAAAATGAGAAGACAGAGGGATTTGTCCCATATGAAAGAACACGACAAGGCCACAGCCAGAGACATAAGTGAAACATATACAAATAACATGCCTGATAGGAAATTTAATGTAATGATCATAAAGATACTCACTGGACTTGAGAAAAGAGTGGAAGACATCAGTGAGACCCTTAAACAGACATAAGGAAAAACATAGCAGAGGTAAAGGGTTCAATAAACCAAGAGAGAAATACACTTGATGGAATAAATAGCAGAATGGAAGAAGCAGAGGAATGAATTAATGACCTAGAAGACAGAGTAATGGAAGATAATCAAACTGAACAAAAGAGAGAAAGAAGAATTATGCAAAATGAGAAGAGAATTAGGGAACTCTGTGACTCCATCAAACTTAATAAAATTCATATAGGAGTCCCAGAAGAAAAAGAGAGAGAAAAGAGGGAAGAAACTGATTTAAAGAGATAGTAGCTAAAAACTTCCTCAATCTAGGGAAGGAAACAGATATCCCAATCCAGGAGGCACAGACAACCCCCAACAAAATCAACAAAAGCAGATCCATAACAAGACATATTATAATTACAATGGCAAAATATAGTGATAAAGAAAAAAATTTTTTAATTTGTTTTAAAGGGTGCCTGGGTGGCTCAGTCAGTTAAGCATGTGACTTCAGCTCAGGTCGTGATTTCATAGTTGATGAGTTTGAGCCTCACGTTGGGCTCTGTGCTGACAGCTCAGAGCCTGGAGCCTGCTTGGGATTCTGTGTCTCCCTCTCTCTCTACCCCTCTCCCTCATTCTCTCTCTCTCTCTCTTTCTCTCTCTCTCTCTCTCTCTCATAAATAAACACACAAAAAAAGAAAGAAAGACATTTTAAAGCAAGTGAAAAGAAGGGAAACTCCTTAAGGATATCAGGGGATTCTTCAGCAGAAATTTTCCAAGCCAGAAGGGAGTGGCATGATGTAGTTAAAGTACAGAATAGGAAAAATCTGCAGCCAAAAATACCCTGTCCACAAAGGCTATCATTCAGAATAGAAGGAGAGATAAAGAGTTTCCCAGACAAACAAAAACTAAAAGAGTTCATGACCACTAAACCAGCCCTGCAAGAAATATTAAAGGGGACTCTTTGAGTGGAAAGACCAAAAGTGACAGCATTAAGGTAGGAAACAAAAAAGAAGTAAAAATTAATATTTTTGTAAAATATCAGTCAAGGAACTCACAAAATAAAAAGATGTAAAAGATGACACAATATACCTAAAACAAGGTGATGAGAGGAGTAAGAACGGATTCAAAGTTAAATGACCATCAGCCTAATATAGACTGCTATATGCAGAAGATGTTATATACAAACCTAATGCTAACCACAAATCAAAAACAACTGATAAATATGCAAAGAATAAAGAGAAAGAGGAGTACATGCCTGGCTCAGTCTGTAGAGCATGCAAATCTTGATCTCCTTGTGAGTTTCAGCCCCATATTGGGTGTAAAGTTTACTTAAAAATAAAATCTGTAAAAATAGATAGATGATAGATAGATAGATAGATAGATAGATAGAGATACATAGATATCCAAATATATCACTAAAGAAAACCAGTAAATCATGAAAGACAGAAAGACAAGATCAGAGAAAATCTTCAGAAACAACTACAAAACAGGTATTAAAGTGGCAATAAATACTTATCGATAATTACTTTGAATGTAAATGGACCAAATGCTCCAATCAAAAGACAAAGGGTAATATAATGGAAAAACAACAACAATAACAAGACCCATCTATATGCTGCTTACAAGATACTCATTTTAGACCAAAGACACCTGTAGACTTAAAGTAAGGGGATAGAGAAATATTTATTGGGCAAATAGATGTCAAAAGAAAGCTGTATAGCAATACTTACATCAGACAAAACAGATGTTAAAACAATGACTGTAATAAAAGACAAAGAAGGACACTATATAATAATAAATGGGACAATCCAACAAGAATAAATAACGATTGTAAATATTTATGCAACCAACCTGGGAGTGCCCAAATACATAAAACAGTTAATAACATACATAAAGGATCTAACTGATAATAATGCAATTATAGTAGGGGACTTTAATACCCCACTTACATCAATAGATCATCTTAACATAAAATCAACAAGAAAATAATGGTTTTGAATGACACAGTGGACCAGATGAATTTAACAGATATATTCAGAATATTCCATCCTAAAACAGCAGAATACACTCTCTTTTCAAGCACACATGGGTTATTCTCTAGAATAGATCACATATAAGGTCACAAAACAAGCCTCAAGAAATTAAAAAAGATTGAATTCCTACTATGCCTCTTTTCTGACTACAATGCTATGAAAGTAGAAATCAGCCACAAGAAAAAATCTGTAAAGACCACAAATACAAGGAAATTATTTAACATACTACTAAATAATGAATGTCAATCAGGAAATCCAAGAACAAATAAAAAAATACGTGGAAACAAATGAAAATGAAAACACAACAGTCCAAAACATTTGGTATGCAGCAAAAGTTGTTCTAAGAGGGAAGTTTATAGCAATACAGACTTATCGCAAAAAAAAAAAAAGAGAAAAATTTCAAATAAACAATCTAACCTTACACCAAAAGGAGCTAGGAAAGGAACAACAAACAAAACCTTAAAACCAACAGAAGGAAGAAATAAAGATTAGCTCAGAAACAAATGATATAGAAAAAAACAACAACAAAGAAACAAACAAACAAAAAAAACCCCACAATAGAACAGATCAATGAAACCAGGAACAGTTCTTAGAAAAAAATTAATAAAATTTATAAGCCCTTAGCCAGACTTATCAAGAAAAAAAAGAGAAAGGATTCAAATATGATAACAAATGAGTCAGGAGAAATAACAACCAACACCACAGAAATACAAACAATTATAAGTAAATATTATGATAAACTATATACCAACAAATTGGGCAACCTAGAAGAAATGGATAAATTCTAGGAAACATATAACCTACCAAAACTGCAACAGGAAGAAATAAAATATTTGAACAATTGTCAGAAAAAAAAAATTTGAATCAGTAATCAAAAAACTCCCAACAAACAAAAGTCATGCACCAGATTGCATCACAGGCAAATTCTACCAAACATTTAAAGAAGAATTAATACCTATTCTTCTAAAACTATTCCAAAAAACAGAAAGGGAAGGAAAACTTCCAAATTCATTCTATGAGGTAAGAACTACCCTGAAACTAAAACTAGATCCATGCGACACACAAAAAAAGCGAACTACAGGCCAATATATTTGATGACCAGAGACACAAAAATCCTCAAAAAAATACTAGCAAACCAAATCCAACAATACATTAAAAAAATCATTCACCATGATCAAATGGGATTAATTCCTGGGCTGCAAGAGTGGTTTAATATTCACAAATCAATCAGTGTAATACATCACATCAATAAGAGAAAGGACAAGGGCCATATGATCATATAAATAGATGCAGAAAAAGCACTTGACAGTACAACAACATTCATGATAAAAATCCTGAACAAAGTAGGTTTAGAGGGAACATACCTCAACATAATAAAGGCCATCTGTAAAAAATCCACAGTTAACATTATCCTTCATGAGAAAAAACAGAGCTTTTCACCTAAGGTCAGGAACAAGACAAGGATGTCCACTCAAATCACTTTTATTCAACAGAGTGCTGGAGGTCCTAGCCACAGCAATCAGACAACAAAAAAGAAATAAAAAGCATCCAAATTGGTAAGGAAGAAGTAAATCTTTCACTATTTGCAGATGACATGATACTATACATGGAAAACCCAAAAGACTCCACCAAAACCTGCTAGAATTGATAAACAAATTCAGTAAAGTTGCAGGGTACAAAGTCAGTATACAGAAATCTGTTGCATTTCTTTTTTTTTTTTTAATGTTTTTATTTATATTTGACAGAGAGAGAGAGAGAGAGAGACAGAACATGAGTGGGGGCGGGGCAGAGAGAGAGGGAGACAGAATCCTAAGCAGGCTCCCAGCTCTGAGCTGTCAGCACAGAGGCCATTGTGGGGCTAGAACGCATGAACCACAAGATCATGACCTGAGCTGAAGTCTGACACTTTACCGACTGAGCCACCCAGGCATCCCTGTTGCATTTCTATACAGCAATAATGAAACAGTAGAAGGAGAAATTAAGAAAACAATCCCATTTACAATTGCACAAAAAATTAGATATGTAAGAATAAACCTAACCAAAGAGGTGACCTGTACTCCGAAAATTATGAAACACTGATGAAAGAAATTGAAGATGACACAAAGAAATGGAAAGACATTCATGCTCATGGATTGGAAAAACAAATATTGTTTAAATGCTCATGGTACCCAAAAAAATCTACAGATTCAATGCAATCTCTAATAAATATCAACAACATTTTTTATAGAACTAGAACAAACAATCCTAAAATTTCTGTGGAACCACAAAAGACCCCCAAATAGCCAAAGCAATTTTCTTGAAAAAGAAATTCAAAGCTGAAAGCATCATAATTCCAGACTTCAAAGCTATAGTAATCAAAACAGTATGGTACTAGACAAAAATAGACACATAGATCAACAGAACAGAATAGGAAACCAGGAAATAAACCTACAATTATATAGATAGTCAATTAAACTTCAACACAGGAGGCAGGAATATCCAATGGAAAACAAAACAAAACAACAACAACAACAACAAAAAGTCTCTTCAACGAATGGTGTTGAGAAAATTGGATAGCAACATGCAAAAGAATGAAACTGGACCACTTTCATACACCATGCACAAAAATAAATTCAAAGTGGATGAAAGACGTAAATGTGAGACCTGAAACCATAAAAGTCCTAGAGGAGAGCACAGGCAGTAACTACTCTGACTTTGGACAGAGCAACTTTTTCCTAGATAGGTGCCCTGAGGCAAAGGAAACAAAAACAAAAATAAACTATTGGGACTACATCAAAATAAAAAGCTTTTACACAGTGAAGGAAACAATCAACAAAGCTAAAAGGCAACCTATGGGATGGAAGAAGATATTTGCATATGACATAGCCAATAAAGGGTTGGTATCCAAAGTATATGAAGAACTTATCAAACTCAATGCCCAAAAAACAATCCTTTTAATAATGGGCAGAAATGAGTGATTCAGTCAGTTTAGTGACCAACTCTTGATTTAGGCTCAGATCATGATCTCACGGTTTGTGGGTTCAAGCCCTACATCAGGCTCTGTTTGGGATTCTCTTTCTCCCTCTATCTCTCTGCTCCTCCCTCCTTCTCTCTCTCTCTCTCTCTAGAAATAAATAAATAAACTTTTTACAAAATAGGCAGAAGACATGAATAGACATTTCTTCAAAGGCAACATCCAGATGGCCAACATGCACATGGAAAGATGCTCATCATCACTTACCATCAAGGTAATGCAGATCAAAGCTACAATGAGATACCATCTCACACCTGTCAGAATGGCTAAAATCAACAACACAAGAAACAACAGGTATTGGCAAGGATGTGGAAAAAAAGGAACCCTCTTGCACTGTTGGTGGGAATGGACACTGGTATAGCCATTCCGGAAAACAGTATGGAGGTTCCTCAAAAAGTTAAAAATAGAACTACTTTATGATCCAGCAATTGCACTACTGGATATTTACCCAAAGAACACAAAAACACTACTTCAATGGGACACCCCTAGATTTATAGCAGCGTTATTTACAATAGCCAATATATGGAAACAGCCCAAATGTCTATCAATTGATGAATGGATAAAGAACATAGGGTATATATATATATATATTATATATTATATATATATATTATATATATAATTATATATATATAATATATATATATAATTATATATATGTATATGTTTATATATGTATATATGATTATATAATCATATATATGTATATTATTCAGCCACGAAAAAGAACAAAATCTTCCCATTTGCAATGACGTGGATGGAGCTATTGAGTATAATGCTAAGCAAAATAAGTCAGTCACAGAAAGAAAAATAACACCTGATTTCATTCATATGTGGAATTTAAGAAACAAAACAAATGATCATAAGGGGAAAAGAAAGTGAGAGAAAGAGAGAGAGAGAGAAACCAAAAAACAAACTCTTAACTATAGAGAACAAACTGATGGTTACCAGAGAGAAAGTGGATGGAGTGATGGGTGAAATAGGTGATGAGGATTAAATTAAGGAGTGCACTTGTGATGAGCACCAAGTGATGTATGGAGTTTTTGAATCACTAAATTTCTACACCTGAATCTAATATTACACTGTATGTTAATTATCTGGAATTTAAATAAAAATTTAAAAAAGTAAAACAAACAAAAGAACAAAGCAAAAACCTCAGAAAAAGACCTTCGTGAAATGGAGATGACTGATCTACCTGATAAAGAGTCATAAAATGCTCACCAAACTAGGGAAAAGAATGGATGAACAGAGTGACAACTTCAAAACAAGGAGACAGATACAGGAATGCTGATTCATAGGGGCACATGTACCTCAATGTTTACAGCAGCACTGTCAACAATAGCCAAATTTTGGAAAGACCCCAAATGTCCATCAACTGATGAATGGATAAAGAAGATGTGGTATGTATACATGATGGAATACTACTTGGCAATGAAAAAGAATGAAATCTTGCCATTTGCAACAATGTGGATGGAACTGGAGGGTATTGTGCTAAGTGACATAAGTCAAAGAAAGACAGATATCATATGTTTTCACTTATATGTGGGAGTTGAGAAACTTAACAGAAGGCCATGGGGGAAAGGAAAGAAAAACATATATATAGTTACAAACAAAGAGGGAGGCACAGAGAACAAACTGAGGGTGGAAAGGGGGGCAGGGGCAGGGAAAATGGGTGATGGGCATTGAGGAGGGCACTTGTTGGGATGTGCACTGGGTGTTTTATGTAAGTGATGAATCACAGGAATCTACTCCTGAAGCCAAGAGCACACTGGATACACTGTAGGTTAGCTAACTTGACAATAAATTATATTAAATATTTTTTTAAAAAGAACTACATAAAGCAGGCTTGAAACCAAATGCTCTAAGAAATACCCTAAATTTGCACAGTTGACTTTCAAACCTCAATAAATAAAAATAGGAGCATATTCCTTGCTTTTATATATCATGTAACTTTTTCTTTCCAAGTGCTTTACATAAAACAACAGTTAAATTTGCCTCTGGTAAGCTTGTAATCCTTATTGCAATTATCAGCTAAATCTGATTTGGTTGTGAGTGTTGAGGAGCAGACAGCGCATGTTAAATTGGGAATCCCATATTCATTGATTGTAATCTTAAGTATTCTCTCCCAATTCAAGACACCAACATTTCTCGCTTCCTCTAGGCAACATCTTTCTATTGATCCTAAACCACTGTATAAATTCTTTCCTCCACTGAATGCACTCTCTGCAAGCACCCAGAGTGGTGTGATTAAAATGCAATTCTCAATGCTTCTTCCATGGCTCAAAGTTATTTCATGGCATTAAGACATAGGTTTGTATCCTTAATTGGTCTTCAAAACCCAGGTGCCTCTGGAATTTTGCTCTTTTCATAACATTACATTCACACTGGCTTTCTTTCAAATTCTTCCAGGTATCAGCCATTTTAACTTAGGACTATTTTCAGACTGTTTCCTTCACCTACAATGACTTTCCATCACTTCTACACCCAGCTAACTTCCTCCTAGAGAACAGAACCTGGACATAATATTACATTTTAGAATACCTTTCCTATGTGTCCTTGGACAGCTTAGATTTCTTTATTTACTCATTTATAGCATGCTGTGATTTCCATCCTTTGCAGAAGTTATGGCAATAATGACTTGTATACTTATAGGTTAATGTCAATTCTGTCTTTAATTCTGTCTTCAATTCTATGTATCTCCAGTATCTATCATATACACTTGCTCCCAAAAGTTCATACGCATCTATTGAATGAATAAAGAAGAGATGAAATAAAATTTTTAAAAAACAGGGAGATAGGGGCGCCTGGGTGGCGCAGTCGGTTAAGCGTCCGACTTCAGCCAGGTCACGATCTCGCGGTCCGTGAGTTCGAGCCCCGCGTCAGGCTCTGGGCTCATGGCTCAGAGCCTGGAGCCTGTTTCCAATTCTGTGTCTCCCTCTCTCTCTGCCCCTCCCCCGTTCATGCTCTGTCTCTCTCTGTCCCAAAAATAAATAAACGTTGAAAAAAAAATTAAAAAAAAAACAGGGAGATAGAAAATATAACAAAGTACTAAACAGAAGTCAAGAGCTGAAGAATACAATGACCAAACTGAAAAATACATTAGAGAGGTTTAACAGCAGACTGATGAAACAGAACAGTGAGGTGGAAGACCAAGCAATGGAACTCAATCAGATAGAACAGCAAAAAGAAAAAAGAATCTAAAAGAGTGAAGATAACTGAAGGATGTAAAGGACAACCAAGCAGAATAACATTTACATTGCTAGGAATTCCAGAAGGAGAAGAAAGAGAGAAAGAAGAAGAAAACATATTTGAAGAAATAATTGGCTCTATTGGGGCACCTGGGTGGCTCAGTCAGTTAGGCATCCAACTTCAGCTCAGGTCCCGATCTTGTGGTTTGTAAGTTCAAGTCCCACATCGGGCTGCTGAAAGCTCAGAGCCTGGAGCCTGCTTCAGATTCTGTGTCTCCCTCTCTCTGCCTCTCCCTTGCTCACTGACTCTCTCACACTCTCTCAAAATTAATAAACATTAAAATTTTTAATAATAATAAAAAAAGAAAAGAAAGAATTACTGAAAATTTACCTAATCTGGGGAAGAAAACAGACATTCAGGTCCAGGAAGCCCAAAGAGTTCTAAAAACTTGATCCCAAGAGGATCCATATCATTTATAAGTAAAATGTCAAAAGTTAAAGATAGAGAATCTTAAAAGGAGCAAGAGAAAAACAATTTGTTACATACAAGGGAAACTGTATAAGGCTTATAGCAGATATTTCAGCAGAAACATTGCAAGCTAGAAGTCAGTGGCATGACACAGTCAAAGTGCTGAAAGGAAAGAATTCCCAATCAAAACCACTCTACTTGGCAAGGTGATCATTCAGAATAGGAGAGATAAAGAGTTTTCCAAGGGCACCTGGGTGGCTCACTCAGTTAAGCGTTTGACTCTTGATTTTGGTTCAGGTCATGATCTCACAGTTCATTAGACCGAGCCCCATGTCGGGCTCTATGCTGACAACTTGGAGCCTGCTTGGGATTATCTCTTCCCCTCTCTCTACCCCTCCCTCACTCATGCCATAGTGCTCTCTCTCTCTCTCTCAAAATAAATAAATAAACATTTAAAACAAAGTTTTCCAGATAAGAAAAAGCTAAAGAGGTCATCACCACTAACCTGGCCTTACAAGAAATGTTAAAGGAATGTCTTTAAGCTGCAAAAATATGACACAAATTAATAACAAGAAAACATATGAAAGTAAAAGTCTCCATAAAAAAAGGTAAATTTATAGTAAAGGTAGTAGATTAATCACTTATAAAACTAGTATGAAGGTGAAAAGACAAAAGTAGTAAAATTAAATAAAAATGCAATAGTTATACTTTAGGGATACATAAAATTAAAAGATGTAAAATGTATCATCAAAAACATAAAATGTGGTGGGGGGAGGCATGGTAAAAATGTAGAGTTTGGAATGGATTCCAATTTAAATTGCTACCAACTTAAAATGTTATATACATAGGACAATATATGTGAACCTTACAGAAACCACAAAGTGAAAACTCACAGAAAACACACAAAGGAAAATGAGAGAGGAATCTAAACATAACACTAAAGAAAGTTGTCACACCAGAAGGAAGGAGATAAAGAGAAGAAAGGAATAGCAAGGAGCTATTAAAACAGCCAGGAAAAAATTTTTTTAACAAAATGGCAATAAATACTTACTTTTAACAAAATGGCAATAAATAAATAAATACAGGTAAGTAAATGGACTATTAGTCCTAAATTTAGTAAATGGACTAAATTCTCTAATCAAAAGACATAGAGTGGCTGAATGGAGGAAAAAACAAGACTCATCTATATGCTGCCTAAAAGAAGACTCACTTCAGAAGTAAGGACGCAGAGGGGCTCCTGTGTGGCTCAGTTGGTTAAGTATCCAACTCCTGATCTCAGCTCAGGTCATGATCTCATGGTTTGTGAGATTGAGCCCCGTGTCGGGCTCTGCACTGACAGAGTGGGGTCTGCTAGGAATTCTCTCTCCCTCTCTCACTGCCTCTCTCCCACTCTCCCAAAATAAATAAATAAACTTTAAAAAAAAAGAAGTAAGGACATAGACTAAAAGTAAACAGAGAGAAAAAGATATTCCAAGCAAATGGGAACAAAAAGAAAGCTGATGTAGCTATACACCTTTCAGACAAAATAGGCTGTAAAACTAAGACTATAATAAAAAACAAAGAATAGCATTAAATAATGATGAAGTGGTCAATCCAGCAAGAAAATATAATATTTATGAAGACGTAGTCAACATAGGAGCATCCAAATATATAATGGAAATATTAACAGACAAAAGGAAAAAATGACTGGATTACAATAATAGTAGGCACTTAACACCCACTTACATCGATGGATAGAGGTTCCGGACAGAAAATCAATAAGGAATGTGCTTTAAATGGCACATTAGACCAATTGAACTTAATAGATATATACAGAACATTACATATAAAGGAAAAATGCAGTTTTCTCAAATGCACACGAAATATTCTCTAGGATAATTAGGCCACAAAAGAAGTCTTAATAAATCAGGAAGATTAAAATCATACTGAACATTTTTTTCTGACTACAATGAAATAAGAAATCAATTACAAGATGAAAACTGGAAAAAAATGTGGAAATTAAATAACATGCTACTAAATAACTAATGGGTCTAGGAGAAACTAAAAGATACCTAGACACAAATGAAAATAGATACAACATACAAAAATCTGTGGGATGCAGTACACTGAAAACTATAAAACAATGAGGAAAGAAATTGAAGAAGACACCAAAAAAATGGAAAGATATTTTTGTACCGATAGATTGAAAGAATTAATGTAATTAAAATGTCCATACTACCTAAAGAAATCTACAGATTCAAAGCAAACCATATCAGAATTTCAATGGCATTATTTTTACAGAACTAGAACAAATAATTCTAAAATGTATATGGAACCACAAAAGACTGAATTATCAAAGTAATCTTGAAAAAGAACAAAGCTGGAGGTATCATATTCCCTGATATCAAACTATCCTACAAATCCATAGTAATCAAACAGTATGGCATTGAAATACACCAGAAACATAGATCAATGGAACAGAATAGAGAGCCCAGAAATAAACCCATGCACATATGGCCAACTAACTTATTTAAAGGTGATTTTAGGGGTATCTGGGTAGCTCAGTCAAGTGTCTACCTCTTGATTTTAGCTCAGGTTATGAATTCACAGTTAATGGGATCAAGCCCCACGTCAGGCTCTGCACTGACAGCACAGAGCCTGCTTGGAATTCTCTCTCTCCTTCTCTCTCTCTGCCCCTCCCCTTGCTCATGCAGTCTCTATCTTAAATAAATAAATAAATAAATAAATAAATAAATAAATAAATTTTTGAAAGCAGATTATAAGGGAGATTTTAAAAGAATTATAAAATTTATAAAAAGGAGATAAGAATATACAATTGAGAAAGGACTCTCATCAATAAATGGTGTTGGGAAAACTGGGCAACTACATGGAAAAGATTAAAACTAGACCCCTATCTTACACCATTCAGAAAAATGACTTCAAATGGATTAAATATTTGAATGTATGACCTGAAACAATTTCTAGAAGAAAACAAACAGTAAACTCCTCAACATTGGTCTTAGTGATGTTTTCTGGATCTGATTCCAAAGGCAAGGGCAATAAAAGCAAATAAACAAATGAGACTACATCAAAATAAAAAGCTTTTGCACAGTGAAGGAAATAATCAATAAAGCAAAAAGGCAACCCACTGAATGGGAAAAGATATTTGCAAATAATATATCTAATAAGGGGTTAATATCCAAAATATGTGTAAAGAACTCAAAGAACTCAATAAAAAAAAATCCAATTAAAAATGGGTAAAGGAGGCACCTGGTTGGCTCACTCGGTTAAGCAACCGACTTCAACTCAGATCATGTTTTCATGGTTCGTGGGTTCGAGCCCTGCATTGGGCTCTGTTCTGACAGCTCAGAGCCTGGAATCTGCTTCAGATTCTGTGTCTCCCTCTCTCTCTGGCCCTCCCCACCCCCCCCCACACTTTGTCTCTGTCTCTGTCTCTGTCTCTCTCAAAAATAACCAATCTTTTAAAAAAATTTTTTAATGGGCAGAGGATCTGAATAGACATTTTTCCAGAGAAGACATACAGATGGCCAACAGTAACATGAAAAGATGCTCAACATCACTCATCATCAGGGAAATGCAAATCAAAATCACAATAATATACAACCTCATACCTATCAGAATGACTATTATCAAAATGACAAGAAATAACAAGTGTTGGCAAGTATATGTAGAAAAGGGAGCCATTGTATAGTGTTGGTGAGAATGTAAATTTGTGAAGCCTCTATGGACAATAGCATGGAGAGTCCTTTAAAAATTAAAAATAGAACCACCATATGATCCAGAAAATCTACTTCTGGTATCTACCCAAAGAATATGAAAACACCAGTTTAAAAAGATATATGCACTCCTATGTTCACTGCAACATTATATACAATAGCCCAAATATGGAAACAACCTAAGTATCCATCAATAAAGAAAATGAATGATAAAGAACTTACTCACAGTCACTCATATGTGGACTACTACTCAGCTATAAAGAAGAGTGAAATCCTGCCATTTGTAACATCAATGGACCTTGAGGGTATTATGCTAAATGAAATAAATTTTGGTTTTGATGACCTTGAAAGTTTTGAGGGTAGTGGTCAGGCATTTTGTAGAATATCCCTCATTGTGATTTCATCTGGTGCTTGTTCTTATAATTAGATTGGGGTCATGGGTTTGGGGGAGGGAGACCACAGAGATTAAAGTCATTGTATCAAACGTATACACTATCAAGATGGCTTATCACTATTGATGTCAATTTTGGTGATGTGGCTTGAGGTAGTGTTTGCCAAGTTTTTCCATTGTAAAGTTACTCTTTTGTTTGTTCTTCCTATATTGTGCCTTTGAAAGGAAGTTACTAGCACAACCCACACTAAAGGAATGGGAAGTTATGTTCCACTTCCTTAAGGAAAAAGTCTCTACATCAATCATTTAGAATTTTTCTGCACAGATTTGCCTGTTCTCCCTTATTTATTTATTTGATCATTTTTATATCACCAAAGATTCATGGATATTTATTTTATACTTTGGGTTATAAACTAAA
Organism: Lynx rufus; assembly: GCF_022079265.1. NCBI lineage: Eukaryota > Metazoa > Chordata > Mammalia > Carnivora > Felidae > Lynx > Lynx rufus. The sequence goes on from NW_025814897.1 coordinate 85,661,583, forward strand.
ACTATTTTGTTGTTCAAATTATTCCAGATTTGGCTCCTGAGTAGTCTTTTAGTTAGTTCCCATGTTCCTTTGACACACCCTTACCTATGTGTGTTTTTTGAGCAGTTTCTCACTTACAGGCACTATAATATGTCCCAGGATTATCTCATATGTTTCCTCCCTTAGTCCTAAAATCTGCCATTTCTCCAAAGATCCTTTGTTTCCTTTGTCAAAGAATGGAATTAGAAATCAAAATCTGGAGAGAGGAGGGGGTTTGGGAAGACGCAGAGCTGCATGAAGATCCTCAGGTTGTATCATCCCTGAAACGCACCTAGATCAGCAACAAACCAGTTTGCACACCTAGGAAACTGATCTGAGGATTAACACAACAATCTGCATAACCTGAGCCACAAAACTTAGCAGGTACAGATGCAGAGAGGTGAACTGGGGGAGAGAAAAGCCATGGGGCAAAGGGCGCTGTTTTTGTGAAGAGAGGACAGAAAAAGGAGAGCATGGTACAGGAAAAACACTCCCCTGAAGGTATCTGGAAAGAGAAAGAGTGAAAACACTCACAGAGGACTGAACAAGAAATCTATTCCACAAAACCAATAGTGGGAGGAAAGGAGAGGGTTTCAATACCATCAGGATTCTATGAACAGTGGAGTGCAGAGTCTGAAGTTCCCGAGCTCAGTGCCTGGCGGTGCTCTGGTGAGGAAGTAGGGCGAATCCCCAGGCGCAGGCAGCGGGGTCTGAGGGGTCCATGTACCACACAGAGAAAAGCAGTTCTCCTGCTTGCAGTGTATTTGGTAGAGGCCATATGGCCTCCCCCCATGCAAGGGTCCCAGCAGACCCAGGAGAGCAGCCGCCTCTGCTGGTATTGGGACAAAAACGCCAGAGTACGATAAAACTTGGTGCCATCTGGTTCTGATTTGCCACAATTTCTGAACCTCTGCTACTGTGCAATTGCACGAACGTTTTCTGGCACGACATTTTGCTGGCTACTGCTCAGCAAGACCCTCCCCCAGAGTCAGTGGGGGTCCAAGCTGCAGGGGTGTCTGAAGTGTGGGGTTTTGAAACAACCCCATCTGAGAAATAAAACTCTGGAGGGAGGTGCCACCTGGCAGGTGGATGGCTTGACATGGACTGGGTAGAGACAGGGAGTGGACGGAGGCCTGAGACAAAGGAGGGGTGTTTGACTGGGGGTCTGTGAGAGCACCAAGTTCCTGTGCCAGAGACTAGGGAGCTGGGTGAAGCCATTTGCACCCTCCCACACATACCTATGCCCTGCCCACCCATGCACACCACACAGATCCACCCCAGTAAGCTAAGCAGTGCCACCTAGCAGAGAACAGAGCCATTACACTAAGCCCCACCCAACTGCACCCTTTAAGCACATCCCTAAGAAGATCAGCACAAGTCCCTCCTCCTGCTTAGTGTACAGACTATAGAGTAATTCACAGTTTGAGTTCTAGGGGAAATTGAATGTAATTTCATTCGGGTTTCATTCTGTTTGCTTGTTCATTTATTAGTTGTGGGTTGTTGGGTTTTATTTGCTTCTGTCTTTGTTTAATTTTTTTCCTTTCTTTAGATACACAAAGAGAAAATTTTTTATTTTCTTTTTTAAAAATTAAAAAAATATATTTTTTACTATATTCTTAATTTTGTAAAGTTTTTTATTCTTTTAAAAATTTTTTTAATTTTTTTAATGTTTATTCATTTTTGAGAGACAGACAGAGACAGAGTGCGAGTGGGGGAAGGGCAGAGAGAGGGAGACACAGAATCCAAAGCAGGCTCCAGGCTCTGAGCTGTCAGCACAGGGCCTGACACAGGGCTCGAACTCACAAACCATGAGATCATGACCTAAGCTGAAGTCGGATGCTTAACCAACTGAGCCACCCAGGTGCCTTTGAAAAAATTTTTTTTAATATTTATTTACTTTTGAGAGACAGAGAGAGTATGAGCAGGCAAGGGGCAGAGAGAGGGAGACACAGAATCCAAACCAGGTTCCAGGTTCTGAGCTGACAGCACAGAGCCTGATGTAGGGCCTGAACCCATGAACTGCAAGATCATGACCCGAACTGAAGCCAGATGTCCAACCAACTGAGACACCCAGGCACCCTTAAGTTTTTTATTCTATTTATTTTTTATTTTTTATTTTTTTAATGTTTATTTATTTTTTAGAGAGAAAGTGAGACACAGCGTGAGTGGGGGAGGGGCAGGGGGGGGAGAGAGAGAGAAAGAGAGAGACAGAGAGAGAGAGAGAGAGAGAGAGAGAGAGAATACAAAGCAGGCTCCAGGCTCTGAGCCCGACTCAGGGCTTGAACCCATGAACCATGAGATCATGACCTGAGTCAAAGTCGGACACTTAACTGACTGAGCCACCAGGTGTCCCTCAGTTTTTTATTCTGTTTCATTTTCTTTATTTTATTTTATTCTATTTTATTATATAATTTTTTTAATTTTTAAATTTTTTCTTACCTTTCCTTTTCTTTTTTTCTTTTCTTTCCCTTTTTTCTCTACTCTATCAAGCTTCTTTCAACAAGCAGACCAAAACACACCTAGGATCTAGCTTCCTTTATTTGATTTTCTGTTTTGTTTTTAATTTTTTAATTTTTTTAAGTTATTATTTCTTTCTTCCTCCAAAATGACAAAATGAAGGAATTCACCCCAAAGGAAAGAACAGGAAGGAATGACAGCCAGAGGCTTAATCAACGCAGATATAAGCAAGATGTCTGAACTAGAATTTAAAACCACAATAATAAGAATACTAGCTGGGGTTGAAAAAAGCACAGAATCCCTTTCTACAGAGATAACAGAAATACAATCTTACCAGGATGAAATTAAAAATGCTATAACCAAGATGCAATCTTGAATGGATGTCACGATGCCAAGGATGGATGAAACAGAGCAGTGAATTGGCAATATCAGAAGACAAAATTATGGAGAATAATGAAGCAGGGAAAAAAAAGATGGAGATAAAGTCAAAAGACCACGATACAAGACTTAGAGAACTCAGTGACTTATTAAAAAGGTATAATATCCAAATCATAGGAAGCCCAGAAAAATGAAGAGTGAGAAAAAGGGGCAGAAGGTTTATGTGAGCAAATTATCGCAGAACTTTCCTAATCTAAGGAAGGACACAGACATCAAAATCCAAGAATCACAGAGAACTCCCATTATATTCAACAAAAACTTACTATCACCAAGGCATATCATAGTCAAATTTACAAAATACACAGACAAGGAAAGAATTATGAAAACAGCAAGGGAATAAAGTCCTTAACCTACAAGGGAAGACATATCAGGTTCACAGCAGACCTATCCACAGAAACTTGGCATGCCAGTAAGGAGTGGCAGAATATATTCAACATGCTCAATTGGAAAAACATGCAGCTAAGAATTCTTTATCCATCAAGACTGTCATTCAAAATAGAAGGAGAGACAAAGAGTCTCCCAGGCAAACAAAAACTAAAAGAGTTTGTGACCACTAACCCATCCCTTCAAGAAATTTTTAGGGGAACTTTTTGATTGGAGAAAAGATGAAACAAAACAAAACAAAATAAAAAGCCAAAGGCAACAAAGATTAGAAAGGACTAGAGAACATCACCAGAAACTCCAACTCCACCGTCAACACAATGTCAATAAATTTATATCTTTCAGTTCTCACTCTAAATGTCAATGGACTAAATGCTCCAATCAAAAGACACAGGGTATCAGAATGGATAAGACCCAGCTATATTCTGCTTAAAGAGATCCATTTTAGACTTAAAGACACCTGCATATTGAAAGTAAGGCGATGAAGAACCATCATGTTAATGACCGCTAAATAAAAGCTGGAGAAGCCATACTTATATCAGACAAACTAGATTTTAGAATAAAGACTGTAACAAGAGATGAAGAAGGTCATTATATCATAATTAATCCACCAAGAAGATTTAAATTATAAATATTTATGTCCCCAATGTTGCACACCCAAATATATAAATCAATTAATCACAAACATAAAGAAACTCATTGATAATAATACCATAATAATAGGCCACTTCAACACCCCACTTACAGCAATGGACAGATCATCTAGGCAGAAAATCAACAAGGAAACGATGGCTTTGAATGACACACTGGACTGGATATACTTAACATATATTCAGATCATTTCATCCTAAAGCTGAAGAATATACATTCTTTTTGAGCACATATGGAACATTCCAGAGACCAAATCACATATTGGGACATAAAACAGCCCTCACCAAGTACAAAAAGATCAAGATCATACCTTCCATATTTTCAGACCACAATGCTATGAAATTCGAAATCAACCACAAGAAAATTTTGGAAAGACCACAAATACTTGGGGATTAAAGAACATCCTACTAAGGAATGAATGGGTTAACCAAGAAATTAAAGAAGAAATTAAAAAGTTCATGGAGGTCAATGAAAATGAAACAGCCCAAAACCTGTGGGATGCAGCAAAGGCAGTCATAAGAGGAAAATACATAGCAATGCAGGCCTTCCTAAAGAAGGAAGATCTCAAATACACAATGTAAACTTACACCTAAAAGAGCTGGAAAAAGAACAGCAAATAAAGCCCAAAACCAGAAGAAGAAGAAGGGAAATAATAGAGATTAGAGAAGAAATCAATGATATCAAAATCAAAAAAAACAAAAAAGAAAACAAAACAAAACAAAAAACCCCAGTAGAATAGATCAGTGAAACCAGGAGCTGGTTCCTTGAATTAACAAATTGATAAACCCATAGCCAGATTGGTCAAAAGAAAAAGGAAAGGACCCACATAAATAAAATCATGAATGAAAGAGGAGAGATCACAACCAACACTGCAGAAATACAAACAACAAGAGAATATTATGAGCAATTATATGCCAACAAATTGGGCAATCTGTAAGATGGACAAATTCCTAGAAAATATAAACTACCAAAACTGAAACAGGAATAGAAATTTTGAACAGACCTGTGAGGAATAAGCTTAGAAATTCCCTAAGCCTGCATTGGTGGGTTAACAAGGCATAAAGAATTAGAAAGCCATAGGACAAACACACTTAAGTTTGGGTAAACAAGATTATGTAAATAAGATTAGGTAAATGGGACAAAGGCTCCCACTATAGGAAAAGGTATAGGAAAACAGCAGAAAGCTGCTTTCACAGGAAGGAAGGACCAAATTAGGTAAACAGTTAAATAGGGCTATGACCACAGTGGGACAAAGTTGCCCAGAGTGGAGCTAATTAGCAAAAGAAAGATGCTTGTTGATCCTGAGGTAGCATGCTCTGTCTTTCTTGTCCCCTAGGCTGGTTTTGGTAATCAGAGGTGGGGCCTCATGTTTGCTGTAAACAACCTTCCACCCAGCACCAGAATCTTATTTTGTATTGACCCAAACCCCTAACACTGCATATCTCCAAAACCCCCTTGTCCCCACACACGAGTTAATGTTCACACCCATGAGTTAATGTTTATGGTTTCATTGTCTCCCCGTGCACACCCATCACGCTTGTAAGCCTTCTGATCTTAATAAAAACGGAGCAAGGACCCTTATTCAGGGCTCCTGTCTTCTCCCGGACATTAGCCTCTCTCGCATTTTTAATCCTGTGCCCTGCTCTCTTGCTGAACAAGAGAGAACTCCAGACCCAGAGTCTACAACACAGACCCATAACCAGTAAAGAAATTGCATCAGTAATCAAAAGTATCCCAACAAACAAGAGTCCAGGGCCAGGTGGCTTTCCAGGGGACTTCTACCAAATATTGAAAGAAGATTTAACACCTATTCTTTCAAAGCTATTCCAAAAAAATAGAAATGGAAGGAAAACTTCCAAACTCATTCTACGAGGCCAGCATTACCTTGATTCCAAAACCAGACAAAGAGCCCACTAAAAAGGAGAACTACAGGCCAATTTCCCTGATGAACATGGATGCCAAGATACTAGCAACAAGATACTAGCAAACTGGATCCAACAATACATTAAAAGAATTATTCATCACAATCAAGTGGAATTTATTCCTGGAATGCAGGGCTGGTTCAATATCTGCAAATCAATCACTGTGATACATCACATAAATAAAGGAAAGGATAAGAACCACATAATCCTCTCTAGATGCACAGAAAGCATTTGACAAAATACAGCATCCTTTCTTGATAAAAACCCTCAAGTAAGTAGGGATAGGAGGATCATACCTCAATATCATAAAAGCTATATATGAAAAACCTACTGCTAATATCATCCTCAGTGGGGAAAAACTGAGAGCTTTCCTCCTAAGGTGAGGAACATGACAAGGATGTCCACTCTCACCACTGTTATTCAACATAGTGTTGGTAGTCCTAGCCTCAGAAATCAGAAAATACAAAGAAATAAAAGGCATCCAAATCAGCAAGGAGGAAGTCAAGCTTTCATTCTTCACAGATGACATGATACTGTATTGTGGAAAACCCAAAAGATTCCACCAAAAACAGCTAGAACTGATACATGAATTTAACAAAACCACAGGATATAAAACCAATGTACCGAAATCACTTGCATTTCCATACACCAACAATGAAGCAGCAGAAAGAGAAATCAATGAATTGATCCCATTTACAATTGCACCAAAAACCATAAAATACTTAGGAATAAACCTAAGCAAAGAGGTGAAAAATCTGTGCATTGAAACCTATAGAAAGCTTATGAAAGAAATTGGAGAAGACACAAAAATTTAGGAAAATGTTCCATGTTCATGGGTTGGAAGAACAAATATTGTTAAAATGCCAATACTACCCAAAGCAATCTACAGATTCAATGCAATCCCTATCAAAATACCACCAGCATTCTTCACAGAGTTAGAAAAAACAATCCTAAAATTTGTATGGAGCCAGAAGAGACCTCAAATAGCCAAAGAAATCCAGAAAAAGAAAACCAAAGCTGGAGGCATCACAATTCCGGACTTCAAGCTGTATTACAAAGTTGTAATCATAAAGACAGTATGGCACTGGCACAAAAACAGACACATAGATCAGTGGAACACAATAGAGAACCCAGAAATGGACCCACAAATGTATGGCCAACTAATTTTTGACAAAGCAGGAAAGAATATGCAATGGACAAAAGACAGTCTCTTCAGCAAGTGGTGCTGGGAAAACTGGACCTCTTTATTACACCATACACAAAAATAAACTCAAAATGGATAAAAGACCCCAATGTAAGATAGGAAGCAATCAAAATCCTCGAGGAGAAAGCAGGCAAAAACCTCTTTGACCTTGGCCACAGCAACTTCTTACTTCACATGTCTCTGGAGGCAAGGGAAAGAATAAAAATGAACGATTGGGCCCTCATCAAGATAAAAAGCTTCTGCACAGTGAAGGAAACAATCAGCAAAACTAAAAGGCAACCAATGGGATAGGAGAAGATATTTGCAAATGACATATCAGAAAAAGGGTTATATACAAAATCTATAAAGAACTTATCAAAAAAATAAATAATCCAGTGAAGAAAGGGGGAAAATACATGAATAGACACTCCTCCAAAGAAGATATCCAGATAACTAACAGACACATGAAAAAATGCTCAACATCACTCATCATCAGGGAAATGCAAATCAAAACCACAATGAGATACCACCTCACACCTTTCAGAATGGCTAACATTAACAACTCAGGCAACAAAAGATGTTGGTGAGGATGTGGAGAAAGAGGGACCCTTTTGCACTGCTGGTGGGAATGCAAATAGGTGCAGCCACTCTGGAAAACAGTATGGAGATTCCTCAAAAGATTAAAAATAGAACTACCCTACGACCCAGCAACTGCATTTCTAGGTATTTATTCCAAGGATACAGGAGTGCTGTTTCAAAGGGGCACATGCACCCCAATGATTATAGCAGCACTATTGACAATAGCCAAAGTATAGAAAGAGCCCAAATGTCCATTGATGGGTGAATGGATAAAGAAGATGTGGTGTGGTGTATGTATATATACATATATACATATATATATATATATATATATATATATGTATATATATATATACCACACCACATCTTCTGTGTATACACACACACACACACACACACACACACACACACACACACACACAATGGAATATTACTCAGCAATCAAAAGAATGAAATCTTGTCATTTGCAATAACATCAATGGATTAGAGGGTATTATGCTAAGCAAAATAAGTAAGTCAGAGAAAGGCAAATATCATATGACTTTACTCATATGTAGAATGTAAGATACAAAACAGATGAACATAAGGGAAGGGAAGCAAAAATAATATAAAAACAGAGATATAAAAAATAATATAAAACAAAAATAATATAAAAACTAAATAAGTGACTCTTAAATACAGAGAACAAACTGAGGGTTGCTGGAGAGGTGCTGGGTGGAGGTGAGGGTCATTCAGGAGGACACTTGTTGGGATGAGCACCGGGTGTTATATGTAAGTGATGAATCATTAAATTGTCTTCCTGAAAACATTACACTATATGTTGACTAACTTGGATTAAATTTTTAAAAAAGAATATGGAGGAAAAGAAAATGGTTGTTTTTCAAATACAGTCAGTCTTTAGGGCAGGCTATGCTGTTGACATTTGTAAGAGGAAGTGATGTAAGTAAATATAATTTTCTTGTACAAACAAACAAACAAAAGAAACCAAAATCTGGACACCAGGAGTATTACTGCTTCTGGGCTGTCTCAGCTGACAGAGCAAAGTAAGAAATAGTGTGTTTACTAAGCCATCTAGCTATATATATCTATATACATTTCTTTTTTTTTTTTATATGAAGTTTATTGACAAATTGGTTTCCATACAACACCCAGTGCTCATCCCAAAAGGTGCCCTCCTCAATACCCATCACCCACCCGCCCCTCCCTCCCACCCCCCATCAACCCTCAGTTTGTTCTCAGTTTTTAACAGTCTCTTATGCTTTGGCTCTCTCCCACTCTAACGTCCTTTTGGTTTTTTTTGTTTTTTTTTTCCTTCCCCTCCCCCATGGGTTCCTGTTAAGTTTCTCAGGATCCACATAAGAGTGAAACCATATGGTATCTGTCTTTCTCTGTATGGCTTATTTCACTTAGCATCACACTCTCCAGTTCCATCCACGTTGCTACAAAAGGCCATATTTCATTTTTTCTCATTGCCACGTAGTATTCCATTGTGTATATAAACCACAATTTCTTTATCCATTCATCAGTTGATGGACATTTAGGCTCTTTCCATAATTTGGCTATTGTTGATATACATTTCTATGTGTAACCATCTGTATCTATATTAGGCTAAATATGAGTTCATTCTAATTTCTCTGACTCTAATCCATCACCATATGGATCATTCGATCCTTCTTTTCTTGTTCATCCAGAACCTCCTATTCCAATAGCAAGAAACCTAACTCCCAGGGCGCCTGAGTAGTTCAGTTGGTTCAGCGTCTGACTCTTGATTTCATCTCAGGTCATGATCCCAGTATTATGGGATCAAGCCCCATGTCAGGCTTTGCACGGAGCCTGCTTTGCATGGAGCCTGCTTAAGATTCTCTCTCTTCCTCTGCCTCTCTCCTCTGCTTGCACTTTCAGAAAGAAAAGAAAAAAAGCAAAGCAGATAGAAGGAAGGAAGGAAGGAAGGAAGGAAGGAAGGAAGGAAGGAAGGAAGGAAGGAAGGAAAGAAAGGAAAGAAAGAAAAAGAAAAAAAAGAAACGAAACTTGACTCCCACCATCTCCCACTTATTTAGTTACTTAATTCCAGTATACATGTATGCATAGCGATTCCAGAATTATTATCCTAGGCCCCTGTGGAAAACAACTTTATCTATAGAATATACGCTTATGTACAATTTCTTCTGCATTTAGTTTTATAGACTTCATCTTTACCAGTTACTTAGATCAGCATATTTTCTTCCCACCCTCTTTAGTGAAGTTGTTTCATACATTGTTTCATACATTTTCTTTTTTAAATTTGTATACATTCAGCTGCACTCCTCCTGCTGTAAAGTTCTATGTTTTCTTATATCAAATTTAGCACAACATTTATTTTTGTATTTAAATTTGTTTCACAGCGTTAAAATGACTCTAATTCAGACATAAAATAGCTGCAAAGAGTAATAGTTTTTAAATGGTTTCCCTTGCAATTTCAGGACACTTTTCATCAAATTTAAAAACTGGAAAGAGATATAAAAGAAAAAAATTGTTTCAAAGTTGCAACACTGACAATGGAACAGCTGCTTGAATTTCTAATCACAAATATTAAAGCTAGTGGGGAGGGAATTAATAAAGTAATCAATATTAAACTTGAATAAAAAATCACCCAAATCTTACAAAAAGCAATGACACTTTACTAAAGTACTGATGGCTATACACAATATACTATATACTTCTAAATTCTAGTTACATGGAAGTGAATAGGTTAGACTTAGAAACTGCATTCATTGATGCTATAATCATACCATTTAGGTTAGGTTGTTTACTTCATAGGATTTTACCATGATGTGACACGATACTAAATAAGTGAATTTGGGACCATTGTAAGCACATTTAGTATGTAAATTCACCTGGCATTGAACTGAACATGGTACATTAATAATAAAAGATAAAGCTTGTTATAGAGTTTTTTTGCATGCAAAGGCCAAATTATTTTAAAGGTCACTATAGCACAACCTTCTAATCAATGGCGTATTTGAAAGAAATTCAAATTATGTGCAGTACACTTGAAAAACAAAGAGCTAAGTCCCTTAGCATGTATATTTTCTATAAACCAACAGGAAAAGTACCAATAACCTAATAGAAAATTAGCAAAAAAACATGAAAAAGTTCATAAGAAATAAAATTTTTAAATGGCCTTTAAACATATAAAAAGATGTTCAACATCATTTATAATGTGAGAAATGCAAAATAAAACTCAATAAGAACGTTTTCTTATTAAATTGCTTACCTAATTAGATTGACAAAAATTTAAAACATCAATACATCATCAATGGGTAGGGGAAACACTTCTGTAAACTGTTATCTTGGAAAGGCAATTTGATAATATCTATAATAATTTGATTCTTTTTCATTTAGCAGTTCTACATGTTAGGATACTATCTATAGATACTCACACAAGGTCCCAAAAGTGCATACAGGAATATTCATTGTAGCATTGTTTGTAACAGCCAAAGATTAGATAAAAAATCAAACGTTTATCAATAGGGAACTGATAAAATAAATTATGGTCTATCTATGCATTATAAAGGCAGATATGTAAGGCATGAAATGCTTCTCAAAATCCAGTGTTAATAGAAAAAAATGCACCACAAAATGTAAATAACATGCTACAATTAGTGGAGAAAGGAGAAGGAGAAGAAAGTAGGAAGAGAGGTGAAATATATTTATAAGCCTGTTTATGAACGGAACATTCCTGGAAGAATATCCAAGGGACTAACAATAGTGGTTGTTTCTAGGAGTTGGGAAAAAGGGAGATTATTTTTCTAGGTACATTCTGTTGTAGTATTTGATTGTTTATTACCAAATGCATGTATTATTTTTTTTTACCTAAAAAAGTAGTTCTTAAAAAAATTAAAAAATAGTATTCATAAAATGAATGACTATGTACTTCAATTAACTACCAATTATGAGTACAGCCAAGAAAGAGTTTGTTGTTTAAAAAAAAATATTTTTTAAGCTCAGCTTAGTATAGTCAGGAATTGAAATTACTTAAGCTATTATGTAATGTACAAAACTGGAGAGTAAGGGTGGGCTCAAGTTTTTACTGTAACTCTTTTGGATTTCTTAAGGTTTTAACCATAAGCAAAATTGTTCCCATTCAAATTAAAAAGTGAACAAGAAAACATGGTGAAAGTTAAAAAAAGTTTAATTTCAAATTGCACAAAATGAAGTTCACCTGGAAGCACAAGTTAAAGCATTGGTTTTCATGTTAAAACTTGGCAACACAAACAAATATATTTTTCTATATCTTCATGTGTGCATGTGTGCAAAGGTGTATGTAGATACATACATACACAAATGGACATGTGTGTATATACCCATATACATATGTGTGTATATGTCCGTGCACACATATGTATATATTTAAATAAATCAAATGTCTATATTACCCTTTACATATTAATTTTTTAAATACTGACTGAAGGAATTCCTCCCACTTAGAGTGCCCTCTCATTTCTTCTCCAGCAATTCATATCCATTACTTTATGACAATTAAGAACCAGATCTCTTCCAGACAGTCCATCTTGATTAACCTAATACCATATTGAGTAGATCTACATTCATTTGTTCAACAAATATTTATTTAAAGCCTCTGATTTGTCAAGCATTGGGCATACAGTGAAAGAAAAGACAAAGATACTCTACCCTTATAGAGTCTATATTCAGCAAAGGTTACATATTTTAAAAACAATAATAATTACCTAAATCCAGGGTTGGTCAGTGCCACAAAGGAAAGGTCTATGAGAGATGTAAGTATAAAAGAAGAATCCCTCACCTAACCTGGAAGGACATCTTTAAGAAAGTGACAGTTTAAGCTGCTGTAGGAATGTTAAGTAAAAGTCAGCCAGGGGAAGAGGAGGGAGGAAAAGTATTCCAGGGCAGTGAGGAGGTTGGGGTGTTTGAACTAAAGGAAGTAAGGCCAGTGTAGCTGAGGCATGTGGAGTAAAGGGGAAACAATATGCAATCAGGCTGGGGAAGCAGGCAGAGGCCTTGTTAGTCCATGTTATTCCTCTTACTCTATGTACTTCGACCTTGATTTAGGTTGTTTTACTATAGTACATTTTCTTTATTAATATTATCACTGTCTTGAGAATGCTGATTTTGTCTTTTTAGGTAAATTATAAGATGCTAGAGGATAAAACTATATCCAACTAAACCTAGGACACTGCTGTGTTTTTCAGTTACGTCTTCTATAAAATGAGGATCACAATAGTGCCCACCTTTATTTGTGAAAGTTAAATGAGTTAATAGTTATTAAATATGTAAATGAATTAATGAATAAAGAACTTAGAAGGGTGAGAGAAGCATAGTCACAGTAAATGTTAGGAATTATTTTTAATTGAATCACCCACATATCGTTGGGAAGAACCCCCAGTTCTATGTATCACAGAACATATAGCACAGTGCATACTAAAAGAATGTTCATTAAATGGGAAAGGAAATTTTAATACCAGTCACTGCATTCCTTGCTATAAGACCAGTTACTACACAGGTTAGGATATATTAACAGTATTTCTATCTTTTGGGGGTTTATTAACAGGGACAGATTAAAAGCACAAAACAAAGATCACATTCTATGAGATAAGAATTAGCCTAGGCTCCCAAGGTTCTCAGATCATTGTCACTTCCCACTCAGGGCCCACCTCCCCTTATTTTTCCAGGTTAAAGAAGTAGTTTTTCCTCAAATACATCCTGAAAAAATTTGAACATCTCTGAAGAATTCCACCCAACCCACTGAGGAGATTTCTAGTATGGAATTCAAGACCACTTGGTCTCTCTAAACAACTGAAAAGCTCATCGGAGCCTATTAGAGAGGTTAGTGTTGATATTGTCTGTGTGGAAAAAGAGGGGTGAGACAGGGAAAGGGAACTATCAGATTTTCCCTTTTGAATGGGACTCTAATGAAATCATAGACTATTTTCAGCTTTTATTTGTGAACTAGTTGTCACAGATTGCTCATTGGCTTACTTTGAAGATCTCAGATTCCCTTAGGAAACATTTTCTCATAAGTAACAGTGTCAGGGAGGATGAACATTGCCCCCACATCACAGAAAAGAAAACTGCTTTTCTTTACACTTTCTGATATTTCTACTGAAGCATTATTTGCAAAAATACTGCCAGGACTCCAGGATTTCATGGCAGCTTTTATTTTTTAGCTAAAAAGCAATATCTCTGCCAAAGTTAGTATTTGACAATGTCAATAGGCAGGACTTTGTTGGGGAACAATTCTCCATGAATTTCTCTAACATTTCTTCATGTCTCATGAAAAGAGGCACTGACAGCTTTTGTTCTAGACTATCTTTTCAAGGATGTTTATATAGTGAACACCCATAAAAGAGAAAGGTAGTGTCTTCCTCTGGAGCAAAGATTTGTTTCCTGAATAGGATAGTCAAGATAATAGTTTGTTCTCTCTCTCTCTCTCTCTCTCTCTCTCTCTCTCTCTCTCTCTCCCTCTCCCTCTCTCTCTCTCTCTCCCTCTCTCTCTCCTGTCTCTCGGGCAAGGGGTGGGCAGGATTGCTAGCACACAGGATCCCCTACTTAAGACAGTTCAATTTAATAATTTTTCAAGTTCATAATGCTCCCAAAGTGATGCACATTTGGTAGAAACTGTATTTCAAATTTTGAATTTGGATCTTTTCCTGCGCTAGAGATGTGTGTTAGGATATGATACTCTCGTGATGCCGGAAAGGGCAGTGAGCCACAGCTCCCACTCAGCCATGCAATCATGAGGATCAACAACCGAAACACAACCATTCTGTTTTTCCTTTCAGTGCACTTCATAAATTACATGAGATATCCCACACTTTATTATAGAATAGGGTTTGTGTTAGATGATTTTGCCCAACTGCAGGCTAATGTAAGTGTTCTGAGCACATTTGAGGTAAACTAGGCTAAGCTATGACATTCAGTAGGTTAGGTGTATTACATGCATTTTTGATTTATGATACTTTCAATTTAGAAAAAAATTATTGGGATATAACCCCATCATAAATTGAGGAAGATCTGTAATCCCCTTATAAGACTAAGGATTTCCAATCTTCTGTTTCCTTAGCTATGGCACAAATTTACCATTTTTATCTAAGCAGTGTCCACCTGGGCCACTCTGTGTTGCCCCCATCAGATTTGGGGGTAAGGAAAACCAATGTGAACATGAAATTTATGACTCCCTTTGAGCCCTTTGTCTCTAATCCAGGAGTTTCGTGTCCTCTGCCAGAATCCATGAAAATGTGATAGTCTAATTTGTTTGCTTGCAAATAGGATAAAATTCTCAGACATTTCAGTTCTTGGCAAATTTCAGTGTGATTCTTCACAAGATTCCCCATAATTTTCTGGCTTTTAACATGCTTCTAGACCCTGATTTTAATTAATGCTCAAAGCCCACTGAGCTGGGATACTTCATTAAAGGATCAGATGCATAATTTGACATCAAATTTTAAATATTTTGTTGGATTTTTAAAATTCTATTAAAAACAGGTTAAATAAAAGTGGACTGATTGTTTTTACTTGCAGATTAGATATATGTATTTAATCATATAACTGCTTTGTTTCAAAATAACTTAAGGGACTATACACAAAATGAATATAAGATTAAAATAAGAAAAAAAGCAAGACAGGAAGAATATAAGAAATAAGTAAAATGACTTTTTTACTTTTCCTCTGTATCACTTATCACACATTCAATTAACTAAATGTGTGTGCTATTGTTTGCCTCATTTCTCATTCTTCTGCCATACTTTAAGCTCCATGAAAGTAGGAATCATGTTTATCTTATCCACTGTGAAAGCTTCTTGACACACACCAGATGCTTAGTTCATGTTTTCCTTTTTCATATAATGTATAAAAGGAAGAGGGAATGGTAGGAGACAGAATTATGGTTAACCTATGTGACTTTCTTACTAACAGAGCCTTGAGCAATGTGCCTGGTTGAAACAGACAATTCCCAGCCTCCTTTGCAAACAGGAATGGACAAAGAGATATAATACAAATGGTGGGATTTCTAAGAAAACTCATTATGCCCTACCATACTTTCTCCTTCTTGATCCTTGTGATATACATGTAGACTAGAGTTCCAGTAGTCCTTGGATCATGAGAGGAAAGCCAGAGAATCTCGGAGACTTTAACTTTGATATCCTTGAGGCTCCTGAATTAATATCAGCAAGCGTCTACCTCCAGACTTCTCATCTTATAATCTAAGCCAAAGTTAAGTACATTGTCTGTGATACTGCAGTCAAATCTAATACTAATTAGTACAGTCATGAAATTGTCATGAATTTCTGTAAGTGGAACTATTATGCAACTATATTTCACTCCATCAGTGGTGAGAAGGTGGTTGAACAAATAGACATAAATTTACTGAAGCATAAACCTAAGAAAAATCATTGGATGTCCAAGCAAACATGTCAACAGAAAATAACTCTTACCACAAGTCAAAATGAGTTTTCAAGATCATCAAAAAACGATTAGTCTTAAACATGACTTGCTAAAAGCCAGTTTTTCAATAAATATTATGCTTTCATACTCCAAATATTACCCTGAAAAAAAGTTTAATAAGGCAACCTTTCATTTGTCATGGATTTGCCAGTTAATTTCTTGGATTCTTCTTTTTTCCTCATCCTTTAGGTTTTACCCATCAGCAAGCTTTTGTGAAAATACTCAGACTACACTTTTTCTCTCTATTAACAGAAAAAACATCCTAGGCTAGGCTTCAATCTTCTAATCCATAATTACTATAATTGCTTTCTAAATGGTCTTTCCAATTCCCCCCTTTCATTCATCTATGTCATCTCATCTTAAATCCTTCCATTTCATTATGCCATTCTTCTGTCTATAGAACACTGACCTTATTTTACTCTTGTATGTCTTAAATCTGTTCTAAAAGGTAACATCATGGAGCTCCTGGGTGGCTCAGTCAGTTGAACGTCTGACTTTGGTTCAGGTCATGATCTCACAATATATGGGTTCAAGCCCCATGTCAGGCTCTGTGCTGACAGCTCAGAGCCTGGAGCCTGCTTCAGATATTCTCTCTCTCTCTCTCTCTCTCTCTCTCTCTCTCTGCCCCTCTCCCACTTGTGCTCTTTCTCTCTCTCAAGAATAAATAAACTTAAAAAAAAAAAGGTGACATCATGAGAAGACACTTTGCCCAAGCTTTTCCATAGTTCTGAATTCTGTCTTCACATTAGTGAAATTACCATTGGTTCCAGATTTAGTTAGGACATCTGGGCCTTCTGTTTTCCAATCCTTTTGACAAATCCTATACCTTATTTTTAAAGGACTAATAATATTCCTTGAATAATACAGCTTAATTTCTATTCACTTGGAGACAGAAACAATAACAAATTTACATTTCATACCCTGTAATCTAATGTTTGATCCAGCCACCTCAACAACAAAACAGCACCACATTTCTGAAAGGCTAATGCATTTCAGGATCAAAGGTTTGTTTTTCCTACTTTATACTTACTTTTTGTTTGAGACAAGAGGCTATTGAGATCCAAACCTCAATATTTGGGTATAGATAAGTCAGGATGGGAAAACCAGCATCCTGATATAACAGTTCAGAAGTGACCCATGAGAAAAGACCACTGCATCCATCTCTAGAACAGAAGTAGGTAAATTTTTTTTCTTTAAAGAGCTAGATAATAAATGTTTTCAGATTTACTAGCCATATAGTTTCTATTGCAACTACTCAGTTCTGGTGTTGTAGCATGAAAGCAGCCATAGACAATACATAACAAATAAACATGGCTGTGTTTCTATAAAACAGGTTGCAGACCAGATTTGGCCCATGGCCTACAGTTTGTTAATCCTCCAACTAAGATTTATTTTTCAATCTACATGTCTATTACAGGTTGACTGGATACATCATATCTCTTCACTGCAGGACCCAAAACCAAAAATGATGGCTCAGATACCATCCTCACCAGTCACAGTGGCAGAAGAAAAGAAAATTCTCTAGGGTCTTGAATAGAAAATCAAAGGGTCCATCTTAGAAGTCACAAACATTATTTCCATTTACGACTTACTGGCCAGAACTAGTCAGATGGCTCACCCAACTATCAGGAGCTTCCTAGTATAATCATATGATGTCTGAAAAGCAGAGAGCCTGAAATACTTGGCAAAGAGCATTAGTGACTACCAGCATCGAGTTTAAATCAAAAAATGTTTTGGGGAAACTTTTCTTTGATTCAGACAACTTTTGTGTGTACAGTACTGACAAATTGTAGCCCATCAAAGTAAGCTTAGAGACATTTCAACTGATCTAATAATTATTCTAGATAGATATAGTTGAAAGACTCATGATCTCTCAAAAGATTTATTCTTCTGTGAGAAATTCATTTGGCATATTTCACTTTACATAATACATTAAGGAAGAGTAATTGATAAAAGAGAAAACAAATGATTGAATGAAAAACCTGATGGTCAGAGTGACAGATTTCCATCATGTAAAAGGTGCAAAATAGCATAGATATGCATATATATAATTACAGATCCTATAATGCTTCTTAACAATAATTTTCAAAAATTATATATTTTCCCTATCAACTAAGGCTAAATCCAAGATGATACCTTTTAATATCTATTAACCAGATTTTCTTTTCTAATATCTTTTGAAAAAAGTAATTATCAGTTTTAGTCTAAGAATTCTTTTTTTTTTAAATATGAAATTTATTGTCAAATTGGTTTCCATACAACACCCAGTGCTCATCCCAACAGGTGCCCTCCTCAATACCCCTCACCCACCCTCACCTCCCTCCCACCCCCCATCAACCCTCAGTTTGTTCTCAGTTTTTCAGAATTCTTTTTTTTTTTAAAGTAAGCTCCACACCTAGCATGGGACTTTGAATTCACAACCCCAAGACCAAGAGTTGCATGCTTCACCAACTGAGCCAGCCAGTCTAAGAATTCTAAGATTGTTTTAATTATAAGAATAGAAACTAGGGGGGCGCCTGGGTGGCTCAGTCTGTTAAGTGTCTGACTTTGGCTCAGGTCATGATCTCACAGTTCATGAGTTTGAGCCCTGCATTGGGCTCTCTGCTGTCAGCACAGAGCCCACTTCGTATCCTCTGTCTCCCTCTCTCTCTGCCCATCCCCTGCTCATTCTCTCTCTCTCTCTCTCTCTCTCTCTCTCTCTCTCTCCCTCTCTCTCAAAAATAAATAAACATTTAAAAAATAGACACTAGGGTTACACATTAATTTTTAAAAGAACTAGAGACATTTCCTGGGAATGCCACTCATTGCTAAATTAGTGAAATTAAGTTGAAAATAGGATTTCCCATTCATATTATTGCCTACTTACTAATATCAGTATAAAGAAGTCCACAAACTAGTAGTTACCAAAAAAAGGACTTCATAACTATACATATTAATAACAAGTGATCAAACTCCAAAGAAATGATGCACATATAAACAGAATCACAGACTCTTCAGAACTGAAAGAGACCTGAGAAGTAATCAATGCAATTTTCTATATCACTCAATTCTCAAAAGGAAAAACAAGTGACCATGAAGATTATATATCAATGCCTGAAGGGTAGAGGATGATTGCCTTCAAATTGTAATTTTAAATTTGGAAAAAATCTTTTGTTTTTATAAGAAAGACTACCAAAAGTAAATGTACTTTGTTAAGGGAGATTTGAAGGTAATAAAATAGGAAAAAATTGGGAGTGAGCCCAATAAATGAATTCCACATATGATGTTATATCACCTGATGCTCATTCACATAGGTAAAGTACTATTAGAAATATTATTTACACTGGATTTATAAGAACTTCATATTTTAAGATGAGTATACAAAAATCAAAGCTGGTTATTTACTTATTGCAATGCAATAACCAAAAAGGAATTTCAAACTCTGTAACATCTTCCATTTCATCGAATTAAAGTTTATTCTATCTCTGGATTATATAAATTTTACAACATCCAATCTGCCTCCAGGAACTATTTCCACTGGCAGACAGTAAGCCACTAAAGTAGATGTAAAAATGAACAAAAATGAACACAATGAACAAAATTTAGCTTACTGGAACACAGGCTTGTTTAGATACCTGGACTAGCATTACTCTCTCAAAAAACTGTCATTAACCTTGTCCAAAATATGAATTTACTATAATCAATTCTACAAGATTTCCTCATGCTTCTCTCTGCACACACACACACACACACACACACACACACCTTTTTAGATAGCTGAAGGTGGCAGCCAAAAAAAGAACATATGACAAAACTTTCGTCCAGTTAGGATGTGCATATTCTTCAAAGAAAAGTCCAGTCTCATTCATTTCATTAATGTGCTGACTGTATAAATATGTTTTAAAATGGCATAATGTGGCCTTCTTAATTTGAATACTATTTTATTCACAATTTCACAGATATTATTTTTTAAAAATAGATTTGAGATATTTTTTTACTCTCTAAAATGTGATATTCTGTGCCATGCCAATTTAGAAACCTCTTAAACATATTATCAGCACATAGCTACAAAATCTATAAACTTCCTGAGTGAAATAGCCTTTTGAATCACAAGTAATACAAAGAATTCCCACCACTGGAGAAATACTCAAGAATTCTTGCCCATTGGTGTTTCCTAAAACTTTACTTTGAGAGGAAAATGGAAAAACAGTTCCAAGATAGCTCTTTGATGGCTAAAGTTAACAAGTTTTAAGTTTTATTAAAGATCATAGCTCTTTTTAGCTGTTATATGTGATGAAGAAAATTGTACTTAGATTTCTGTTTTGTGGCTAAAGAACCCAGGCCATTTTATTAAGACAGGAAGTCCACCACAAGAGCAGCTGTCTGAAGTTACACTAAAATTTGTTCATTTTCTTTAAAAGTGTCGTTGGTTATCAATTAAATGCAAGCACTAACCTATGTGCTGGAAACACAATAGTCTCTGTAGTGAATATTTTTTCTCTTTTCTTTCTTTTGAAACATTATTCAGTATTCAAGTTCCCTTTCAATTTAGGGGTAATTTAGGCAGCATTCCCTACTGAGCACTGTACTGGTGGGTGGTAGTGCTCTGTCTTCCTCCCATAAAAGCCAAGGGAGAGGATTCTTCCAGGGAGCACAAGGTATAGACACATGAGCAAGATTCAGCCCCTCAGGTGACCGTACCTGGACTTTCCATCTGGAGTGAGAAACCCAAAGACAAAAAAAGGGTTATTAGCCTCTGCTCCTCTCTTGATTTCTGCCCATTTCCTGAACCCCCTCCTCCATCTCCTGCAGATTCTCTATCATTCAATGCTTGTTTTGTTTTGTTTTGTTTAGGTAGCCAGTTGGATTTCGTGTATTATAATTGAGAACACTGATTAATGCAGTCTGAATGAAGCAAATAACAATGCTGAATTCACAATCAAGATGTATAGTGAGAATCAGTGGAGAAATATTCTTATTTTTTAAACATTCTCCATTATTCACCATCAAGTGCTAGCTTCCAAAACTCTGCTCAGCCATCTGCAAGAAGGTTTTAGACTCATTGTCAGGGCAGTAAATTGTGTGGAAAATAAAATAACAATATGTCAAAACCTGGTTATCTGCCTTGCTTTAACATTTGGATGCCAATCACAAGTTATGCTCCACACTGAGTTTTGTTGGTTGTCAAAAGGAAAGAAGATTGGCTGAATTCATGAACCGAAAACCAGAGTTGCCATGCAAAAGACTAGCTGCTTCAAAACCTGATCATCTTGGAGGAACTTGGGATGTTTAATAGGTAATCTAAGGTTGTTAATATGCTGAACCTGAAGCTTCAAGGGAAAGCATCAACATCACTGCTAATTTCAGTAATTGTATCCAACATTTAAAGCCAAACAACAACTATGGATATAGGAAATTTGTGGTAAAATGTCCTTCATTTTCTTATTTTGATGATGCTTTCAAATATGTACCTACCTCCTCATGGGACTCCAAGCTTCCCTTCCTGCATCCATTCTCCCCAGAGGATCTAGGGAGATCTTCCCAAATATGAATCAGCGCATTTAACTCCCCTACTTACAGTACTCCAAAGATTTTCCACCACACTTACCATAAAACCCCACACCTGCCTACTAGCCTCATATCACCTGGTCCCTGTGTTTTCTCAGATCTCAGCCCCCTATACTCTCTTCCTTACTGAGACATACTTTCCTTCTTGTTATTTCCTAAACACTGTATGCTCATTTTATCTGGGGTCTTTTGTACTAGCTATTCCCTATTCCTGCAGAGATATAGATTATCATCGTTCATCAGGTCTTGGTTTAAATGCCACCTCCTCAGAGAAGCCCTCCTTGTCCAGCCACCCAGTCATTCACAGAATATATTACCTGCACTGGGTCCAGTTTGTGCCCCACCCAAGGCCCATGAAAACCAAATATCTCTGTTTTGTGCCAGAAGGGCCCTAGTGACCATTCATTACAGTTACTCCCGCAGTAAGGTCCTGGCCACCACTACCAATGTAGCCTTCATAGGCCAACAAGCCCCACAGACAGTGCCAACTAACAAGGAGAGCCCTTGGCTAACAAGTAGCCTTCCAGCTACTCCAGACTCAGAGTCTGGCTTTGCCAAAAGTTTCCTGGGCAGTTAGCAGAGTTAGCAGAGACTGGAGATGGCAAGGGAGCAGCAAATCATTGTCAGTCTTACCCCTATCCTTCTATATGCTGTTCTGAAAGGCAGAAACATCATGCAGTCTTTCTGGAAACACCCTGCAAGACAAGCATCCGACTGTTGCAAACCTGTAGCTAGTTAGGTGATGCATCCCTGTAAACTGGGTCTCCCTCCTTTTCTGCCTCTCTTCCTATTTTCCCTAACTCTTGATTCCCTGGTATAATAAAACATTATCATGGAAGCTTTTGTCTTAAGGAGCCCAGGGTAAAACACTGACACAATTTTAATTCATTTCCGAATATTTTCTTATTTAACTGTTTGTTTATATGACTATTCCCTACTTCCAACCTCCAAGAGCCATGGTCCCCTCACCTCAACATACACAGAATGTAAAAGTTTGGAGCTTGTTTGAATACTCTTTACCTATCTTGTTTACTAGGGCTTTGAAGGATATCTGACACTTAAGATGCTCAATAAATATTTGTCGAATAAATAAAAAGAGCACAACAGCACAGCATCTAATGCCAGCTAAGTATGCCAATTTGACTATAAAGGCAACAAGAGATTCAGTGGGACTATATCTGTCTTGACGACTGCTGTGTCCTCAAGGCCTAACACAGTATCTGGCATGCAGCTGCTCTCAAAAATATGTTTGACTGATTAATGAATTGGAAAGCAATATTAATGACTAGAAATTGTTGGCAAGAACTGATTACTCCATGAGGGAATGTTGGCTAAGAATTGTAAAGGCACCAAACAAGAGTATAATTTTGTCCCACTTTATCAGATTTTCAGCATCATATCATGTTTCAAGCAAAGATTGTGCTCAGGAACTAAATATTGAATGTATTCAATCTACAAAAACTGGTAGCAAATTCAAGTGTTAGCAATAATTATTCAAGATCATTCTAATCACTGCATACATGCATCTCATTATCAATGTTCAGAATAATATATAATATTTAATTCAATGCATTTGTCCAATGCAAGCAATTGCCTATTAATGGATCTTTAGGTTGTTTCCAATTTGTAATTGTAAACACTACTTTAATAAATGACATTGAACATCTAGCTTGAAATACTTGTTAAAAGACATCCCTGTTTTGATACATAGTGCTTAATCACTTCCAAAAACTTTGCCTTATTTTTTACACTCCCACTACAAGGCTCAGGAAATATCTATTTTACTCACACTCTCACCAACTCTAGTTGTGAGCAATCTTTTTAATCATTATCATAATGTTAGGTGAAAACTTACACCATATTTTGATTTTCATTTTTAAAATTATCTGTGAGCTCAATTAACATCATTCAGTATTTTAAGGGCCATTGTGTTTCTTTTCTTCTATAAACCTACTATTTATATCCCAGGCCTGTTTTTCTACCATTCACCTATTTCCTATTGACTTGAAAGGGCTCTGTATCTTCAGATATTAGGTCTTTGTCATGTGTGCTGCAAATTTTGTCTCTAGTCTATCATTTGTCTTTCAATTTTCTTCTACTTTAATGACAAGTCTTCATTAAGTTTTTTTTTTTTTAATCACAAGCAGGCATTAAGGAAGATAGAAGAGTGTTCTACAGGTCCATATACAATGACAAAAGGTATATAAAAAGGGTGGTATATATGAGTAGTGTGAACTCTGAAAAAGGAATTTTGTTGATTGGTGGTGGTACAAGATCAGGATCAACAGGTGGACTCAATGAGTGCTTATCAGTCCTCCTCACATAGTGAGGAGAAGGGGGAGCAGAGGCGGGCAGTGGAAAGAAGAGCAAATGCAAATGGAGACCATCATACGTCTATGGACAATTAGGTTTCAACTGAAGCAAAGAGGTGAAGGGATGAAGGATGGAGAGGGTGAAGGCTTTGTCTACTAAGTCTTCTCGTATTATTCAGATTTTGTCATATTCATTCTCATCTATGCTCCTTTGCTTCACCATAAATTTTCCTTCATCTAACATGCCCCTTACATTCTATTTCACCTGTCCAATATACACTTTTGTAAAGAAGCATATATTGTAAATATGCAGCGGCTGTATTTTAAACTTCATTGTATGCCTGGCATGTCCAGCATATGGTAGATTCTCTGTAAGTATAGAGTCTTCTGTACACAGATAAATGGTCCAATCTGATCACACAAAGAAGAAACCAGAGATCCACACTCTCCTTTTCTCTATTCAGCCTATTACAAAGTCCCACCAACTCTGACTCACCAAAATGTCTCAAATTCTTCTCTGTTATAATCTTCACTCTCACCTTCTAAACTCAGGTCTTTGTTCTCACCTGGACTATTGCAATGGCTTTTTGATGAATTTTTCACTATTTTTGACTATTAGACCACTCTGATTTATTCCCTCACATTTTTTAAAGATTTTATTTATTTATTTGTTTATTTTGCAGGGGAGGGCAGAGGGAGAGGGAGAGAGAGGATCCCAAGCAGGCTCCACAACCCAGCATGGAGCCCAACGTGGGGCTCGATCTCATGACCATGAGATCATGACCTGAGCCAATATATTGTTATTTTTTCCCCAATAATTCAAGTCTAATTGTTTTACTTCCTAGTTAAAAATATCATGGGAAAACTCCTTACAATGACCAAAAGGACCAGTGTCTGCCTCCCTTTCCAGCTATGTATCCTACCCAGGATCCTTATCCACTGAACTATGTTTCCACTATAGTAACTATATATCCAACTGTATCAACTATATATTTAGAGCTCTCCATATGTGCCACTGTTTACCAGACCTCTGTTCCTTGACATAAGCCATTTCTCTGGCAGGAATATCCCTCCACCTTTCCTAAGGCCCAGTCATGCTTTATAATTCAGCTTGTAGGCTTTCCCTGATATGTGTGTACACACATACACACACAGAAAATGTGTTACTTCCTCTTTCCTGCTACCTTAGCACATTGCTTGGATCTATATTAGAGAAATTGTTACATCATAGTGACTGCATTTATCTACAGGACTGTGTCTCCTAACTAAACCATGAGCATATCAGGCCAGGGCCAAAAACTTTCAGTTTTGTATATTTCACTGCTAACACCGTACGTACCTGGTACACACACACTCAGTTAACAGTAAATGCTGAATGAATGCATGCGTGAGTATTTGTTGATTGATTTTCTCACCTTTCTACTACCTTTCTATTATATGGTAGTGGGATTCTGAACGTTAACTCCTCCTCCTACCATGTGCCAGTTTATTAGTTTCCACGGACAGTTATAGCAACAAGAAAGAGGATACAAAGAACAATCCTGTTTTTACCAAAACTCTTGTCATATTCTGGCATACTCATTTCCACCCGAGTAAGCATCTCAAACTAGACAATAAAATGCTATATCTGAGCTTCCAAAGGTAATTTTAAAGTCCTTCCAGAGATTCAGAAGTGTTTGTGGGGAAGTTATGATGGCTGGAAAACAAGAACAACAGAAAGCTATTTTGAGGATTCTATAGATAAGGTTAAGGGGCGTGAAATTTCCTAGCTGCTCACTACATCTCAGGGTCACAGGCTCCATAGTGTAGAATCAAAGTACTAAACAAGTAAGAGAATACCAAATCTAAGTGTTTGGGTCACAAGAAAGTGATACAACATGACTCTATATCTTTTGAAAGTGATGCTTATGAAGTGCTATTCAAATTTTGGGTTGTAAGACCAGAATGATAGGGTTTCTAGGCTTTTGATCAGTAAAAATTGACCGTAAGCCCCTAAAAGTGCGGTCTTGTCTGTTTGTCACTGAATACCTTTTTTAGCCTAAGAGAGAAAAGTAAAATAGAAGGTTAATAGGAATTTAGAAAATTACCTAAATTGTTAACAATGGCTGAGTCCTCTGTGTACTTAATTCTTTTAATATATTCTTTTAACATAGAATCTTTTAACATTCCTGGCCAACATACCTGAAATAAAAATTTATTTGGCACTATTAATGTATAGTAACAGAAATATTACAAATATGGGTGAGGTTGAAAAGCTACCCTAGAGAAGAATTCTGAGCACCTAGCTTTTCAGAGTGTTAAGACACCAAGAATGAATGTCGAGATCCAACCACACATTATTGAACTCTGACAAGTCAATAAGGCTAATTCTTGGTTGAAATAGACCTCAGCTCAACCTGTTCAGCCTCCTTAATTTTACAAGTGAAAAACTGAGTCTGAAAGCAAAGAGATGTATCCAGGATCCAAGAGTGACCAGTGGCAGATACTAGTCTCTTAAATCTCAGGACAGATGCCAGGATGGAAAATCCACACTGCTGCTTCCTGTCAATTTCCAAACTTCTTCAAAGCCTTTTAAAAAAAACTGGCAATGTATAAAAAGAGCCATAAAACTTTATTCTTTGGAATATACTAAAGACAAAATAGTGTACAAAGCTATTCCTATTAAGCATAATGGTTTTGTTTACTGCTGTATCTTCAGCAACTAGAATAGTCCCTGGAACTTACTAGGAATTGATAAATATTTATTAAATAAAATAAATCCCCAAACCCAAGAATAAGGTAATATCTAAGAAACTG
This sequence comes from Lynx rufus, assembly GCF_022079265.1. Taxonomy (NCBI): domain Eukaryota; kingdom Metazoa; phylum Chordata; class Mammalia; order Carnivora; family Felidae; genus Lynx; species Lynx rufus. Next base: position 85,688,324 of record NW_025814897.1, read on the forward strand.
TAGCATATGGATATGGAGCTATTGACAATGACCAGAAAACCACAATGAAATACCACTACACACTTACTAGAATGACTAAAATTAAAAAGACTGGCAATTCCAAGTGTTGGTGAAGATACAGTATAACTGGAACCCTCATACACTAATATAACGGTAGGACCATGAATTGGCACAACCAACCACTTTGGAAAATATCTTGTCAGTATCTGTTAAAGCTAACCATATGCCTATCCTACGCCCTAGCAATTCTACTCCAAGATGTATATATCCAATAGAAATAAATAAATAGGGGAGCCTAGGTGGCTCAGTCAGTTGAGTGACCAACTCTTGATTTGTGCTCAGGCCATGATCTCATGGTTCACAAGTTCAAGCCCTCTCAAGCTTGGGATTCCCTCTCTCTCTCTCTCTCTCTTTGCCCTCCACTGCTCAAGCTCTCTTTCTCCCTCTCTAAATAGCTTAAGAAACATCAAAAAAAATGTTTAAATAAAAGGAATGAGTAAATATATCCACCAAAAGACATGTCCAACAACACATATTATTATTTATAATAATAGGAAACTAACTGGAAATAACCCAAATTTCTACCTACAGGTGAATGAATAAATAAATTGCAATATGGTGTGGTATAGCTTATAATGGATGCTATACAGCAATATGAAAGAATAAATTAAGATACTCAACAACATGAATGAATCTCACAGACATGCTGCAATCTCATGGTTAGTGAGTTAGAGCCCCACACCGGGCTCTCTGCTGTCAGCCCGGAGTCTGCTTGGGATCCTCTGTCTCCCTCTTTCTCTGCCCCTCCCCTGCTTGAGCTTTCTTTCTCTCTCAAAAATAAATGAAACATTAAAAAAATAAAACTCAAAAAAAATTTTAAAAGACGAAATTTTTACTGGAGCAAACAAATTATTCATAAATCAGTCATTAAACAATTCGTTATGCTAAGCATATGTTATCCATAAGCTAAGCACTGGATCAAGTACAACAGAGGGGTGCCTGGGTGTCTCAATCAGTTGAGTGTCTGACTCTTGGTTTCAGCTCAGGTTAAGAGCTCACAGTTCTTGTGTTCGAGGTCCACGATGGGCTCTGCACTGCCAGTGCAGAGCCTGCTTAGGATTCTTTCTCTCCCTCTCTCTCTCTCTGTCCCTCCCCCATTCATACTCTCTATCTCAAAATAAATTAACTGTAGAGTAGAAACAAAAAGGCAAAGATCCCTTCCCTGTGCAGGAGATACAAGTGAATCCTTTTTTCCCATAGTTTGAGTGATAAAGGCAAACTACTCTTTTGTGCTGATCTCTCAATAATAATGCAGCTTAGGCTACATCAGTTTGTACTTGTTCACAAATTGTGATGTATATGTTCTTACATCAGCATGTGGATTACTTCTCTAATTGGATTCTAAGCCTTTCCAGGGCACGGACTGTGATTCTATTTTTTTTTTTTTTAATTTTATGAGTAATCCTTGTACAGGGTTCACAGAGAACAAGTGCCCAATAAATATTTTTAGCAAATAGATTGATTCCTTCTCCTTGGAAAAACATATATGGCATACAGGCAACCAGGAAAATGCCCCATTACCTTCTAATGGCCTCACCCTCCTGCAGAGAGGACCATCACACTAGACACTGAAAGCCATTCAATAGTCCTTTGGGAACTCAACCAAGGGGAATGTTTAAATCTGTTGACTGTGCTTACTCAATACAAAGAATCATTTACTTGATACCATCCAGTCTTGTGGATTGAAATGTTTTACCTGAATGTATGATTTCAGGACAAAGAAAAAATATTTTGAGAAAGCCCTCATGCCAATTCTTTTTTTTTAATGTGTATTTATTCATTTATTTATTTTTGAGAGAGAGAGAGAGAGAGAATGCAAATAGGGAAAGGGCAGAGAGAGGGAGACAGAGAATCCCAAGCAGGCTCCGTACTCTTAGCCCAGAGTCTGACACAGGGCATGATCCCATGAACCATGAGTTCATGACCTGAGCTGAAATCAGGAGTCAGACACTTAACTGACTGAGCCACCCAGGCACCCCTGCTCCATGCCAATTTTTAACAGTACACACGTAGCAAGTCAATGACTGTAGACAGTGAAACTGAACTAAACAAAAATTCAGATTCAAGCCTGTTTGGGCCAGCTCTTGATAATAATATTAAATAGGAAAATCTTCAAGCTCTATCTTTCACAGAAACAATGAGAAAAGTAAGAAAAAACATCAGATATACTTAGTTCTAGCACCACTACAGTCATTTAGCTACAAATAGCCTTCAAAAACTAAAGTTCTATAATATCATCATTGGTAATTTTTCACAAGCCCTTGCCCTCTAATCAGTGTTGACAAGACTGTCTCTTGCTATGTCACACCAGTACATTGGAAACACATTTATAATTGGCAGGGGATCATGCCCCCAAGATTTAGTCCAAAGTTCTCTACCAGAATTTCTAATGACACCAACTAAACTAATAAGAATTCACTTAAATAGCTATGGTTCAGGGTAATTTTTTCTGATTATTCTACATGCTCATTCTGGAAAATTTAGAAAGGCTAAGAAAAAATTTTAAGTTACTCATTATCCCACAACCGATGGGGAAAAAAACACTATGTGTTTTCCTTTACACATAGAAACATATCTTTATATAATGAAAACCATATTTTTATTCTGTTCTATAATTTTACTTTTTGGTGAACGCTGTATGGTAGTAAGCCTGCTCTGCATCACCAAAATAGTTCCATGAACATTATTGTAACGCAATTTTACCTTATGTAAGTACCATAACTTATTTACTCTTTCCTTTATTGATGTAGAACAAATCTTTGGTTGTCATTTTGCCATTTCTGCCATACCTGTACCATTTGAGGAAATGATGATGCAAGGGGCAGAGTATGGAGTTGAGCACTTACCAGTCAAGTGATTTTGAATACTTAACTACTTTGAGCTTATTTCATCATCACTAACACTGAATAATGTTTACTTCACTTTTGTTATGAGAACTAATTGATATGATCCATGTGCAAACGTTTGCTGAAGTATACAGTGGTGAATCCTACAACTGTTTTTTGTCATCATTATCATCAAATGAACAGCGATAAAGCCCTTAAGTATTACTGAGAGGCATATGTTATTGTTCCCAACACAGCAAAACTACACAATAATCTGCCTCTACAACTAAAGAATATATGTAAGAGCTATCATGGAGTTAATCAGCATCCACCCTTCTATTATGGTTTTAGCTAGTGTTCCTTTCACTCATCTATAAAATTGTCTCAATGGTAGTTCCTGATTTTTACATAAAAAATGTCCAAGGTAACAATTTTAGTTGGAAGGTGTTATCATGGGATTTGTTTGAAGGCAATTTTTGGCTAGCAAGTGAATATTTTTATTTAGTGTTCTAAAACAATAAAAACATGAATTCTAAAGATGCTTTCTTTCACACTTTAAATGATTTTGAAAAATAGCAAGAGATCACATCAAAATATAACTCCTTATTTGGAGGACTCAGAGATAACAAAAGGCTAAGCTTCTGCCACTAAAGTGTCCACCACTTGCCAGCCTTGTCACTATTTAAGATTCCTGCTTCCTCTCTTGGCCTCCTCTCTTCTACTTCTTTATTATTTAATTCGTACTCTTTTCCACGGTTTTGGCCTTTTTTTTTTTACAGTTACCATTAGCCAATTATCGTGACCCTTTTCTACCAATAGTGAACTAATCAATCCTACCACAACAGGGATAATTTTGGGTATTTGGGTCTTCTCAACTATTTTCCTTATTGCTCACATCTTAAAGAACCATTCCTCATTGCCAGAAATGCTTTTTAACTTATAGTTCCTAATGTTTCAGGTTGTCCCAAAAACTGACCTCTGAATAGTTATAATATTTTTACAAAAGAGATGACTGAAAAAATTAACTATTTAAAAAATAAATGAATGAAATAAATTTATTGACAACATATAGTGAAAACAACTGGCTCATTGATTTTTTTTATTCAAAGGAGGATATTTTGGCTTAATGAAGACAAAAGCAAAAATATAATAGCTGATTTTAAAGAAGTTCTTTAACTAAAATCTCAGCATCCAACTTTAATGACTTTTTCCTTCATCAATGATTCACATTTATTGAGCATCCATTGGAGCAATCTGGGACCAGCCCTAAAAGCTCTCACTGTGAGATATTATAAAATAGCTGGAAAAGCCTCTTGAGTACTAATGATCACAAACATCCATAAAGCAAGTCACTTTGTATTACATGCACTCAGAGAAGATGAAAATTTGTCTCTGTTATAAGCTGGAACCTAAGTTTCTCTAAGTGTATCAATAATTTACCATTTAAGGAAATTTGGAGAGGATCAACAAAACTTAAGAATCCCGGCTAAAAATAATCAGACCAAAACCTCATGAAATTTTCTATCAAATTTGGAAGAGGACTTTGTCTTTCGGCATGCCTGGAACTTACCAGAAATATAAGGCAGGGCATCGAGACTGTCACATGGCAGATACTAATTGTTCCGATTAAAGTCTAACAAGCTTGCTTCCCTGCTGCTCTGAGAATGTCTCTGACTTTTGATCCTGACATCTGTGTCTTACAAGAATTTCACTCTGCTCTGACATTCCTTCTGATGTTGATCCAGGAATTAATGGATTGTGAAAAAGCTGGCAGGATATCATTTAAAAAATAGAATTCCTAGTGTACAAGTGATGAAAAGGTATCAGAATTCACATACTCTGTGTCTGATACCAACAAAATTCTCAGGTTTGGATGTTTAGATTTTTAATGCTAGTCGAAAACAGGACTGAAAATAAAATTTAGCTAAAATATTCTCATGACAAAAATCGTTATTTCAAAATGTTCTTTTATCACATAGGAAGGGAAGAATACATATTTTTACAAATTACTAATACAAATTCTATATGAGATACTTTGCTCTGAATGACTTCTTTTAATATATACAGTTAATCATCTTTTATAAGGAATATGATGTTTTATACAATGGAAAATTTTGCTTAGAAAACATGAGCTTTAAAAAACTACCGAAAATGACCAGGTAATATTTGTTTTATCTTTCTAATAATTTACAATTTGGTTAGAGACATAGAACCCAAGTAAACTATTGATAAAAGGGAGAATCTTAATTAAGGAAAGTATCTGATTTTTAAATATAGAAAAGTTTAAATTAAAACTGTCTTAAGATGTGTTTTAAATTAAGGAATTCTCTTCAGGATTGAAATTTTACACATCAGAAGATACTGCCTTGCATTTCATGGTTCTGGATAATTACTAGATGCCAGTGGATAACTTAAACATAGCTTAGAGTCATTGACATTAATGTGTGACAAGCATTACAGAACATATTTAGTAATTTTAAATGGAAAAAGTAAAAGGATTTTTGAAAAACAGGGAAAAGTACCATAGTGGCAATAATATAATTTTTTGAGTAAGGGAAAAATTCTCCTTCATGTCATAATAATCAGAAATTCAACAAATTAAAAAGGAACACAAGTCAATTTAATTGTTAGAGCTATAATTAATGTGAAAATTAATGAGGTTAGTTATTTAATTCATCTATTCAAGCAAATATCTAATTTTCACATTAAAAAGAGCATCTTTGTTTTTAAAATCCATGGATTTCTGATGATTTGTTTAGGTAAATTATTTTAGTAATTTTTATACCTCATCTGTTATTTCAAGAAATAAGGTGACAAATTCATTAAAATAAGTAAAAATGACTGACAGCATGCTATCATTGACCACTAAAAGTCATCTTATATTGATTTGTGTCATCTTATGATATTAATTGTTTAATGTTTTACATATTACTTTTTATGACATGTCAAACTGCCAAGTACTCTACAAATTACATGATCACTACACTAAAGTATGCATTACTTGTTTTTTAAGAGAAAGACTTTCTGGTTCCCAAATCTCCTCCAATCAGCTCTCTTTACACATCCCCTATTAAGGCATTTTCTACACTTCACAAAATCAAATAATTGTCAGTCATTTCCATTATATTGTAAGCCCCTTAAGAGTGAAGACCAGGCCTATCATCGTTATTGTTATACCTCCGGACTTAGACAGTACTTAATAAATGCCCAGTGAATAAATAAATGAATGTGGCTCCTACTAGGTTATTTCTTATTTCAATGATTTCTTTGCATCTTTCTTTTATTGTATGCTGACAAATGCTTTTTGAACAAGTATATAAAATATATTAAATATTAAATTAAAATCTGTGTGTTATTAAAATTAAATAATATATTAACATTATTAGGAAATATATAGCAGCCATACACTTTTTCAATATGGTCATTTTATAAATGTCAAAAGTCTGTCATATTAATTACCCACTTATATAGCTTAAACATTTTAAGAAAGTATTGAATAATTAAGGAGATATCAAGTCTAGAAAATGTGATATTCAAAGCAGGAAGACAGTGTCACAATATCCACAATCACCATCTGCACCCAGATAGTTTCTTAAAGTTTCTTGACATTGCCTTTGACACCCAGTACCCTTTCCCCCACCTAGCTTGCCTAAAATAATCAATCATTGAACAAAAATATATGAAGAAGTGGTGCCCAAACTAAAAATCAAGACAGAGAGGGAGAGGAAAAAAATATGGTGAAATACAAGATGAAGCATTAAATCAGAAAGGGTTTGGCCACATTAAAAAAAATAAAACTGTGAAATTTGCAAAAGTAAGACAGAGATTTAGAAGTATGATATATGACTGGGGGGATAAAAATAAGACAATTGGGAAATGAAAATGAAGAGAACAAATTAGACAAGCCATTCATTTTAATCTTTAAAAGACTGTAACTCACTGTCATCAGACAGGATGTGTCAGAGTTAGCACATTTTCTTTTATGCTTCTGAAGGCTTTTTCCCCTTAAAAGTATAGCCTTAAGTTGAAAAGTCAAAAAAAAATGGTATTTGTTTTTAAATAAATCATTTTTAGATTTCCAGCTGGCTTCACTTTGATACAGGCAAGGAGATACAGGGACTGTGAATTCTGAGTCTGCCTCCATATTGCATCACAGTGTCAAAAATCTCAAAAGTTGTTTGAACCATGAGCCATAAAAAAATACAAGGCACTTAAGACTATGAACCTAGGTACCCAGCCCACAAATCTCCACTCCAGCAGCAAGTCTGGCATGGTAGGTACTGTGGTCCTCTCATACTGGCCATTCTCCTTTAACTTGTTTTAAATGATGGAACCATAAAGTTATGTGATTTTGTCCAAGCTATTCACACCAGGACAATTTTGCACTGTTTCAAATTTATAACAATGATAGATAAAATCAAAAAGAAGAAAATAAAATCCAAACAACAGAGCCAGGGTCAAAGCCGAGATAAACTTCAGAGATAAGAAAGGATTAAAGTTATTGGCCAGTTAGTTGGGAAGAGTGGAGGTATACAGATGCTGTTGAGAGTCTAATTCCTGTGAGCTAATGAGTATGAAGGTGTTCCACATAATCAGAGTTCAATAAGGGCATTTCCTTGGAAAAGAGGCTCAGGTGAACAAAAAAAAAGCATCTAACCCACTGCTTTGGATATATGATATATTATATAGAAAGCCAAGTGATAAGTGAGAAAAAAGACGTGGCCTTGTTGGTAGGAATTCCAACATGCATTAAAAGACTGGGTTCTGAACTCCCTGCTAGTCCAGGAAGATAATCATAAAACCGCTTGACAATGAAGGGTGGGCAACAGAAGAAAGGTGAAAGGGGGAAAAAAAATTTCCATTGAAAATAAGCTTGCAAATCAAAATGCCAAACCAGATGAAAAATAAAATGCCAAGAAAGACAGCCAAAAAAAAACAATGAAACATGAATTTAGTCTAGATGCAATTAGCCTTCTAGGATGCTACAAGAGGTAAGTAAAGGAATAACTTATTTATAAAGAACAAAAATGTGAAAAAAGGACAAAATTAAAACTAAGACACATGGATACCAAAATGAATTAATAAGTGAGAAATGAAAAATATAGTGACTCAAGAGAATGAAAAGACAAGCTTGGGAGAAAATATTTTCAAAAGACATATCTGGTAAAGGACTGTTTTCCAAAATATCCAAAGAACTCTTAAAACTCAATAATAAGAACAATTAGGATACAAATGACCTGATTAAAAAATGGGCCAAAAACCTTGACACCTCCCCAAAGATATACAGATGGCAAATAAGCATATGAAAAAATACTCATTATATGTCATCAGGAAAATGCCAATTAGAACAATAAGAGAATAACAACGTACACATATTAAAAGAGCCAAAATCCAGAGTCCTGAGAACAGTGAGAGGATGGCGAGGATATGAAGCAACAGGAACTCTCATTCATGGCTAGCAGGAATGCAAAATGGTAGAGTCACTTTAGAAGACAGTTTTGCAGTTTCTTTACAAAACAAAACAAACTCTTAACCACATGATCTAGCAATTACACTCCTTGGTACTTACCCAAAGGAGTCAAAAACTTCTGCGTACACAAAAACTTGCACACAGATGTTTATAGCAGCCTTATTCATAACTGCCAAAACTGGGACACAAACAAGATGCCCTTCAGTAGATGAATGGATAAACAAACTGTAGTATATCCAAATAATGGAATATTGTTCACCCCTAAAAAGAAATAAGCAATCAAGCCATGAAATTACATAGAGGAAATGTAAATGCATAATTTTAAGTGAAAGAAGCCAATATGAAAAGTCTACATACTATATGAGTCCAACTATATGACATTCTAGAAAAGGCAAAATCATAAGAGAGTAAAAAGATCAGTGGTTGCCATGGTTTAGGTTGGAGGGAGGGATGAATTGGCAGGGCACAGAGGATGTTTAAGGCAGTAAAACTATTCTGCATGACAGATACTATAATGGTGGATACATGTCGTTCTTCATTTGTCCAAACCCATAGAATTTGTAACACCAAGAGTGAACACTAATGTAAACTATAGACTCTGGATGATAAGATGTGTCAGTGTAAGTTTATCAATTATAGCAAATTTACCATTCTGGGGAAAGATGTTGATAATGGATAGGTTATGAATGTGTAGGGGCAGAGGGTATATGGGAAACCTGTACTTTCAATTTTGTTGTAAACTTAAAACTTAAATAATAAAGTCTATTTAAAAGGAAACTTAAGGGGCACCTGGGTGGCTCAGTCAGTTGAGGGTCTGACTTCGGCTCAGGTCATGATCTCACGGTTTGTGAGTTCAAGCCCCGCGTCAGGCTCTGTGCTGACAGCTCAGGGCCTGGAGCCTGCTTCAGATTCTGTGTCTCCCTCTCTCTCTGCCCCTCCCCACCCTTCACTCTCTTTCTCTCAAAAATAAATAAACATTAAAACAATTATTTTTAACTTAAGTGTGCATGGAGAAAATTAGTGGCATATGTAATCCTAAAGAAAAGATGATCACCAATTATTTTTTACTTTGGAATATTTAATGTGGTGACATAATTTTATGTCAAGACTATATTGCAGGAAAAGCCTGGATTATAGCAAAAGGGGGAATTATTTTCACAAAGATTGATATAAATATTACTTATAAAAATTGTCCCAAGCTTTTTGAAAGACAATCATTCTTAAAGTGTTGATTCTGGGTTTGAGAGAATATTATGCATACATTATTGATATTGCCCCAATGGTGACCACCCAAGCATAGCCACTGATCAAAGTAAGTTAGGCAAAGGATGAGGACAAAGTTGAAGAGTCAAAGAGCTGCTACCCCAGATCCATATGTAGGACACAGCTCCACAGGAAGCATGACAATGTGAAGTTACTAAAGATCTGAAGGTCTTCCCTCTTTTTTTCAAAATAATAAAGAAGTGTCCATTTCTGTCTAGTATAAATCTTAGTCCTAAGAATCTCATAGCACACATAAGCTTAGGATAACTACATAACTACAAAATGCAATGATTTATACCAAAGTGTATCCAAAATAAATAAACATGTCAGTGAAAAAGGGAACAACATAGAACTCTATAGATTTTTAAGAATAAATGTGGCTTTGTAAAATACATATACAGTATCTCATCTATCCCCCAGATCTCAGCACTTGCCTTTTGACCAGAGTAGCCCAAGCAGTGACTTGTTCTGTTTCTGAAATCACAGGCTGCTGGCTATAGACTGAGGTACCTACATAACAGGCGCTCCAGCTTCCCTGTAACACCCATTGGCATGGCCTGATAGAACCTCCTCACCAGGCCTAATTGTAGACCTCTCACTCCTACCCAGTGGCTCCCCTGTTGATGTTGAGGCATAGGATGCCACAGGAACCTGTTGGGTAATCTCATATGTATAACCTAGAAGTGTGAGAGAGTTGATGCTCTTCAGTGCTAACATTTCACCAATGGGAAAGAAAACCATTGGATAACGTTTTCCCTCTCTCTCCTACAGAACTGACAGTTCTGAGATGTAGTTCATGTGGCTGAAAAGGGAGTAGCTCAACAAATTGAGAATTGAGTCACCCTTAATGGTTGCAAGCTCTATAACTCATTTTTGCATGGGCTCTTCCTCCATCTCTAATTCCCCTTATCCATTGCTTCTACTCCTGAAATTAACCCACTAATAAAATAATAGCACAGAAGTCCTCTCCCTGATGCTTTGTTTCCACGCTATTCAATCAAGAAGTAATTAAATTAAAAATCTTCGGGGGCGCCTGGGTGGCGCAGTCGGTTAAGCGTCCGACTTCAGCCAGGTCACGATCTCGCGGTCCGTGAGTTCGAGCCCCGCTCAGGCTCTGGGCTGATGGCTCGGAGCCTGGAGCCTGTTTCCGATTCTGTGTCTCCCTCTCTCTCTGCCCCTCCCCCATTCATGCTCTGTCTCTCTCTGTCCCAAAAATAAATAAAAACGTTGAAAAAAAATTTAAAAAAAAAATCTTCAGTTAAAAGATAGTTTTAAAAGAAGAACAAAGCACATTGTTTGTTTGTTTGTTATAGATAAGGACTTTATTTTATATATGTAAACTTTAAATCTAAGTTAGTTACCTATAATGTAATAATGTAATATGTAACATTACATATAATGTAATAATGATTTCAGGAATAGAATTTAGTGATTCATCACTTACATATAACACCCAGGGCTCATCCCAGCAAGTGTCCTCCTTAATGCCCCTTGCCCATTTAGCCCATCTCCCCACCCAACACCCCTCCAGAAACCCTCAGTTTGTTCCCTGTATTTAAGAGTCTCTTATGGTTTGCTTCCCTCTCTGTTTTTATATTATTTTTACTTCCCTTACCTTATGTCATCTGTTTTGTTTTGTTTTTATATATATGAAATTTATTGTCAAATTGGTTTCCATACAACACCCAGTGCTCATCCCAAAAGGTGCCCTCCTCAATACCCATCACCCACCCTCCCCTCCCTCCCACCCCCCATCAACCCTCAGTTTGTTCTCAGTTTTTAAGAGTCTCTTATGCTTTGGCTCTCCCCCACTCTAACCTCTTTTTTTTTTTCCTTCCCCTCCCCCATGGGTTCCTGTTAAGTTTCTCAGGATCCACATAAGAGTGAAACCATATGGTATCTGTCTTTCTCTGTATGGCTTATTTCACTTAGCATCACACTCTCCAGTTCCATCCACGTTGCTACAAAAGGCCATATTTCATTTTTTCTCATTGCCACGTAGTATTCCATTGTGTATATAAACCACAATTTCTTTATCCATTCATCAGTTGATGGACATTTAGGCTCTTTCCATAGTTTGGCTATTGTTGAGAGTGCTGCTATAAACATTGGGGTACAAGTGCCCCTATGAATCAGTACTCCTGTATCCCTTGGATAAATTCCTAGCAGTGCTATTGCTGGGTCATAGGGTAAGTCTATTTTTAATTTTCTGAGGAACCTCCACACTGCTTTCCAGAGCGGCTGCACCAATTTGCATTCCCACCAACAGTGCAAGAGGGTTCCCGTGTCTCCACATCCTCTCCAGCATCTATAGTCTCCTGATTTGTTCATTTTGGCCACTCTGACTGGCATGAGGTGATATCTGAGTGTGGTTTTGATTTGTATTTCCCTGATGAGGAGCGACGTTGAACATCTCTTCATGTGCCTGTTGGCCATCCGGATGTCTTCTTTAGAGAAGTGTCTATTCATGTTTTCTGCCCATTTCTTCACTGGATTATTTGTTTTTCGGGTATGGAATTTGATGAGCTCTTTATAGATTTTGGATACTAGCCCTTTGTCCGATGTGTCATTTGCAAATATCTTTTCCCATTCTGTTGGTTGCCTTTTAGTTTTGTTGGTTGTTTCCTTTGCTGTGCAGAAGCTTTTTATCTTCATAAGGTCCCAGTAATTCACTTTTGCTTTTAATTCCCTTGCCTTTGGGGATGTGTTGAGTAAGAGATTGCTACGGCTGAGGTCAGAGAGGTCTTTTCCTGCTTTCTCCTCTAAGGTTTTGATGGTTTCCTGTCTCACATTCAGGTCCTTTATCCATTTTGAGTTTATTTTTGTGAATGGTGTGAGAAAGTGGTCTAGTTTCAACCTTCTGCATGTTGCTGTCCAGTTCTCCCAGCACCATTTGTTAAAGAGACTGTCTTTTTTCCATTGGATGTTCTTTCCTGCTTTGTCAAAGATGAGTTGGCCATACGTTTGTGGCTCTAGTTCTGGGGGTTTTATTCTATTCCATTGGTCTATGTGTCTGTTTTTGTGCCATATGTCATCTGTTTTGTATCGTACATTCCACATATGAGTGAAGGCATATGATATTTGTCTTTCTCTGACTGGCTTATTTTGCTTAGCATAATACACTCTAGCCCCATACACATTGTTGCAAATGGCAAGATTTCATTCCTTTTCATTGCCGAGTAATATTCCATTGTATAAATATATACCACATCTTCTTTATCCACTCATCAGTCAATGGACATTTGGCTCTTTCCATACTTTGGCTATTGTCAATGGTGCTGCTATAAACATTGGGGTGCATGTGCCCCTTCGAAACAGCACTCCTGTGTCCTTGGGATAAATACCTAGTAGTGCAATTACTGGGTCATAGGGTAGTTCTATTTTTAATTTTTCATGTGTCTGTTAGCCATCTGGATGTCTTCTTTGGAAAAGTGTCTATTCATGTCTTTTTCCCATTTCTTCACTGGGTTATTTGTTTTTTGGGTGTTGAGTTTGATAAGTTCTTTATAGATTTTGGATACTAACCCTTTGTATGTTTGAAAAATTAAAAATATATTCCCAAATAAATTATGGGATAAAGGGACATCACCATTAACACTATAAAATATTTAGAACTAAACAACAATGAAAATACTACACATTAGTGTGCTGGTAAATATTTTAACAATCAACTTTCTTGGAGGGGGGGGACCCAAAAACCAAAAAGCTGACTTCTAGAGCTTGCCAATTTCTACAGTGTAAATACTCCCATCATGGCTAATTTCAAGGTACAAGATATAAATGTGGAGTTGGGAAGAGATGAATGCAATCAGCTCTTGTGAGTACTATGAGTCAACTGCAGCATATCATTGATACTATATGTCAAAATCTGTGGGATGAGTCAAAGCTTTACTTAAAGGGAAATTCAGAGCTTTAAATACACTTACTAACATATAAAATAATACATTTAAGCATTCAATTTAAGAGACTAGAAGTAAAACACAATAAATTTAAATAAAGCAAAAATCCATGAATTAAAAACATTAGGAATTAAAAAGAAAGTATTATAAAACAGTACAGAATTTTAAAAATTGTAAGCAAATAGTATGATTTATGCCACCAAATATGAAAATTTACCAGAAATTATACCACCAAATACGAAAATTTACCAGATAATTTTCTAGATATAAATTACAAAAAATATTTAAGACACTAGCAAAATCTGAAAAAAAAACAACTTTAAAAATTGAATTAGTAAGTAAATGTCTCCTCCTTCCACACAGATACTTGATCCAATACTTTTACAGGGTAGTTTTTATAAGCCTGTAAAGAATAGATTACATAGATATGGATTTTCATTCATAAGATGATAGTTGGCTATCAAACTGCAGCACACATTATTTTAATGGATAATGTCCTCATTTTAAGGTCAACATATTAACAATCTTAATTCCATATATAATCTTAATTCCCTTTTCCATATAACAGGATATTCACAGGTTCTGGGGATTAACACATGAACATATTTGAAGGCCATTCTTCTGCTTACTTCACTCTTCTACATCGTTTGTTAAATTTCCTCCTACAAACCTTCTAGAATTTGTTGTTTTTAGATAAATGTTTTCTATAACATTTTCTAATTGTTACTGATAGTGGACAGAAAACCTGTTGGTTTTGACTTACAGTACTCTGAAGGCCCTGGCAACTTGAGGTCCTTTATTTTTCTTGTATTTTAGAAAATTCTCAGTAATTTTTTCAGAGACTGAGATTAAATTCTCCCCCAAATACAATGTAAAGTTTATTGTAGTTACAATCAAAGTTACAATAAAATTTTTCAAAGAATTTCATAAGCTGATTTGTGGAAGAGAAAATAGTCAAAAGTAAGAAGGGTAATTTTAAAAAAACAAAGGAGAAAGGACAGAGTGAGGTACTTGCCCTACCAAATATCAAGACTTATTATAAAAGTAGACTAATTGAGAGAATGTAGATTTGACATAGAGCCTAAAATATTAAATAATGGAGTAGAAAATAGAAGTCAAAAAAAAGAGGCTCACATATATGAAAACTTGATATACGACAGAGATGGCATTATATAACCTACTGTGAATAAATATATCATCAGGATAATAAATTTGCTAAAACATCATGACTTTTCATATGGAAAAAAATTGGTCCTATATAGTACATCACAAATTTCATATAGGTAAAAGATCTAAATATTATTATAGCAAAACCTTAACAGAGAAAATATAGAATGTCTTTATGGCCTTAGAGAAAATAAGACATGCACAGGAGAAGGTATTTGCAATGCAAGGATTAGTATACAGAATATATGAAGAACTACAATTCAAGAATAAAAGATAAAATATCTCACAGTAGAAAAATAGGTAAAATATACAGACAATTTGAAGAGAAAAATGGTCAATGGGCCAAAAATATATGAAAATAAGTTCACTTTACAAACAATGAGAGAAATGTAATTTTTTTAAACATGAAAACTACTGTAATACTATTTTACACCCATTATACTTTCAAAATATAAAAGATTTTACCCTTTATGTTACAGTCTGTTCATTGGTATAAATCAAGGTCACTACTAACTGACATCTTGTCAAGGCCAATGATAATTCTCCATTATCTTCTCATTTTAATCTTTAGGACCATTTGATATGTTCATTCCTTCCTTCTAACAACATTTTCCCTGAGCTCTGTGCCTTAACGGTTACCTATTCCTTCTTTGGTCCTTTTGTTCATCCTTCCTTAACCAGGACATTGGAGAATTCCAAGTTCTGTCATCTGCCTTTCTCTACCTACCCTCTCATCTTTGGTTATCTCAACCATTGACAAACTTTCAAATACTATCTACATGCTAATATTTGCCAAACCTGTATCTCTCACCTAGATCTCTTTGTTTGTACACCCAATTGCTAACTCAACATCTCACTTAACTATCTTCTGGCACATATGCTCTTCCCTCACCTCAATCTTCCTCATTTCAGTAAATGGGGCCAAGATTTTGGTCTCGGGCCAAATAAGACGCATCTTCCATTCTTGTTGTTCCTTAACACTTAAAGTCCAATCCAACACTATATTTTGTCAGATCTATTTCAATATGTATCCTGAATCTTATTATTTCTCACAATTTCCACTCTTCCAACCTCACAACATTCGTAATCCATGCAAATCAATTTCTGCCTGGATATTTCAGCAGCTTCCTAAGTAGTTTCTTATTCTCCTACAGCCCTCCTCCACACAGGAGTCAGCATTCACCTCCAAGATTAAAATTCCCCAATATCTTTCAAAAGTAAACTACAAAATCCTTATCATGCTTCATAAAACTCTCCATGATCTCCCCCTCAGTCATAATCAAGCCATGATGACCTTCTTTCTTTAGTCCCTCAAATGTACCACTGTTTCTTATTTCAGGATCTTTGTATTGCTTTTGCTACTTACAAAACTCTCCCACCATATGTTCACATGAATGGATCTTTCCCATCATTCAGAGCACCACTCGAATATCACTTCTTTCAGGGTTGCCTTATCAACAAAAATCAACCACTTACTGAAGCAATATCCTACTTCATGTCTTTGATAGCAAGTACCTGAAATTAACAATACCTAAAATTGTCTTGTTTATTCATTTGCATATGTTTTATTTTCTGCCTTCCTCCTCTTTAAGCCCTTTAAGGCAAGAACTTGGTCTTGTATGCCTCTAAATTCCACAATTCCTGGTATGTTTGGCAGATAGTAGGTACTCAAGTAAATACATACCATCAAATGTGAAATTTAAAGTGTTAGGGAAACATCATGTTCAAATGGATACTTTGAGAATCAGAACTTGGATTTAAACAAGTAGTAATTGCAGAAATACAAAATCTTCAGTCCGTGGCATGGAGGTAGGTGTAAACAATATTGTTCTCTCAGAAAACATACTTGGGAGGGAAAAAGGCAGAAATTTTTAAAAAGGAGAACACAGGTGAATGGTCTGAGAGAAGTAAAACCAGAGAGTTCACAAGAGCCAGATGGCTTTCCAAAGTAATTAAATACTGGCAAATATTACAGAAAAATTAAGGAGGATGGAAAAAACCCTGTGGATTTAATAAGTAAGGGGTATTATTACTCTTTTCAACATTTAGAGAATTACTTGTATTAAAAACATTAAAGAATAAACTTAGATGAAATCTAAAGTCCTAGAACATCTATAATGTGTGGTTGAAGTATTTAGAGGGGCAGTCATTGCACAGTGGGTCTCAGTCAGAGACAAAACTGACTGAGACAAAAGTCAGTCTAATTGTGGCAAAAGTCAGTTGAGGGGTCGAACAATGACTTCATGGTGAAAAACTTAAGACAGAGAATAAAAATTCCTCTTCTGAGTTATTTAGCAATATGAAATAACACTGGGAAGGTTTGTCAAGGGAATAGAAGAGTTGTGGAAGGATTCCTGCTAGGATAGAGGAATAAGCATAAAGTGGAGAGAAACCAATGTATAGTAAAGTTCAAGGAAGAGGGAAGGTCCACCAGAGATAATACGATGGGATTGGACCAGAGGAAAAAAAACAAATGAGGGGTAAGCCTAGCAATGAGGGACTAGCCTAGCCTAGTTCTTCCTCCTTTTCACTTTTATTATTAATCAGTGAGCAAACATAAATGTCTACCAGTGTCTGTCACACTGGAGGTGCTCAATAAATCTTAGTCTATCCTCACATCCATGCCCATATTTTTCTCACCAGAATTCAATCATCCTTCAAGTGTATGTGAAAATTTTGTGTGCCAGTTCCTCAGGCTGCTGGAACCCCCTGGATTTCTCAGCTTTTCTTTTCTTTTCTAATTTTAATTTGATTTTTAAGTAAACTCTATGCCTGTGTGAGACTTGAACTCATGACCGAGATCAAGAGTCATATAGTCTACAGACTGAGACAGCCAGGTACCCCTTTCAGCTTTCCTTGAATGATCCAAGTCAGGGCCCTTCCTGGCAAAGAGAAGGTAATTCTTCAGTAGTAAATCCTTGTATATGGCTGGAGACACCATCCCACTTACCACCAATCATTTCCATTCCTAAGAAGTACTACCTTCCTATATGAGGCTCCAGGTAAATACTAAAGAACCATAGCATTTACTGAGCTCCTACTATGGAGTTCAGAATGGGCGAACCACTATTCCCAGCCTTTTGTGTATTAATTATTATGATTAATTATGTTAATCATTAACACTCACAGAACCCTATAGATATTCTCATTCAGATTGTAAGAATCCCCAGGCATAGAGGTTATCTTATTCAGTCTCACAGTAAGAGACAGGGAGGGGATTTGAAGCCAGGAGGTCTGACTCTTACCTCTGGATACTACTGCCTTCCTGAGCCATGAAAGGATAAATATCTCTATTGCCTTGGAGTCTGTTCCTTTGCCATAAGCAGACAAGTTGCATATATTCTCAAGAAGGCTATTTATCAAGGGCTACTTCTGAAAACATTTATGAATTTAAACTCTAGACAAAGGGGGCGCCTGGGTGGCGCAGTCGGTTGAGCGTCCGACTTCAGCCAGGTCACGATCTCGCGGTCCGTGAGTTCGAGCCCCGCGTCGGGCTCTGGGCTGATGGCTCAGAGCCTGGAGCCTGTTTCCGACTCTGTGTCTCCCTCTCTCTCTGCCCCTCCCCCGTTCATGCTCTGTCTCTCTCTGTCCCAAAAATAAATAAACATTGAAAAAAAAAATTTAAACTCTAGACAAAGTAATTTTTCTTATTTATAGATGATCATCCTCCATGACTCCACATGCATATTCAAGAATCCATTTTCATCAGTCAGACTGAGCTGGGGAATCAGAGCTAGATTGCCCTCACATGCTTAAGCTTTTGTATTTTTCACAGGACATACAAACTATCCTAACAATAAATGTGTAATAATAATTATTATAATGAAGACTGTATGATGTCTTGACTGGCTAGACTATGATTTAATCATTTTTCTCTTTATTAGAGACCATCTATGTTAATAAGAAACAAATATTTATATACACACAATTGTATCCCCAAAATCAGTGGCTATAATCCACATTGGCTGCTGCCTGAGTTGTTTTTTTAATTATTTCCCCTATTTCCCCATACCACCTCCACTGTTTTAAGTTGTGAGGCTTTGGGATTTGAGAGTTCATTTCAATATGAGATAAATCAAACGTGCTTCCTGGATCAAGATTAGATGAGTTAATTACATGCAGACATGCCTAGGTACTTTGTTCTCTAATCAGAAAAAAACCAAATGGAATAATCGCTTTCAATACTTTGAAGACCTCTGACATACAAGCTATCAATGGTGCAGTTTTCCTTTTTTGCATTTTCTGCTACATATGAATTCATAATGTAGAGCCTATATGCAGTCGTACTTAAAATTCAATATAAGCTGTTATGGAATACCTAACCTTTCAGAATAATTCATTTATGAGCTTTAAGAAAAAGTAAGCACAGTTGTTACATTTTTTTAACGTTTATTTATTTTTAAGAGAGAAAGAGAGAGCATAAGCAGGGGAGGGGCAGAGACAGAGGGAGACAGAATCTGAAGCAGGCTCAGGCTCTGAGCTGTCAGCACAGAGCCCAATGCGGGGCTTGACCCCATGAACTGACAGATCATGACCTGAGCTGAAGTCGGACGCTCAACCAACTGAGCCACCCAGACGCCCCATAGTTGATATTTTTTAAAGTTCTACACCACAAATAAATGAATTAGTTTTTATGAAAGGGAAGTATGGGCTTTTATACTACTAGCATAACTACAAAAATAAATTCCATATAAAGATTGAAAAGTAAAAAAATAAAATAATAGGAGAAAAATATTCTTTTTTTTTCCCTGTTGAAGTTTTTGTTTAAATTCTAGTTAGTTAACATATTAGTTTCAGGTGTAGAATTTACTGATTCATCACTTACATATAACATCCAGTGCTCATCACAAGTGCCCTCCTTAATACCCATCACCTGTTTAACCCATCCCTGACCCCCGGGCCATGTCCCCTCCAGTAACCCTCAGTTGTTCTCTATAGTTTGTTCTGTACAGTTCTCTCAGTTTGTTCTCTACAGTTGGTCTCTTTTTCTTTTTTCCCCCTATGTTCATCTGTTTTGTTTCTTAAATTCCACATTACAAGTGAAATCATTATGGTATTTGTCTTTCTCTGACTGACTTATTTTGCTTAGCATAATAGTCTCTGTCTCCACCCATGTCATTGCAAATGGCAAGACTTCATTCTTTCTATGGCTGTGTAGTATTACACACATACACACACACACACATATATATATATATATATATATATATATATATACCCCATCTTCTTTATCCATTCACCAATTGATGGACATTGGGCTGTCTCCATAATTTGGCTATTGTTGATAAGGATGCATGTATCCCTGTGAACCAGTATTTTTGTATTCTTTAGGTAAATACCTAGTAGTGCAATTGCTGGATCAGAGGGTAGGTATATTTTTAACTTTTTGAGGAACCCACACTATTTTCAAGAGTGGCTGCACCACTTTGCATTCCCACCAGTGTAAGATCCTGTTTCTTACATCTTAAAGAGAAAGGGATCCTCTTTCTCTGCACCCTTGCCAACACCCTTGTTTCCTGTGCTGTTCATTTTAGCCATTCTGACTAGTATGAGATGATATTTCATTGTAGCTTTTATTTGTATTTCCTTGATCAGTGATGTTGAGAATCTTTTTATGTGTCTGTTGGCCATCTGTATGTCTTCTGTGGAAAAATGTCTATTCATGTCTTCTGCCCATTTTTAAACTGGATTATTTGTTTTTTGGATGTTGAGTTTGATAAATTCTTTATCCATTTTGGATACTAAACCCCTCATCAGATATGTCATTTTCAAACATCTTCTCTCATTTCAAAGGATGCCTTTTAGTTTTGTTGATTGTTTCTGTGCAGAAGCTTTTTATCTTGATGAAGTCCCAATAGTTTATTTTTCTTTTTGTTTCCCTTGTCTCAAGAGACATACCTAGTCAAAAGTTGCTCTGGCTGGTGTCAGTGAAGTAACTGCCTGTGTTCTCTTCTAGGATTTTGATGGTTTTGAGGTCTCATATTTAGGTCTTTCATCCATTTTGAATTTATGTTTGTGTATGGGTAAGAAAGTTGTCCAGGTTCATTCTTTTGCATGTTGGTGTCCAGTTTTCCCAACACCATTTGTGGAAAAGACCGTGATTTTTCCATTGGATATTCTCTCCTGCTTTGTCAAAGATGATTTGACCATATAGTTGTAGGGTCATTTCCGGTTTTTCTATTCGTTCCATTGATCTATGTCTCTGTTTTTGTGCCAGTACTATACTGTCTTGATCACTACAGTTTTGTAATATAACTTGAAATCCAGAATCGTGATGCTTCCAGCTTTGCTTTGCTTTTTCAAGATTGCTTTGGCTATTCAGGGCCTTTCATGGTCCACACAAAATTTTAGGATTGTTTATTCTAGCTCTGTGAAGAATGCTAGTGATATTTTGATAGGGATTGCGTGAATGTGTAGATTGCTTCAGGCAGAATAGACATTTTAACAATATTTGTTCTTCCAATCCATGAGCATAGGATGTCTTTCCATTTCTTTGTATCATCTTCAATTTCTTTCATCAGTGTTTTACAGTTTTCAGAGTACAGGTCTTTCACCTCTTTAGTTAGGTTCATTCCTAGATATCTTATTATTTTGGTGTAATTGTAAATGGAATTGATTCTTTGCTTTCTCTTTCTACTCCTTATTATTGGTGTATAGAAATGTAACAGATTTCTTTAAATTGACTTTGTACCTGTGACTTTACCAAATGTGTGTATCAGTTCTAGCAATTTTTTGGCAGAATCTTTTGGGTTTTCTATGTAGAATATTATGTCATCTGCAAATAGTGAAAGTTTGACTTCTTCCTTGCCAATTTGGATGCCTTTTATTTCTTTTTGTTGTCTGATTGCTGTGGCTAGGACTTCTGGTACTGCATTAAATGACAGTACTGAGAGTAGACATCCCATAGAGGAAAACTAGAGAAAAATATTCTTATACTCTTAGAATGCAAAAATCTTGCTTAGCATCATACAAAAACAAGAAACTATTCTTTGAAAAATGACAGTGGCAGCACCTGGGTGGCTCAGTCGGTTAAGCCTCTGACACTTGATCTTGGCTCAGGTCTTGATCTCAGGGTTGTGAGTTCAAGCCCTGTGCTAAAGAAAAGCAACAGCTGAGATTGGTATGATTAGCACTGGGTGTTTGTTATATGTAAGTGATGAATCACTAAACTGTACTCCTGAAACCAATATTACACTGTATGTTAACTAGAATTTAAATTAAAAACTGGAAGAAAAAAAGTGACAGCTGATTAAATAGAAATTTAACTACTATATGCCAAAGGACACTAGAAAATCTAAAAGATAAGTGATAAACAGGGAGAAATGTATTACATTTCTAAATGACAGATTATTTAAATACACTTAATCCATAAAGAATGTTCACAACTCAAAAAGAGAAGATGAACATAGTTAATTGGGCAAGATTATGAAGGGGCAAATAACAAAAGAAATACAAGTGACCAATAAACATATAGAAATATATTTAATTTAATTTAATAATCAGTCAACAGCTTCTTTAAGTGAGATAATTTCTTTTTTTTTTATATGAAGTTTATTGACAAATTGGTTTCCATACAACACCCAGTGCTCATCCCAAAAGGTGCCCTCCTCAATACCCATCACCCACCCGCCCCTCCCTCCCACCCCCCATCAACCCTCAGTTTGTTCTCAGTTTTTAACAGTCTCTTATGCTTTGGCTCTCTCCCACTCTAACGTCCTTTTTTTTTTTTTTTTTTTTTTTCCTTCCCCTCCCCCATGGGTTCCTGTTAAGTTTCTCAGGATCCACATAAGAGTGAAACCATATGGTATCTGTCTTTCTCTGTATGGCTTATTTCACTTAGCATCACACTCTCCAGTTCCATCCACGTTGCTACAAAAGGCCATATTTCATTTTTTCTCATTGCCACATAGTACTCCATTGTGTATATAAACCACAATTTCTTTATCCATTCATCAGTTGATGGACATTTAGGCTCTTTCCATAATTTGGCTATTGTTGAGAGTGCTGCTATGAACATTGGGGTACAAGTGCCCCTATGCATCAGTACTCCTGTATCCCTTGGGTAGATTCCTAGCAGTGCTATTGCTGGGTCATAGGGTAGGTCTATTTTTAATTTTCTGAGGAACCTCCACACTGCTTTCCAGAGCGGCTGCACCAATTTGCATTCCCACCAACAGTGCAAGAGGGTTCCCGTTTCTCCACATCCTCTCCAGCATCTATAGTCTCCTGATTTGTTCATTTTGGCCACTCTGACTGGCGTGAGGTGATACCTGAGTGTGGTTTTGATTTGTATTTCCCTGATAAGGAGCGACGCTGAACATCTTTTCATGTGCCTGTTGGCCATCTGGATGTCTTCTTTAGAGAAGTGTCTATTCATGTTTTCTGCCCATTTCTTCACTGGGTTATTTGTTTTTCGGGTGTGGAGTTTGGTGAGCTCTTTATAGATTTTAGATACTAGCCCTTTGTCCGATATGTCATTTGCAAATATCTTTTCCCATTCCGTTGGTTGCCTTTTAGTTTTGTTGGTTGTTTCCTTTGCTGTGCAGAAGCTTTTTATCTTCATAAGGTCCCAGTAATTCACTTTTGCTTTTAATTCCCTTGCCTTTGGGGATGTGTCGAGTAAGAGATTGCTACGGCTGAGGTCAGAGAGGTCTTTTCCTGCTTTCTCCTCTAAGGTTCTGATGGTTTCCTGTCTCACATTTAGGTCCTTTATCCATTTTGAGTTTATTTTTGTAAATGGTGTGAGAAAGTGGTCTAGTTTCAACCTTCTGCATGTTGCTGTCCAGTTCTCCCAGCACCATTTGTTAAAGAGGCTGTCTTTTTTCCATTGGATGTTCTTTCCCGCTTTGTCAAAGATGAGTTGGCCATATGTTTGTGGGTCTAGTTCTGGGGTTTCTATTCTATTCCATTGGTCTGTGTGTCTGTTTTTGTGCCAAGGTGAGATAATTTCTTAATCCATCAGGCTGACACATGTGAATAGAAGTGAGAACGTAGGGAATGGAATATTAATTCATCTATTATACAAAGGCGTAAACCTTCTATTTATTAGGTAATATCTTTGGAAAAATTAAATGTGGATATTCTTTGATGCAGTAATTCTAGGAGTTCGTACTAGTATGGCTAGAATGGTGCCTCCTCCACCCCCTGCTCTCTATCTCTCTCCCCTTCCAGCTCTTTAGCTGTGATGTTTCTTTTCTGCCAGGGCAGTGATTTGCTGTCCTTCAGGGAAAGCATGCCGTTCTTTGGTCATTTCACCCCAGACAGAGTGATAAATTTAATTCAGGGGCTATTTTAGCCTCATGTTAAAACCGTCTTTTCAGGGGCACCTGGGTGGCTCAGTCAGTTAAGCATCGGACTTTAGCTCAGGTCATGATCTCACGGTTCATGGGTTCAAGCCCTGCGTTGGGCTCTGTGCTGACAGCTCCAAGCCTGGAGCCTGCTTTGCTTTCTGTGTCTCCTTCTCTCTGCCCCTCCCCCACTTGCCCTCTGTCACTCTGTCTCTCAAAAATAAATAAACATTTTTTTAAAAAAGTGTTCTCAAATTTAGCCTAATCAATAGTAAAATAGTGACTGTATTTTAATTCCTGCCTAGCTCCTGGGTCTATTTATCAAATTATCTATTTAGCAACATCTAAAGGAGGAGTTATTAGCTCCCCCAAACCAAACATAATAGAATACATATACATATGGACATGAAAAGTGGTCATGTACTGATGTGGAAAGAGGTCTATGGTATGGTAAATAATAAAACAAATTACAGAATATAATATGAATATGCCTAAAAATGTTATTAACAGCAGTTATGTCTGGGGAATGGTTTTGATTAGGAGACTTTCATTTCATACTTTATAAATTTCCGTAATCTTACAGAAGATTATTTACTCACTTATAGGACAACTGCTACATTTTAAAAAATGAATGAAAAACATTAATTCATGTGAAAAAGAAAAGCAGTCTTCATCAAAATAGGGTGACCAGGTGACCACATGGGGCCTTGATTCTTTCATTTCACTGTTGCAAACAATATGTCTCCATAATGAGAAATGTGTGCATATATAATCCCCTGACTATTAAAAATGAAGGTCATTTGCACATGGATTTACTGAGGTGAAAATCCTGGAACAATGGTTAACATTTTGACCATAAGAAACTTTGCTGATGAGACATAAAATAGTGAACAAAAATGACTAAACTTCATTTGGTCATTTTTGATGTAAAAATAGATTTTAATATTTAAATAGTAGGGTGTAATTTTAAAGTTACTTTTTAAGAGTAGCATCCACTGTGCTTCACAGGGCCAGGACCCAGTGGGATTAACAGTGGGCGGGATATTGGTTAAGACTGTCAGTCTATAGGGAGGAGAGGCACCTTCTGACCACACCCTCACTGAGCATTATGCAGATCAGAGAGACCTACACAGGCTCTGATTTCCCCTAAGGATTGATGAATAAGTACAAAATAATAGGAAGTGACAGTAAACAGATGACTGAGGTCTAATTTAATGTCATTTAAAGAGACAATATACTTTAAATTGATCTTCAGAAATTACAGTTTACAAATAAGATAACAGAAATGTGTTTTTATCATATTAGCTCACTAATATAAATTTCCTTGTGAAGGAAAGGAGATTATTGGCTATATAATGTTGTTAAATTTAAAAAATATGTTAATTTAGGTAATTTGTTTCTTACCTTTAGTAATTTTACTAATACAAGAAATAAAGTATTATAAACACATAGGCAATTATATATAAAGATGCAAGTTTATATATATAATTTTAAATATTCATGTCATATAAATAAAAGTTAAGCAAGAGGCTTTAATAGTTATATATTTAACTGATGAATATGCAATGAATATGGATAAATTCTTTCATCAAATCCATGTCCAAAATAGGGTTAAAAATACCACATTAAAAAAAAAATTTGTCTAAAGCAAATTCAAACCTGTCCAAACAAGTAAAATATAAATTTTGTTCAATACTAGTGATCTAGAGATTATGTTGCATGTGTATATAGATATGATATATACACTTATATGTGTGTGTGTGTGTGTGTGTGTGTCTGTGTGTGTACTCACGAAATCCCCGATTAGCCAAAATATTTTGATCTGGTTTTTAGGTGCCATTTTAAACTTGTCAGCCACTTCTCCACCTATCAATGGAGGCAGCAAATCTCCTTAGAGCAAGCCCTTTTCTGTTGTGGAAAGCTCTGGAATCGCCCTTGTTAGTCTCATAAACATAAGGGAAGAAGACAGTTACTGCTTCAGGAGAAGGGTGTCACACAGTCCTATCTGTGTCTTAACAAAACTACCTATCCCGTACTTCTGTGCAGAGCGAACGAGGAGCATCCAGGGCAGACTTGGAATTCCTGACCCCTTCCCTTTAGAGGTATTAGCGCTGTTAGTGCAGCTTCACTAATGCAATGAGATGGTCCCGACTGAGATGTGTTAATGGGACAGGACACCAAGAAACTTCAAAAGAGAAGAATACCAGGGAAACACTGGACTTCCTACTAATCCAGACATAAAGAAGTTATAACTATTAATATAAATAATATGAAACAATATGAATATTATTTTCCCCTTGGGCCAGGGGTCATAGAAAATAAAAAAAGGATAAATGGATGATTGATAGAGGATTAAACACACATAAAATTTCTAATGCTTCTTAATGCTTATGAAAGTTTAAAAGCAATTATTTATTTATAGTATACAAAAATCTTGAGGTGAATCTTTATTGTGAAAGTCTATAACACTTGAACTCAGATCACACAGAATCCATAATGTGTTGTGATACTCCTCTGCACCCTTGAGAACTCTGACTTACTCAGCTGCAGTTGTGAATAGTATCTGTTTGCAAAAGAGGCAGATCTACTCCCTAGAGTCCAAACTACTGAAGAACTCTAACCTGGCCATTTAACCCACTGCAGACCTCACTAGTGCAGAAATGACAAGTGGATGTCATAAAACCAAATTGTTTGGGTCAAATAGGTTAAGGCAGCTCTATGCTATAATCCCAAGGTGGGCGCTTCATGTTTCATGCAGCAGAAACCCCTCCAGCTGCCCCAGCACTCATCTCATAGATAAGCCCAGAGAGTGCCTTCAGTGCTGACCACTCAGACGTAGCTGTCCCAAGTGGACAGAGGTGGTATGTGGCCTTTAGTTTTGAAAGATATCCCCCATTTTTCCTCCCATGTGCTGATTGGTTTTCCTGTTTCTACTCTCAGAACGGCCAGAGTGGTCTTTCCAAAACATAAATCAGATTGTTGTGTGCCCAGCAGAATAATTTCATTCATTCTCAGTCTTTGGTGGATTTTGTTTCACTAAACGCCTTTAATAATAGCATAAAATTCAAAAATACATTTCTCTCAGAAACAGTATAAGCGAGGTGAGAAGAATCTTCCCTACTGGGACAAACCCCTCCTTTTCCACAACACTGAGCCTACAGCAAGATGAGGGAGAGAATAGAAAAAAAGGTGGGGAGGTCAGCTCAAATGTTAACATTTCACACCAGCGTCCAAAACAAGCAACTCGCATTTCTACAAAGATAAAGATATTATGGCAAGAAACTAGGTGATATATCCTTACTTTGGGTCTTGTGCTGATTTGCACATTTGAAAATAGGTAGGTCTATCTATGAATACAAGCTGAAATATATGAACTTCAAACGATTTTAAGTGATATAATGAAAACACAAATTTTTAGATTTTCTGATCTGGAGGGCTATAAACAACTCAAGTAAATTTTGAAAAGTTATCTTAGTGAATAAAATCACAAACAGTTTGAGTATATATGTATTCAAAGGAATAACACAAAGTAGTCCATAAAAGTAATCCATCTGCCTGCTAGATATATGGTAGAAAACCAGAAGTAACTATAAGAAAAGATCCAGATGCTGTCACCAGAAACTATATCTTACATTGAAAAACCATGCACTTCTCCATGTGTCATTCCAATGATTGTACACTGAGATTACTCCATTAAAGAATTAATTTACTGTAAGAGGATACTTTAAAAATAAATAATTAAACATTTACTGTTATAAATGATCCAACATTTGATAAAATATATACAATACATGGGTTTTTTTCTAACTTTAAAAAATAAGCCACTAAGGCATTTCCACTTCATTTTTGTACAGAACAATTATTAGAAAAATATGTAAGTGGAATTCAACTAAAAAATAGTTATTTTTGTAATGTATACTCTATATTTCTGTCCACATCTTCTAACAAAGATTGTGTGTTCAACCTGCATTTATCAATTGGCTATTCTTTTTGAAAAATCAATGTTATATATTTCAAAGAAATAGCAATACAAAACGCAGACATATCTCCTCTCTAAAGTATGTTTTCACTAAATAGAGAAAGCTTTCATATTGCATTTTTGTGTTTTAGTCTTTTCCTTTAAAAAAATCAGTGATTAATAT
This sequence comes from Lynx rufus, assembly GCF_022079265.1. Taxonomy (NCBI): domain Eukaryota; kingdom Metazoa; phylum Chordata; class Mammalia; order Carnivora; family Felidae; genus Lynx; species Lynx rufus. Next base: position 85,716,437 of record NW_025814897.1, read on the forward strand.
AAAGATCCTCAAAGCAGAAAATACACAAGTGTAATTACAGAAAGATTATGTTTTAATTAATAAGGATACGGGAAGAGAAATAATAGCATTTCTAATGTGTACTAAAGTTCTCACAACAGCCAAAACACCAGGAAATTAATGCAATTGGTTTACACACTGGCACAAAAATACAAGATAATATAATCATCATCACGACTGTTATTCTTTTCCCCAAAAGCTTTTCTCATGATATTGTATGAGTAAATGTTTAAAGGAAAAAGATTAAAGCAATGATTTCCTTTTCAAGTCCTATTTTCTTTTCTAATTTCCAGTCAGTACCTAAATGTAACAAAAGACTGTTTTCCTTAAACAGACATCACTTTTTTAAAGCTGTTGTCATTAAAATGCTATCTTGATTTTTATATTTCCTGACATCAGGTTATTTGGGCTATGTTTACTGCCCAGCGTCCAATGACATTTGCAGAGGGCTTCAAGAACTGAATTCTATCTTTTATTGTATCAGCACAAATACACTTTTAGAAAAAGGAAAAAAAAAGGGTCACTATTAGATGTAACAGCTAAATGTCAAACAGGTGGTAGGTTAGAAAGGATTAAAAATCTAGAGTCTAACTTTGAATAATATTAATAAAATTTATAGAAGTACTTCAAACCTATATTCTGGCTTTCTATCTTCATCCTCCCTCCCCTACTCCCATCAATTCCTATATTCATTTTGTACAATCTGGGAAATATCCGAATTCTGTGACAAGATCCTGATTTTTAGTAAAATTTGGCAGGAGAAAATTGGACAATAGAATTTACTGAGCTTTTGAGGAGCGATTTTAAAGTAATGAGACTGATTCTCCTGCATGGCTTGAAGAAGCAGGGAAGGAGTGATCACAGCAAGGACAAGTCTGAACAAGCTTTAACCTGGAGCAACAGTGCTCCGAAAGCTGGACAGCCCCCATGCCGGAGATGGTGCTAAAGAAACCCACACAGGAGCACACACACACACACACACACACACACACACACACACACATGCACACAGCCCACATTGCCCCCAGGCCGGAGATGATGCTAAAGAAACCCACACAGGAGCACACACACACACACACACACAGCCCACATTAGAAACAAATGATTTAGAGTAAAAAGAACAACTTTACAGTAGAAAGAAAGAGAAGAAAGAAAGAAAGAAAGAAAGAAAGAAAGAAAAGAAAGAAAAAGAAAGAGAAAGAAAGAAAGGTTTAGAATAAATATTTTAGAATAAATTTAGATTTAAAAATTGTACTTATATTAAATCTACAAAAGAATATACATAAGCAGGTAAAAGAAGCTAGACAGGATAAACTTAGGTCAACAAGATTTTTTTTAACTGATCTCAGAAAGGTTTTCATGAAAGTAGAAAAGCCTCTCATGATACTTCAAACTAGCTGAGTATCAGAATCATGTGTAGAGCATTTTTAGTAAACTAGACTCTTGGTTCAGCCTCAGATTGGCTGAATTGAGCAGAGTGGGGCCTATGTGATTCTGAGGCTGTCGGGCTTGGAAACCACCTACCTCAGGACAGTGCTGATCATATATTTAGTGCATCCAAATGGATAATTGAAAGAAAGTTTACTAAAGAGTTACGGTTAGTCAAAGAATATGACTTACTCTAAAGAAAAATTTAAACAAGAGTTTTTACTCTTTCACTGGTTTATCAATAAACATATATTGAGTGACAACTAAGAACAAGGCACTGCTTTACAAAGGTGGCAACTGACTGAATGTGAGAAAAGAGAGATAAGATGATAATAATAATAATATCAGCTGTTGGAATTAAGATTTTTAAAATTAAATTAAACAAATAATAATAGCTGCTAATATTAGTGTTTCAATGTGCTAGTCACTGTTTTAAACACACAAATATTACCATTTTTAGCTATTATCTCATTTTTAGTGTTCACAAGTATTCTCTCACGATGACCCAATGTTATCCCCATTGTACAAATGACAAAATTGAAAAACAGGGGTTAACTAACTTTCAAAGACCACAGAGCTGGTTAACCAGTATAGCTTAGACTTGAATCCAGGCAATCTGACTCTAGCACCCATGTTCTTAAACAGTATAATATATTAGCTGGGCCAGAGAATAAAAAGTTGCTCTAAAGATGCACCATGAACTCTGAGTGAAAAGGAGTGAAAACTTGATACCAACATTTCTATATTCTAAGCCTGCGTCAAAACCACAATTGAAAACGATTTAATTTCTTGACATAAATGACATGTTCATACAAAATTCACACCACAGAAAAAACACTCAGTAAGGATTCTTATATATAATTGCTAAAGCATTTGGAAGATTCTCTGAAACAGAATGGGCAATATTTATCTTGAAATTAATTCCTAATGAAAATTCTTAGCCTCCTAGTATGTTTCAGATGAAACTATTTTTGATACTTAACACTAAGTTTTTTTATCAAATTTGACAAAAATGAGTTTTGTTTCTCTAAAAATTCACATTCAACATACAAAGTGAAAGTGTTGTCATTGAGGATATTCAAACAAATGCAATTAAGGTAAGTCCCAAATGTTTTTGAACAAAACCATTAACCATTATTAAATTAACCTAACAAGACTGTGTACTGCATACAGACTTGTAATTTCTGATATCTGTTTTTCAAATCTGATGCAATGTATTATAATTACACTTTGTATTTTATATTAAAATTTCATGTAAGACAAACATACATTTTAGAGATTCTACACAAGTGTGATTTTTTTGTTGTTGTTTTAAGTAAGCTTTATGCCCAACTTGGGGCTTGAACTCAAAACCTGAAGATCAGAAGCCCTGTGCATTACCAGCTGAGCCAGCCAGGTGCCCCTACACAGATATGATTTTTAAATTAATGTTAAAATCTATTTTGAATGTACAAAGGACCATTTGTACAAGAAGACATTTTTTTTAATTTTTTTTTTCAACGTTTATTTATTTTTGGGACAAAGAGAGACAGAGCATGAACGGGGGAGGGGCAGAGAGAGAGGGAGACACAGGGTCGGAAACAGGCTCCAGGCTCTGAGCCATCAGCCCAGAGCCCGACGCGGGGCTCGAACTCACAGACCGCGAGATCGTGACCTGGCTGAAGTCAGACGCTTAACCGACTGCGCCACCCAGGCGCCCCAAGAAGACATTTAATTAACAGGTATATGGAATTTTTTCATCTCAAGAGCAATATAGTAAGTGCTAATAAAAATAATGAAATACAGGGGCTCCTGGGTGGCTCAGTCGGTTGAGCATCCAACTTCAGCTCAGGTCATGATCTCACGATCTGTGAGTTCGAGCCCCACGTCCGGCTCTGTGCTGACAGCTCAGAGCCTGGAGCCTGCTTTGGATTCTGTGTCTCCCTCTCTCTCTGACTCTCCCCCGTTCATGCTCTGTCTCTGTCTCAAAAATAAATAAACATTTAAAAATATTTTTAAAAATAATGAAATACATAAATATTAAACTACTCTATCAAATATTAATATATTTTTAAATGGGGTGCCTGGATGGCTTATGCATCCAACTTTGGCTCCAGTCATGACTATATATATATATATATATATATATATATATATATATTTCAGTATATATATATATACTGAAATAGTTAGTAATATATATATATATACACACACACACACTGAAATAGTTATATCAATACAACCCTTCCGAAAGACTTATGAAGAGCTTCATATATTTATAAACTTAGGCAATAATTTTCATTTGGGGTATTATGCTAAGCAAATAATTGTGAAGAAGTTTATTGCAGGAAAAGAAAAAAAAATGTAATTGTATTACAATAGGAGAATGCGTGTTTAGTGCAGTATATTAGTCAGGGTTCACTAGAGAAAAAGAATAAATAGGATATAGATAAATAGACAGCACGAGATGTATGAGGAGGATTAATTCACACCATTATGAAGGTTGAGGAATCCTATGATCTATCATCTGCAAGCTAGAGGCCCAGAGAAGTTGGTGGTGGTTCTGGCCTAAACCAGAGAGCTTGAGGACCAGAGAAGTCAATGGTGCAAGTCCCAATCTGAGTTGTAAGGTCAGAGAATCAGGAGCAATGATGTTCCAGGGAAAGAGAAGATGAATGTACCAGCTCAAGCAAGACAGTAAATTTGCCCTTCTTCTGCTTTTTGTTCTATTCAGGCCTTCAGTGGATTACATGATGCCCACTTAGACTGGTGAGGGCAATCTTTTTTGTTCAGTCTACCCATTCAAAGATACTCTCTTTTGGAAACACCCTCACAGACACAACCAGAAATAATATTTTACCAGCTATCTGTACATCTCTTCACCTGGTCACGTTGACACATAAAATTAACCATCATATGTAATATGGCATAAGTATAATTGGCCCCCTTAGCATTGCTCAAAAGTATCATTAACTATTATTAGATTAATATGTTACAGAAGGTATGTATATGTGGTAAAAATGGGGAGAAATGGGAATCTTACTGTTGATGAAAGTGTAAACTGATGTAACAGTTTGTAATGTAAACAGTATGTAATGTTTGTAACAGTTTGTAATGTAAAAATGGACAATAACCCATAAAAATGTGCATACTCATTTTATAATTTTGCTTCTAGATATACATCCTGCAGAAATCTTCATATATGTACAGAAGGAATAATATACAAAATGTCTGTAGGAGCATTGTTTCTAACAACAAAAATGGGAAACAAACTGTCAACAAGTAATTAGATAAATAGACTGTGGTATATTCACATAATGAAATATTGTATAACAGTTAAAAATAAATGTATAACATTTTTATACATCAGCATGAATACATTTCATAAATGTTGCAAGTGCAGAATGATATACATTATATCATTTGTACCATTTATATAAAGTATGAAAAAATGCAAAACATATGTGTATATATATGTCTTAAATGATTCCTATACATATTTTTATATGATTATACTCTCTTGTTCTCTCTCTGTATATAATAAAGTATGTGTGTGTTATAATATAAAACACACCTAGAAATTCAGGATAATGATTACCTTTGAAAAGGAGGCAAAGGGAGGAGAAATGCTGAATTTATGCTTTATTTCCTAAAAATAAAAATATGAAGAAAAGATTTGATAGATTTAGGTTGTACAAATGTTTATATCAATCTTTTATGTCTTGAATATTCCCTTGTTTATTTAAAACAAAGGGAAATAAGAAAGACACTTCCATTCCATACAGAAAACAGGGAAACACAAAGCTGGGGAGGAATACAGTGTGATTATTGAACAGTGGTGAGAATTACTTGACTTCAGAAAAGATTCCAGTATGACAGAATGAAAAGGAAAAAAAATGAACTGATAAGACAGCCTTGATAGAAGACTTAGGAAATCAGGCAGAGGAATAGTGGAAAGACAGTGTTTATATTAAGAATATAATTTTCTCTTATATTTAAAATCCTGAAACTATGTACCTTAATTCCAGGCAAACTATGTAGCTGCACCTTTCTTCTGGAATTAGAGGTGATTTGTTCCCTAGCTCAACATAATGGTAATCACAGAAACAATTCAAAATAAAGAAAACAGAGAAAAAAGACTGAAGAGAAAAAACCCAGCAGACTAACATGTGTAACTAGAGTCCAAAAAAAAAGGAGAAAGAGTTGAGAACAGAAAGCAGTATTTTAAGAAATAAAGGCCAAAAATTTGACAAATATTATAACCCGACAGATTCAAGAAGTTCAACAAATCTCAAGCAGATAAATCCTCTTCCATCCCAATAAAAACACAAAAGGCACATCATGATCAAATTGAAAAAAAAATGATAAAAAATCTTAAAAGCTGCAGACAAAAAACTCATTACATCAAGAGAAACTCAGGTAAGGATGATATCCAACATCACACCAGAAACTCATATAACCAGAAGACAACAAATGGCACTTTAAAGTTTGGGGAAGGGCGCCTGGGTGACTCAGTCCCCTAAGTATCCCACTTGGTCCGTGAGTTCAAGCCCCGCATCCAGCTTGCTATCAGCACAGAACCCACTTCATATCCTCTCTCTCCCTTTCTCTCTGCCTGCCCCGTCTCACTCAAAAATAAATAAAAACATTTAAAAAGAAAAAAAAAACAATAAATTTTTGGGTGAAATCTATTGATCTAGAATTTCATATTCAATGAAAATACCTTTGTATAATGAAGGTGAAATTAAGATTTTCTCAGACCAAAAAAAAATTTTTTTTAACAAAAAGAGGTGTTTAAGGAAGTTCTTCAGGCAAAAGGAAAACAATACAAGTGGTCACTTGGATTTGTTAAGGAATAGAGTGTAAAAACCCATAAGTATATGAGAAATAAAATACACTTTTCCTCTTTTAAAATCTCTTTAAAAGGTAATTGCTTCAATAAAAATTAATAAGATTTTCTGAGTTTAACTATGTACGAGTAAAATATATGACAATAGTAGCACAAAGAACAGGAGAGATAAATGGGAATATATTGGTATAAGTTTCTTAGATTATAATAAAGTAATAAATATTATTCAAAGATAGACTAGGAAAAGTTAAATACATATACTCTAAGTCTTAGAGCAACATATGCTCAGACACACAAAACAAAACAAAGATATATAACTAATAAGCCCATTGTAAAAATAAAACAAAATCATTAAAAGAATACTTATTTAATTCAAAAGATGTCAGTAAAAAAAAAAAAAAAAAAGGAAAAGAGAAAACAAGAAAAGAAAGAGACCAAACAGGGGGTGCCTGGATGGCTCAGTCAGTTAAGCAGCTGACTTCGGCTCAGGTCATGATCTCGCGGTCCGTGAGTTCAAGCCCCGTGTCGGGCTCTGTGCTGACAGCTCAGAGCCTGGAGCCTGTTTCAGATTCTGTGTCTCCCTCTCTCTGACCCTCCCCCATTCATGCTCTGTCTCTCTCTCAAAAATAAATAAACGTTAAAAAAATTTTTTTTTAAAAAGAGACCAAACAGAACACAAATGACAAGATAGTATAATTAAACTCAAGCATATCAATATTATATTAAATGTAAATGGTCTAAGCAAACCAATTAAAAGTAAGAAATTGTCAGATTGGAGGAAAAAGCAAGACATAGATATATTCTTTTTACAAGAAACACACTTTAAATATAAAGATAAAATAGGTTAAAAGTAAAAGGATCAAAAACACTATCTTCTGATAACACAAGTGAAAAATTGTAATAGTTATATTACTATGAAACAAAGTAAACTTCTGAACAAAGAATATTAACAATTAATAATAATTTTTAAAAGTTAATTCATCAAGAAAATATAGCAATTCTAAATGTTAATGACTCTACTAACAAAGCTTCAAAGTGTAGGAAAAAACACTGAAAAAACTGGGAGAAATATATAAGTTCACAATTATAACAAGGATAATAGAAGACTTGAACAATACTATCCAGCAGCTTGAGCAAACTGACATTTATGGAATACTCCAACCAACAAAATAGAACATATATGGAACATTCATTTAGACTATATTCTGAGCCATAAAACAAATATCAGAATTTTTCAAAAATTAAAATTATACAAAGTATGCTCTCTGACTACAATGCAAACAAACTAGAAATCAATAACAGAAAGATATATGGAAATGCCCAAATAATTGGAAATTTTTTAACACAGTTCTAAATAACAGATGAGGATATCACAAAGAAATATGTTAAATCTTTTGAACTGAATAGAAATGAAAACAGCACATTGAAACTTGGTAGACACAACTAAAGCAGTGCTTTGAGGGAAATTTATAGCAGTAAAATGTTTGTAGTAGAAAAAGAAGAAAGGTCTGAAAACAATAATCTAAGCTTCTACCTTATAAACTAGAAAAAAAGTAATTAGGCTTTACATAAGCAGAAGAAAGGAACCAATAAAGAAAAAAATCAATGAAATAAACAGCATACTAAAAAATAGAAAATCAATTAAATCAAAAGTCATTTCTAGGAAAATATCAATAAAATTAATAAATTTCTAGCTATATCAATCAGGTAAGAAAAATGAGATAATAGAATTACAAACACAAGAAATTAAAAGGCAAATTCTACAGACTTTACATGGATGATAATAGAATATTTTGAACATCTTTATGTCAAAAATTCAACAATTTAGATTAAATGGATAAATTCCTTCAAAGACTACTAAACTATTAAAGGTCATTAAAAGAAATTCATTACCTAAATAGCTGTATTTCTAAGAAGGAAATTTAATTCCTAATTAAAAATCTTCCCAACAGGGGCGCCTGGGTGGCGCAGTCGGTTAAGCGTCCGACTTCAGCCAGGTCACGATCTCGCGGTCCGGGAGTTCGAGCCCCGCGTCAGGTTCTGGGCTGATGGCTCGGAGCCTGGAGCCTGTTTCCGATGCTGTGTGTCTCCCTCTCTCTCTGCCCCTCCCCTGTTCATGCTCTGTCTCTCTCTGTCCCAAAAATAAATAAAAAACGTTGAAAAAAAAATTAAAAAAAAAATAAAAAAATAAAAAAAAAATCTTCCCAACAAAGAAAATTCCAGATCCAGATAGCTTTACTAATGAATTTTACCAAACACTTAAGAATTAATACAAATATTAAACAAACTTGGAAAAGAAAAAAAGAAAAAAATACCTCCCAACTCATTTTATGAGACCAGCATTACCCTAACACCAACACTAAACAAAGACAACAGAAGAAAAAGAAACTACAGGCCAATATCCCTGATGCTCAAAGACACAAAAATCACTAAGAGCATTTTAATAAATCAGTTCAAATAATGTATATAAAGAGGATAATACTTCACAGTCAAGTAGGGTTTATCCCAGGAAAGCAATTTAGTGTGACACTTGAAAATGAATCAATGTAATTCACTATATTAACAGCCAAACTACATATATGAAAATGTTAATAACTGCAGAAAAACAACAGTAGTTGACAAAGTATTTGACATACAATATAATCTAAATAAGCAGAGAGATCTAGTGATATTTATCAAATTATCTATCCTTTCTTTATGATCTGTAAGGCCATCTCTCATATATTAAATATGACATGGTTTTGTTTCTGTACATTTTATTTACTCCCATTGATTTGTTTGCCTATCTCTGCATTAAAACCACACTACTGGGGCGCCTAGGTGGCGCAGTCGGTTGAGCGTCCGACTTCAGCCAGGTCACGATCTCACGGTCCGTGATTTCGAGCCCTGCGTCAGGCTCTGGGCTGATGGCTCAGAGCCTGGAGCCTGTTTCCGAGTCTGTGTCTCCCTCTCTCTCTCTGCCCCTCCCCCGTTCATGCTCTGTCTCTCTCTGTCCCAAAAAAAATAAATAAACGTTGAAAAAAAATTTTTTTTTAATAAAAAAAAAATAAAAAAAAAAACACACTATGATTTTGACTTTCTAATAATTCCTCATTACTGAAAGAACAGTTCTTTAAAATTGTGGTAGCAATTATTTGTTCTTGGCTTTCCCAAATTTACCAAGTTCCGTGGACAATCTTGTTGGATTCTGAGTGGAGCTGCATTGCATTTATAGATTAATATAAAGAAGAATTGATATCCTTATAATATGTAGACTTCTTACGTAGAACTTAACATATCTCTGTTTATTCATTCCATATTTTATGTCTGAAAATGTTTTATAGGTTTTTTTCATAAAAGTTTTATGTATCTTTTGTTGGGTTTATTCCTAGGTAATTTATACCATTTTGTTGATTCCAGAACTAGAAGTGGAATGTCTCTGATAGGTGTTATCTTGCAATCAACAACAAAAAACTTTATAGTGACTAGCTATGCTCACCAACACATTTTATCAATTTGTATGGTCATCATTGTTTCTTGAATTTGTTTCCTTCCTTCTGAGTTCACTTTTTTTCCTTACTGAAGTTTAACCTATCTTGAATCTCCTTTGGGTACTCCTTCCTCCCTATCCAGAAGTCCTTAAACCGTATCCATCTAGCTCACTGACTCCAGTGAAGTACCAAGTCCTAAAAACTTGTTTGGTGTGCCTACTATCTGATGCTAGTATGGATAGTATACATCTGATCAGAGAATCAGTAAGTGGCTGGCTCAGTTCTAAGAAATCAAACCATATCTTTGTGCTCCCCTTTCACTCAATAGGCCCAGAGGTCTCTATAAATCTATCAGCCCTGTCAGTAGGTCTGCAAATTTTTCAGTGGCTTTCCTGAGCTACACCAAGATTGGTGTTGGAAGGACTGCAAACCCCTGTCCCTGCCTTCACACAGTATCCTTCAGTTACCACAGATTACTTCCAACCAGAAGCCCAGCAGACCCGTGGCTTTAGTTCTGCTCACAGCTTGGGTATCTATTCTAACTCTGGTTCACAGTAATATTCAAAATACCTAAAAACTGAGTACATCCCAGGTACAAAACATTCACGACACATGCCAGCTTGTAAAAGAAGGAGGAGGAAGAGGAAGAGAGGAAAGAAAGAGGAAAAATGAGTATGATGTCTGAAACTTACTTAGAAAATGCATCAAAAAATGGTTTGATGGCTAGATAGAGAGATGGATAGATAGGTACCATTTGGTAGAGTAAATATAGTAAAATGTTAATTCTAGATTCTAGGCGGTAGGAACATGCATTTTCACTGTAAAATTCTTTCAATATACCTGTATGTTTGAAAGTCTTAATAATAGAATATAGAAGAAATGTTTTACTTACAAAAGCCATGTTAAAGATGTACAGGATGAAATACAGTCCTTATACAGTATGTCAAGGGGTTGTGAGATCAATTTAGTGGGTCCACACCAGGATTTCAACAATGTCTCACATGTAGTAAGGTTAAATCCTATTTTGAAAAACTCTTGTTTTATTTTATTTTATTTTATTTTATTTTATTTTATTATTTTATTATTTTATTTTATTTTATTTTATTTTATTTTATTTTATTTTATTTTTAAGTTTTTATTCATTTGAGAGACAGAGAAAGAGAGAGAGAGAGGCAGAGAGAGGAAGAAAAAGAAAGAATCCCAAGCAGGCTCCAGCACACCAGTGCACAGTCCGACACAGGACTCAACTCATGAACCATGAGATCATGACCTGAGCCAAAGTTAGATGCTTAGCCGACTGAGCCACCCAGGTGCCCCCAAAATTCTTGTTTTATATATATATGTGGAGAGGTGTATCTATAATACTAAATTGTAATGTAAAGTATTTTTTGGCTGTGAATTATGATATAAAATGTATTTTTTTACTATGGATTACAATCAAGGAAGTTCAAAAGCCACCAGTGCAGAAGTGGCCAAAAGCTCAAAGTTCACATCTTCTCATTTCAAGGGACTGGAAGAAAAAGAAAAAGAAATGAGAAGGAGGTGGTGTGAGATGGAGGAGGGGCGTGTGGAGGGAGAGCTGAGGTTTGGTCTACTATTGCCCAGCTTAGAGAGGAGCAGGTATGTTAGATAAGTTGAGGACAAGGCTAAGGGCAAAAGGTTTCCATCTGGATTCTCATTTGATATTCCAGGAGATGACTGTGTTGAGGCTGTTCCCTTTCACCAATCTTCAGCAATAGTGAGGGGGATGGAGGCACAGAGTAAATGCAGTGGTAGAAAGAGGGTCATAGTCTAGCTTTCTTGAGTCATTCTCAGTTGGGGTATGGATTAAGACCTACAAATTTTCACACGGCCACTGGGTAACTAAAGGTATCAAAGTCGTGAGCCAGAAATGCCACAATATTCAAGGGCCAAAATGTCCACGTTGACTGTACTGCGGAGGCTGTAAGGGAGACCTAGCTAGGCCATGAAAACATGTAGAATGTGGCAGAAACTCAGTAAGAGCCTAACTAATGCTAAAGCTTTCAGCGAGCACTCCTACCCAAGAAGAGAGCAGTTCAGGAGTTACATCAGCTGAGCAAACCTCAGCAAAAAAGACCAGTAATTCCTCAGCAGTTGGAGACCACATAGCTCAAAGGACTATTTTGCTTCCCTGGCACCATGAGGACTCCAAAACATTTTGCTCACTACTATCTAAAAAGAATTTAGAAACCTCTGCACCCCTCAGTTAGAAATTATGTACCCTCACTTAGAAACCAACATTGTAAGTTGACATTTAAAATGTTTTATTGCTAGTGTAAAAACAGTTGCAAAGGATGTCTTTTCCAGCTGTTGACAAATATTGGCATTACTAAATAAAAATGTTAAATTTTTCTTTTAAATCTATCCAGTGAGATTAAATATCAGTACAATTTTATATCAACCATCATCCATTTTTTAAAATCCATGGAAAAGCTTTGTGGGGGCCTGGGTGCCTCAGTCAGCTGAGCATCCAACTCTTGATTTTGGCTCAGGTCATGATCCCAGGTAGGACTGAGCCCCACATCAGGTTCCATGCTGGATCCTGCTTAAGATTCTCTCTCTCTCTCCCTCTGCCCCTCTCCCCTGCTCACGCTTTCTCTCTCTCCCTCTCTCTCTCTCTCTCTCTCTCTCTCTCTCTCTCAAATAAAATAAATATATGGAAAAGCTCTTAATCATAAAGTTTACCTGTTCCTTTTTCTCCTCAACTTCATATTTCTATCCCATTTCTTCCTTAACAGAAACACATAAACAACAAAGGAAAGGTTCAGAGCCCTACAAGAAGTTTATGGCACCAATATTTCAAAATGTCCCTTTGTTTGATGTGCTAGAGGTTTTTATACTCCAGGGTGAAGCACCATAGTAGATTCAGGATGAGGGAGAAGTATGCTCTGCCTAAGGATAATAAAAGATGGGAAAGGAGAAGAGGCATATACCACATTTGCAGGGAGAATAATTGTAATAAAAAGTACACATGGAGGGATGCCTAGGTGGCTCAGTTGATTAAGTGTCTGATCTTGATTTCAGCTCAAGTAATGATCTCAAGGTCATGGGATCAAGCCCAGTGTCGGGTTCTGCACTGATTAAGATTTTCTCTCTGCCCCTCTCCCCAGCTCGTGCTCGCTCTCGCTCTCGCTCGCTCGCTCTCTCTCTCTCTTTCTCAAAAAAAAAAAAAAGTACACATATAAGTTAAGAATTAGTCATCTATTCCTTAAAACTACTCTTCTTGCTCTTTGGGTTATCTGCAGAGGAACAACTTCAGTTGACTTAACCTCCCCATCTCCCTAAAAACCTAGATGCCTTCCTGCAGGAAACACAGAAGGGCAGAAATTATGGGCATCTGAGCCTCGTTATCCACAAGGCTGCTACCTAAAAGAATGGTTAAAATTTTTTGCCTCAGTCAAATTTAGTTTTTACTTTTCTCTAGTACCATGAGTGACACCTTCTGTGAAAAGTCAAATCAAATTTACACAAATTCTCAAAAAATACTTCTTTGCATATCTTGTACAGTGTGTGTATGAGTTTGCTTACTTGAAACATGTATCTCCTTCCTAGAGTAAGCTCTAACATATGTTTTGCAAACTCAGTGACTTTCATTCCCTGTCCATAGTCTTCAACCACTCTAGGATCTTAGATGCTCCAATTCTGAGGATGAAGAAGGCCATTAGTCTCAGTCTTACATTCAAAATGGTCCACAATTAGCCATTTTCCTTACCTCCAAATAAAATTATACATACAATCAAAGAGATATAGTGACAGAATCATTTGAAAGAGACAGTACAAAACTTTTGTCCCTTCACCAGATCATGCTCCCTATATGGGTTATGAATTAATATTTTTAGGGGTGCCTGGGTGGCTCAGTCTGTTAAGTGTCCAACTTTGGCTCAGGTCATGATCTCACAGTTCGTGGTTCAGGCCCCACATTGGGCTCTGTGCTGACAGCTTGGAGCCTGGAGCTTGCTTCAGATTCTGTGTTTCCCTCTCTCTCTGCCCCTCCCCCGATCATACTCTTTCTCTCTCTCTAAGTACACATTAAATTTTCTTTAACTTTATATATTTTATTATCATAAAAAATAGAACAATTATATTGTGGGGGGGAAGAGTGTTGACAGAGTTAATCTTAAGTGTCATCATGTAAAATATACCCAATGGTTTTTATATCCTCTTTCGACATTTCTTCATTATTATACTCTGAACCTCAAAAAAAAAGGGGGCCACTCTCAACCTATGGGAGATCTTATCTACACCCACTGCTCTTATTTCCTCAACATCACTTCTTTCTTTTTTTGTATCAGGTACAACTTGTTTGAAAATAAATCTTACACACTCCTAACTTCATACCATTGCCTATATTAATCTCTTTTTCAAGCCCTCCCATATTTCAGTTAATGAAGCATACCTTGCCTACTAACCGCAAACATGGAGCTCCAGTCCCATTATAGCTCTGCCTTGCTGTCTCAACTCATTTTGCACAAGTATGTCAATTGCCTATGTATAATATTAATAATTAAGGTATTACTTATATGTGGAATCAAAAAACAAACAAACAAAAAAAAGGTCAAACTCATAGAAACAGACAGTGTAAGAGTGGTTCCCAGGGACTGAAAGTGTGGAAAATAGGAAGATAGGAAGAAGTTGGTAAGAGGGTACAAACTTTCAGCTATAAGATGAATAATATCTAGGATATGACATGGTAACTACAGTTGATAACACTGCATTATATATCACTGAAATTTTGCTAAAAGAGTAGAACTTAAATATTCTCCTCAAAAAATATATATAAATATATGAGGTGATGTATGTGTTAATTAACTAGATGGTAGGAATCCTTTCACACTGTAAACATATATTAAATCACTATGATGTACACTTTAAGTATCTTAAAATTTTGTCAATTATACCTGAATAAAGCTGAAAAAAATAATAAAGATGATGATAGCTTACCATGTCTCAGGTGCTGTGATAAGAGTTTTATATACATTAACTACTTAATCTTCATAACAACCCAATGAGGTCATTATTATTATCGTTGTTACTCTTATCATTATCTATAAATTGAGAGGACTGGATTCGATGGCCTCTAAAGCTCACTTCAACCTTAAAATGCTTTCATTCTATTTTTAATCTTTTTTATAAATTCCCATACAACATAGAATCTGTACCACATATTTTTAGTACTTGAGGACACACTAATAAGCATATCCTAAAAGTTTCATGTGCCTACGCTTTACCTCCAAAACAAGAATGTAAGCTTCCCAAGGGCAAGGTATTGGACAGTTCTGCTGTATAATCAACCCTGGTTAATGAGCACATAAGGACTATTCAACATTTCATCATTTGAGTTTGTCTTCTTTGGCTGTCTAATTTTTTTTTTTTTTCATGGAGGAGGGAGATCTTTTCTCACCAAACAAGATTAGGTTAATTCAGTGACTGCCACAATCATAGTCCCTAAAGACACCACACCACATAGTTTATTTACAGGGATTTTGACACACATTGAAAGTCCTACATGTGTCCATCTGGTGGTTAGATGGCAAATAGGTTGTGGCCTATGTCAGGATTTGTTTTTCTTTTCTTTTTTTTTTTTTCTTAACATAATTTATTTTGTTTTGTGAAGACCAGAGTACATATCTACCCAACCCTGATTTAAACCCTGACCGTATTAAAAGAGCCTTTTTTATTTTATTAGTCATTGAATGTAAAATTCAATGCCAGAAGTATAATTAGGGTATCTAGACTGAATTTCTTTCTGCTAGAACAGCACTGTCCAATAGAATTTTCAGTGATGATGTGGCTATTGGCATTTGAAATGTGGATAGTGAGACTGAGGAACTAAATCATTTTATTTTATTTTTTAATTATAACTAATTTAAATTTAAAAACCTCATGAGATTTTAATAGTGTATCAGGCAGTGCAGCTCTAGAAGATATAACTCACCTGTGGCTTGCCAAGGCTAAAGACTAGGATCTTTTCAGTACTTTTATTTATGTTGTTATTCTCTTTTCTGAAACTTTGAATATTTACTTCCCAGGGACATAATAAGTGTTGATGAATGGTTTCTTGATGTATCCTTATCCATGTATATGATTTGCTTTATTTAGGAACTTGAAATATCTTAAAAATTTAGTAACAGTATCCTGATTATTTTTAGGAAATTATGTAAACTTGATTTTCTGATATAATTAATTTGAAAAACTTTGAAGACAGTGATAAATTAATGCTATACTCCTTCGCATCTTTGTTACATACATAAAATATGGGCAAATAATGAGTTATATTATTTAAAAATCAGTAATTTATTGCTTTAATTAACATGTATTCAAGCTAATGCTATTAACAACAACAGGTGAGAGGAAACCCATGATATGTCTCTTAATAAAATAAAGCAAGGCAACGATTTCCAAAACAAATTGATGCGTCTTCTTCATCAATCAGTAGTTAATAATCAAAGATTTTTAACTAACAATCAGTGACAACACTGATCAATTTGAATAGAAAATAGAAAATGCTAGTCAATCCTCAAGACAGTTGGTTTTCCTCCCCCTAGGAATATGCCTTCAATACTGCTTTAGTTCTTCAGGGAGAAAAAAAAATTCATATTCTTGTCCATTCACACAAACCTCTCGGTGAGCATTATTGTTTTGGGAGGAGGGGGCAGCAGGCAGGGGGCCCAGGATGTTGACGGAACAGATAGGATGTCAGGTGAAGATAGAATGCTGTGCCCTCTCTAACCAGCTGAAGACTCGGCATGATTGTTTTCTTACAAATAATACCTGTGGGTGTTGAAACTGTTCAGGGAATCTATCAAACACACTCTTTCACTTTGCTGCTGTAACTCTATAAAATTTATTCTCATTTCAAAAGAGTCATAGGCAATAATACCTGTAGGTGGTTGAGTAATTTAAAGAAAATTTGTCAGGTCTACTTTCACTTACTTTACCAGAACAATTCTATACTTATTTGGAGGTTTTAAAATGCAACATTTTCTATTCAGTACGATTAAAAAATTTCAAAATAAGAGCCCCTTATCTAAAGAGTTGTCTTAAACTAAATATAAGTAAAGACAATATAATATTAGGATGTTTTAGAATAAAACTTTGATGCAAAAAGGAAAATAAATTAATGCTGTTTTTCCATTTTTTATAATTATATAAATAATTCACACACAGATGTATGAAAACAGAAAATACCTGACCGGTGTGACATTAGGAAAAAATATATTACTTTTAATGCCAAATTATCATTCTCAGGAAATCATTCACAGGAAAATCTGAAGGCTTAGGTCTATAAACTTATAAAAACTATCTACACAAATTGAAAATATACAGATGGAAGAATAAAGGTAATAACCTTTCCAGATTAATTAACTTTCTTTGGTAAGTCATCAATATCCATATTAAGTTTACTTTATATTAAGTATCATAAAACACTTAAAGGTAGACTTTTAAAATTTTTGTATTATGCAACTGACATTTTTAGTCATAAGTTCAGAGGGAGAAAAGTTCAATAATGCTTAGTTTAAAAATGTATTTTCTGTATTAATTCATTTAAAAAACATTAAAAAGTTAAACCTTTAATTAATCAAAAAAGTGATAACTAACACTTTTTAAAGTGTTTATTTAAAAGTGAAGATATATTTTCAATACCCAGATGGAACTTACTCTTCATTAAAATGTTTACAATCACATAAGCAGGAAAGTTTATCGTCCTATACAAAATTACTTTAAAATATCATTTTTAAATAAGAGCTCTTACTTGGTTCTTAATTTTTGAGGGAGTGTTTAATATTAATAAAAATAATATTTTGAATTGAAAGGTACCCAACTGAGATGCTAATAAAGCTCTCTGTTTCCATGTAACTGAATTATCAGGAAAAAAAAAAGGAAAAAATCTTTAAGTCTAATTTTTTTCCAAAGTGAGTTATTCAATAACTAGTTTTCATGGTAAAAAGTTCAAATTTGAGCCAAAGATACATATTTGATACTTGGTAGTATAATTCTAAGAGAATTAGAGAAAAATACAGATTAGAAAATTTTTCTCCTGACCTAAACAGCTTTATGACAAATCAAATGAAATGTTCCATGAAGATAAATGATGGAAAATAAACTATTTCAATATTGTTTCCTGTTTTATCTATCCCATCATGGTTTTTGTCCCTCTCTGTAATAATTACCTATGCACAAACTCTAGATGGCAATATTGCACTTACTGTACTTTCAAGAAAATTGTCACAGTCAGTCCCCACATATCCTCTTTATCAACATTTTATGTGCCACGGATCTATAGCCTCTTATTATAAGTGTAATGAAGCAGAAGTTATTGAAGCATTTTATTGATTGCTCAGATCACAAGTTTACTGCCATACTGAATTGGCACCTTACTCACTGAAGCAAACTGCTGACACCTTTTTTAAAAAGTGACAACTACATCTATTTCATGACCAGAAATCCATTTTCATCTCTATCAAGACAAGAATGCAATTTTCACTTCATTTAACTGATGTTAGGCCTGCTCAAAGCATGACACTTAGAAAAAGACACAAGTTTAAGGTTCTTAAAATACTTCAAGTAACTAGAATGCAGCTTGGTTTCAGGAAAAAAAAATCAACAATCATTCAAATCTACAAACAACCTAATATTCTATAAAATTACCTAGCAGAACCTTAGAAGTAGTTTTCAACCACTTGAAACTACTGCAACACAATTTTAATGTTTTTAATAGTAAATTGTATTTATATATTATTGATTTTGCTCCAAGCTTTTGAAAGACATCAAGAAGTTCAAAACTGAACTATTTTGGGTGTTGCCCCACTAAGGCTAAATCAAGGAAACAGCCCAATTTCTGGTGTATATATAGATGGGGATCCTGTTTAGAGCAAATGACTATAGTTAACAACACTATATTATATGCTAAAAGTTGTTAAGAGAGTAGATCTTGAATGTTCTCACCACAAAAAAGAAATGGTAATTATGTGAGATGACAGAGGTGTTAACTACCCCTACGATGGTAATCATTTCATTATATGTAAGTGTATCCAAACATCATGTTGTACACCTTAAACTTATACAAAGTTTTATGTCCATTGCATCTCGATTAAGCTGGGAAAAAAGTAGCTGGCATACCAATAATAAAGTATATATAAAGAATGAAATAGAAATAGTTACTCCTTCAGTCATGTTAAGACCAATAAATGACTGTGAGTGACCTAAGATACAAGATATAAAAAGACAAACTTTCAACACCTCTTTTATGGGGAATTAAAATATTAACATTTCTTGGAAAATACTTTTTGCAATCAACAAGCTCTGTCAGTACTAAATGTAATTCAAGTATATTTTGAACTCAATCTATTCTGAGTAGAATTATATTATTATTTCTTTGCTACCTAAGTATCAAACTGATTAAGAGCGTGGGTACAGTGGGCCAACATTAACTTAGGAAAGTTTTTAAACAAAATCTAGAGCTTTGGTAGAGGTTAGTTTAATGTAATAATAAAATACATTTCAGTGTTAAACTGCAAAACTAATATATGCTACAGTTGGATGGTCATTTCCTCATCTAATTACATGCCTGCAAAATAAAGTTATAGTACAATTCCAGTTTAGAAAGTGAAACCCAATCTCTGAAATAGAAATTCAGTGTCTGAGATTCTTATACCCAAGACATCAAATATAGAACATTTAGAAATAGCATGTAACAGCATTCAAAAACTACCTTGTTTAATTAATAATTAAAAGGACCACATACACAAAAAGCTTAAATCACTTAGGCAGAAAATTATAGTTTTCAATAAACTTCATTAAATAATGGTCTATTACAAACAGCCCAAGTACATATTTCCAAATGAAAATTATAGAAATAAAACATTTCCTTTAGCTTCAGACATAAATAGAAATTGTCAGGGTTTTTTTTTTTAAGTTTATAAAATTCTTGAAGAGTTTAAGAAATATTTGGGTGTATTTTCGTTATTTATTGTTTTTAAGTAATCAACAAACTAAAATTTAATTTCTTTTTTTTTTTTTTTTTTTTTTTTTTTTTTAAATTTTTTTTTTTTTTTTTTCAACGTTTATTTATTTTTGGGACAGAGAGAGACAGAGCATGAACGGGGGAGGGGCAGAGAGAGAGGGAGACACAGAATCTGAAACAGGCTCCAGGCTCCGAGCCATCAGCCCAGAGCCTGACGCGGGGCTCGAACTCACGGACCGTGAGATCGTGACCTGGCTGAAGTCGGACGCTTAACCGACTGCGCCACCCAGGCGCCCCTAAAATTTAATTTCAAAGTTGATCATTTCTTTCCAAAATATGGAAAATGAGAAGTAAAATTCAAAAAAACCCTTCAAATTTTTTCATATCTTAAATTCCACAAAGGCTATGATTTTCTTCATAATTAAGATGGTGATTGCTAAGATATCATAGTTAGATACTCATTTCCTTTGTTTCTGTCTGAATTTTAAAAATGACTATGCAATCTATAACAACTGTTAAGCTACACTGTGAACCACTTTAAATGATTCAAGCTAGATACTTATGAACTCTTTTTGAAACTATTTTAAGAGTGCAATGCATTCATTATTTAAAAGTATCTGAGAATTTTGTTGGTTGGGGAAAAATTCAAAGAAGTATCAAAATTAAGACGACATTTCCAGTAATGAATGTTTCCCAAAGATCATGTTTGTACTTAAAATCAGTCATTCCAAATCATTATTTATATAGCTTCCTGGCACAGCTCCATGGACTTTCATGCATCTCTACAGTGTTTCTGAACAGACTGACATATATTTTGTTTACTGACAGCAACTAAAAGCTCTACGTAGGATCATAAATAAAGAAGATCATGTTTAAAAATCACTAATATCATTTTAAAAGGTAGTGCAGGCTTGTGTTTTGGCCTCTGTTTAGCTGTGTTAGGCCTATGAATGACAGCTTCCCTGCTTGAAGCACACAGAAAGCACAGCCTTCCTCATTCACTGACAGGACTGTGGCCTTTTCACACGTTCCTTCCACAGCAGTGTTTGTCCCCAAACACTGGAACTCGACACAATGGCATTCCTCCTTCAACACCCCCACCAACAGCACCACTACTTAACAAGAATGCTAATGAGATGAACGGGCCCTGTCGCTGAAAGTGTTAACTGCATTTCATAGGAATGCATTTATGCTACTTCAAAGATTACCAATTAAATAGATTCTGCTTAGCTCTGAGCAATTTCTAAGATGTTTCCACTTTTAAGGAAATGAATGTGATAAATGTAAGACAAAGTGACTTTATGCTGTCCTATATATAATATCTCATTTTATATACATGAATCAGTATAGACTTAAGACCACACTAATGTAGTGGGCTTAATTCAGTTGCATGCTATAATAGCCAAGTTAAAGTTAAAAACTGAAAAATGAATATGTTTATAAACATAAAACCAGTAGTTCTGACTTTCCTTTTAAAGCTTTATGATCACAGTTTATTTGAAAGAAATTTCCTTTGGGAATCCCAAAGCATCCAATTTAAAGTTTGTAATCTTTTGATAGAATCTCAGTAAAACAATATTACTGTTTTTATATATGATCTCAGAAGTGAAATGAATAGATATGATATCGAGAGTTCATATAATTCTGCAAGTTTAGGTTTGTTAAAAACAAATAAGAATCATCATCCATTTCCATTTTACCTAATGATTCCTCAACACAATCTTATATAAAAGTAAATAGAAAAGGCTATTCCTAAGGTCAAATGAAGTAAATGCAGTTCAAATAAAGTTCATCAATGCTAAGAAGGATATCTGCTAAGACGTCCTACTCACAAATAAAGCAACTGCCAGGCTTAACACTTAGACACTGATGACCTGATAATGGTACCACTACAGTGACTTTTCTAAACACTGCAAATAATTTTAAATTAAATCATATTATTACAATACAAAAGAAAAGAGGCTCAAGAATACATACAATTGGGCATATCTAAAATAAATTAAAATTTGCATGGAAATGCATAATAATTAATTTTCTATTTCCTTTTCTTCACTTTTATATCTTAAAATAAAACCTAGACAAGTATCATATTAAAACTGTTGAATGCAAAGCTTTAAGCTATTACAACTTAGCAAAAGTAAAAGGTTTAGTTAGGAAGGGCAAAGAGCCTAGGTTCTTGAAATATGTCCAAATTTGGCATAATGTTGATGATATAGACAACCTCAGAGATGCTAAACATGTTAATTACTGTTCATATTTTGTTCAAAATGTATTTTTCATCAATTTTGAGTCATAAAGAAATCTTTAATATCAAAGCAGCAAGTAATTCTTAAAACATTTTCTTTTTTCACAATACACAGAACTCCTTTCACTCTAGTACAACTGTATATACTTATTTCAATTTTAGATGTTTAGGATAATGGAAAAAAAAACAAGTTGTTAACTATTTTCTGAGCAGTTTCTTATCTCTAACATCCTCACTTTTAATAAAACTTAGAAAATGATTTACGTTTTTCTAAGATTTGATTTAAACAGTGCTTTTCTTGCACTAGAGTATGGTCTCATTTTTTTTTAACATCGAATAATTTTAAACTAATAGGTGGAATCAAATCACTTAATACCAAATAAATGATTATAATTAAACTGGTCATAATCCATTTTATAATATAATTGTATCTTAAAGGTTAAATAATATTTCAGTTTAAATAATTGAATCAAAAATACAACAAAACATATTTCTACCAGTTTTTATATATGATACTGGTTTGATAAAGAATATTTTTTAAAAGTTTGGATTTTTATTTTTCATATTTATTATCATAAACAGCCTTAACTATGATAATTATTAATCCCATTTCTTGATCCACTGAAATTAACTAACTAAGCAAACAATCACATTTTGAGAATAAAAGTTTCTCATGGGAAGAGATTTCTTGCTAGTTCTGGATACCTTAGTTCAAGAGTTACTTCTAGCCAATACAAGTTGAACTTTTCCAAACCAGACAGCAGGAGGTGCTGTGTGAACACTGAGACCAAATGGCATTCTTACCTCCCATCCCCCAGCACACACACAATAATAGCAGAATGCTTTCAAAATATTCATTTTTCAGTGGCCTGTGGCCTGAGATAATGAGCCCAGTTGTAAAATGGAACCTTATAGTTAGAAATGGAAAACCTAGACTTTATTTAACATGGTAAAATGTATGCTTAACTTCTTAAGACCAAATACAAAGAGGATTCTAAAAATGTGGTAACCCCATTTTTATTTTATAAATGGCCATCGTCATTCTGCTTTGCAATGTGAATTCTACTTTAGGATAAATCAAAGTCCCTATAAGTAGTTATAAAAAAAAATCAGTCTTTACACACACACACACACACACACACACAGTTATAGGATGGTATACTTAGAAATTAAAGGACAAAACCAATTTTAAACTGATTCAGATATATTAGTTCTATTTCTTTACTTTATAAACATACAGGTTAAATAAGCATAAATGAAGTGAGTTAGTCCTGACAAGAAATTAATTCACAATTTCATTTCGCAGAATGTGATTGGTTTACATTTTAGCCCAACTTCTACAACAGCAATTCTGATTTCATACTGAAAAAAAAAAAGAAAAGAAAAGAAAAAAGAAAGCTGAACATTAAAACCTTCAACTGCTTTAGGAGCTATTCATTTTCTTGCTTAAAGTAACTGTCTATAGAAATTCCACATAAGGAGTTGCCTTCGCTTTGCACAGTATGCAGCAAGAAAAGATGAGACATATGACATCCCATACCAAAAGACAGATACAATTAGCCCCATTATTGTTGGCTTTGAGATTACAGAAGAAGCATTTTGGCTCCCTAACGGGCACTGAGTTCACAAAATACATGTCACGGTTTTTTTTTTTTTTTTAATGACACAATGCCAATCATTGCTTCTATACAACCAAGTACATTTTAAAACACAGAATAAAGCAAGTTTTAAAGAGGGGTGACTCACCTGTTTATAATATTTTTTTGCAGACTTTAGTCGTTGGTACAAGGCCAAAAGAACTCCTTGGATGTACATCCTAGCTCCTGAGGGGCTGAAACCTTCTCCCTTAGAGACCCAAACTGGTCCCCGCAAAGGTGTGATGGAATTTTGCAGGCATTTTTCAAGCAGAGGTACTATGCAAGAAAATAAGGGAAAATAAATTCTTTTGACCCAACTGAAATGCACTGCCTGGAACATAGCCCCAGTACCAGAACTAACTCTTAACATCTATTATTTATATCTGACCTGGGTTAAGTCTTACAGAGGCAATTCCTGCATTACTAGTGGCCACCATGAAGGATGTATTTATATTGAGACACCCCCCCATGCAAGACTCATAAGCTTTGTGAGCACACCTGAATAGTCCTGAAGTGTGCCTAACTAGCTGCACAGAGTGTCATGGTGTGCACTGATTGCCTTATCTTCTCATTTATCACAGATGAGTTGGAACCAACCTTGCTGAAATCTACTCGCATTGTCCTGATAAAATTGTAAGATCCATGTTGTTTCTGTATATAGCTTCCCATAGAGGAGTCTATATACCTAAAACATCACATCTGGAAATTATTCATAAAATATAATCCACACCTTCATAAGCCATGCTATTCAAGTCTTTTCACTGCCATTGATTAAATAACCCATAAAAACAGGGTGGCAAGGCTGTTTAAAAATAAAGGGGAGCATCTTAAGCAAGCATTTTATCATACCTTTTTGTTTTTAAGTTTCTGGCATATAAGCTAGTCAAAGATTTAGGAATGCTATTCCAGCAAGCGTTTTGTAAACAGAGAGAAGATATTTACTTGTTGGCCTGTATTGCAACATCTATACTGGACTTGACAGACATGTTTATACACTTTTTCACACGATTAGCTTATAAAGTCTTTCTAGTGTAAAATAGTCAAATAACATGGCAGCTAGCTAACATTTTTCAAGATTTAATTTCCCTCTGAAATGCCAGAAATAAAGAAATAAAAAAAATCTTACACGCATTTGGGAACCCAGAAAAATGAAAGGTATCATTTTTTAACTTGGTCTTAAGTATACACATGTGACATAGTATAAACATACAAAATAACTATATGGCTTGGCTACCTTATTCTGATACATATTTCTACTAGAAAAGAAATTAAATAGATCACCAGCAAACAAAATAGCTCCTAGCTCCGTGCCATTGGTTATGTTATATGTGGCATATTTTATGCAGAGAGGCCTAGCGTAGCAATCTGGAAATTGAATTACAATTAGGTTCAGCTGAGCTGCTGAGCCGCTGAGTTATGCAAATGGCCTTTGCTACTGGTATTCTGCTGAATTTTGCTCTTAGTAAAAAAGTTATGCATTTTATGGCACTAAGTTCTGCAAATCTCAACCATAGCACAATTTAAATTCTTTCTAATGTATTCAACACTAAGGAGAAGGTTGGAAATAGAACTTAAGCTTTTCTAAAACTACTATAAAGTTAAAAGAAAATTATGACCCAGTGACTATTTAGACATCTTTAGATGTGTGCATGAAATTCACTCACCCAGCCTGAGAAATTAATTCCTAAAATTCACATATCAAAACCATGTTTATCCCCCTGGAGCAACTGTTTTTCTCTGTAAGTGTTGTCGTAACAAATACCTCAAACTTTTACAAAATATAAGATCATATAAACTATGAGGTAATGAAAAATAAAAAATAAACGTATATCAGAATTGCAACCCTTCAATCTTTAAGAAAAATTCACAATATAAATCAACCTTGATTATAATTTTTCCTAAAGAAAACTAGCTTAAGAATGATCAGTGCTTTCAGTTAACTGCATTCATACATCATTATGTATTGAGTTTTAACTTATAAACTTTTAATTTGGTACACTTATTGAACATACCACAGTTTTTGAATATGGAAAGGCATTACATAAATAGCTATTAAGTTGAAATAATTTAAAGCAAACTGAGAAGTAGGTAATAAACTTGAATGATCTACATCCTGGATTTAATCTTGAATTTAAACCTGAGAACATGTTATCAGATTCTCTAGTCCTATAGTTTTATTCATCCATGCTTGCCACAATATAACTTTCAAATTCTTTAAGTCAGCCCAAGGGATTCCAAAGTATAATTTCATAGATCTTCTAATACAAACTCTACTTTTTGCAGGTTTGTGCCCTCTTAAATAAAAATTTAAGAAAAAAAAGTAAAGTTTAGGAAAAAAAAATTATACCAAAATGCAAGCAGTGTCAGAATTGATATAGGATAGAAAATAGCTCCCATGCTCCACATGATTTATGTAATTAGGAATACTATGGAAACCAGAAATAGCAAAGCAAAGAAAGCAGTATTCACAAGCAGGTTTTATAAGAGACTTCAGAATCTGCTCTGAACTTGTTGAATAATCTGTTCAGTATTCCAGAATCTCCCTGCTGGAGGCAGGGTCCTCATTATAACCACAAGAGTGCTAATAAAGGTTAGCCTCTGAACTAGGGATTAGAAGGCTCTTTTCTTTTTGGAAGCTGCAAACTAGTAACTTTGATGATCTTCTTGAAAAGGAAGACAAAGCACACTCCAAGAACAAACAATGTTTCCACTAACTAGGAAGGTACAGAAAACATAAGAAAATGATACGCCCTAAGTACTGAGAAAGGAAGTATAAATATAAGCCTAATCTATTTAAAAAATTAAATTTATTAATCAGTTAGAATACTTCCCATATAAAAGGAGACTTGACCTAAAATGATAGTTTTGAAATATAATAGAAAATTTGATTAAAAATAAGTCAGTTGGCTTTTCACCCCCAACCATAGATTTTTTTTAACGTGTGAATTATTTTTTAAGGATTTTGGTGGATATTCTTAACATTCTATACCAAAGACAACTCATAAGTGTTCTTAACCAATGGTTTTCTTTTATGTAGAGTTCTTTTTCACTCAGTTTCTGAAGCAAAGTGCATTCTATTAAAGAAGACTATTGCATAAAGATGTGGTGCAAAAAACAAAGGCAATTATTTAGAGAGGACAATAGACACTTTTCAACCTTGGAAAGAGCATAAACCTAGATGTTGCTATGAGCTAACAAGGCCCATGAGAGATACTCAATGAAAAAATAAGTCTTTCCCAGTGAATGAACTCCAAAGTATTATTTTGTGCATAAACCACGAGTTTCTCCTTCAAACTACTACTGATAAATATTGCCTCAGAAAGGTTAGCTGGCTGCTATCTTCCTATATTCCTTTAATATTTCTGTGTAGAGCTACACACAGCATTTTGTCTTAGGTTTGAGGCCTTAATTACAGGTGTTCTACCTATTTGCTCCTATTTACATAGTTGCAACAAGAGTTTTGCTTTCCTGTATCTCAGTATTTTCATTGAATAGGGCCTCAACACTTTTATTAGATAAGTGGTTTGGAAATTAATCATTCATTAAATTTGTCAATAAGCATAGATCAGTCAAATGTGATCATTCCATTGGGATCATTACCACCACTGCAGAGGTGCAGTTATGAGGTTGATAGCTTTTTATCCATTTTGTTTATTCTCAAGTTATGACTGCAGGGAAAACTGAGATGAACCCAACAGTGTCACTGTGTTTGGAGTTAAGACTGACGATGCTAAGTAAATAGACCATGTGACCAAAAGAAGTAACTTCATTGGGTAGAGTTAATATTGAGCATCATGGGTAAATCGATCATATGATTAAACATAGTAGCTATTTTAATTTCATATCTAACAATTGATACTTTTCTTACTCACGCCATTCCACTTCCCTTGCATTTCTTCCTCCTTTTTTCCACTTGTTAATATATCCTTGTCCTTCAAGGTTCATATCAAATGTTACCTTCTTTGGCAAAATATCCCATGTTATTTAGGCAGAATTAACTGCTCCCTCCTCTATGTTTCCCAGAGCATTGTTTATAATTTTATTTTCCACTGATTGATTTGAATTAATCCTTATCTTCTCCACTCCCACTCCCATCCTCCGGTATATCACAAATGCTTTAGGGTTCTGAGGCCATAGAATTTTTTAGTTTGGTAAAAGCAGTGTTTAATAAATGTCTACCAGATGAATAAATAGTACATTGGATATACTGTGGACAGTCTTTTAGGAACTATACACAATCACCTAAAATCTGTAACTTTCTATGACCAAATGAAAATTTGATCAAAATTTAATAAGTATTAATATCCCAGAACTTTGAAACACATTTAGAATATGTACAACTGTTTTGCCTTAATTTTCCTTATCAAATGACCTTGAAGACTAAGAAGGAAAGTAAATACAAAAGAAAATGATACAATTTGGCAATGAAGCATTAACAAGCCAGGAGAAGGCCAGAGGTGGGTATTTAAAAAGTCTTGGAAAAGCCTCATGTGCATTATCCTATCATGTCATAAATCATGTTACTATGGGAAAAAGCACACCATAAAACTTATGTAACACAGCAAAAATATTAGTTAAGATCAAAATAGCTATTATAAATAATAAAGATGATATCCTTTAAGATACACCATATACAATGAGTTCAAATGCTATTCATATAGAAATAAGCTATTCCATCTTCAAGAGGACCTTATATTAAAATCACTTCATCACTGATAAGAAGCTTGAACTTATTTGGATTCACCATGGGGGCAGTACAAGGATTTCTGACAAGGAGACAAATATCTCTCTAAAGAGAAACCACAAAGCTGACGGAACTTACCAAGTAGAAATAGACTGGAGTGTCTGTGAAGTTCTATACCTAGAGAATATAGATCTCTTTCCAAAAGCAACATCTTACATTAAAAGAGACACTTTGTATACTCATTTGAATCTACTATGGAAAGCTAAAAAGAGGATTTTTTAATTAATATATTTTCAAAAAGTACTAGAAATAATCAAAGGCTTTAATAACCTGCTGTGAATTAAAAATTAAAATTCATGCCAATTAAATATTCAGAATCATAATTTACATAATACTGTAATTTTCACATTTCAGTCAGAGTACATGAGACTATGAAAAAAAAGAGCACACTGCCCAGAGCATAATTACCTATAAAGAAACTTCTATGTGCTCTTTGGCAGCAAGTTTCAGATCTCAGTCTTAAAATACTCAGCTATTGTTAGCAGGGCATCATTAGGAAATTTCCTACCAATTCAGTTGGAATTTATTTTTAAAATGAAGTTTATCTAAAAAGTCTTTTTTGGATGAAACAAAGTGAGCTCTTTAAAGATACTAAGATTTGACTGTCTCCCATCCAGGGTGTATGCCTGGAGGGAGTGTGAGTTAGTGCCAAGGTATGTGTGTGTTTTAATGCTCTGCATCCAGCTCTAGGTAATAGTTGAAAAGCTCCCTGTCTCAGAACAACCAGCAGATGCCACTCAAAAGCATGGTCTGCTGGGAAGATTGAATGATGTAAAGCATACTGTCTCCAGTGTTGCTTGATTTATATCAGTATATTCTTATTCAAACAAAACTAAACTAACAGCTGCTGCATACATTTGTTTATATGCTATATGTCAAATGTTATTGTCCCTAAGGTACTTATGTGAAAAGATTTAGCAGTCATATTCTTAAATACCGATGCCTACCCAAATTTGGATGCTTCCTCCACTGAACAAAATGACAAGCACACGATTGCTATACTTAGAGCAATCTTTCACAGCTGCTTTAGTTTTTCAGTGATCCTATTAAACTGACGGCATATTGCCTGTGGGGTCTACAGTGTTATAATACTGCTGTAAGAGACATTGATTTGTATGATAGGATCAAACAGAACAGGGATGCATTGGGGGGAAGAATTTCATAGGTCATATTGTTTTTACCTGAGTAAAATTTAATTTAGACATTGTGACCTTTACAGAACACCTGGTTATTTTAATTGCTGATGTGTGGATGAACGTTGACATTGGGGCTTAGAAAGTATGAAATCTTAGGTCTCTTCTGTTCTGAAAATGCATCCTGAGTCATGTCTTTTCTTAAACTGAACGAAGTAGCTGTGCATTAAATATGCTGGCACATCTTCTGCTTGAGCAAGTGGACCGAAATGGTGTGAATTGTTAATGCCTTGCTGCTTTGGTTCACGGCTTGTGATTGATCATTTGTAACTATATCTACTCCTTGTTCCATGAAATCAAGTATGGAGTAATGGGTTCATCAGATTTTGGGGTTAAATTGAGAGTGAAGAGGTACTGTGTGTGGAAATAAGAGTTGCCATGTTCAGGGCTGGCCTTGTAACAGCATGGAATCTAAAGGCGATATTCAAAACCACTTCACTCATCATACGCTTACTGATTCTGAATAGGGCCCATTTGCAGGGGACATTTGGTAGTTTTCCAATACGCTTTATGCCTCTTTCTACTGCCACCACCATGCACATCTTTTTTTCATACGTCCCAGTAGCACATTGGTAGAACAGGTCAGCATACACAATTCATTTATTTAAATAACTTGGTTTATACAAGTAGAAATAAGCTGGCATTCTATTGTGTCTTGCCCTCCCCCTCAACAAAAATAATACTGTGTGGGTCTTTAAAAATACAAGTTATTTTGTGAACTCAGTTCCTTGAGTATCTTAAATATCTGATATTTAGTGATAATGTAACATAACTTGCTTGAACTGATATAGGTATAACTTCAAGTTTACTTAAATATTGAGAATAAACTGTATCTAATCTATTTTGTGTGGGTATGGCCTATACCAATACATAGTAATTGAATATATATGACCTGCTTTTGCAAACTTTAAAGCTCTGTACAAAAATTTGAGGTGTCATCTTAGTTTTGGAAAATGCAAAACATGGAACTTAAGTGAAACCAACAAAAATTAGCAGTAAAGGCCTTTAGAAATGTCATTATATAATTGTTTGCTGTAACAACTGATACCTTTTTACATTATTATTTTTTATATTTATTATTGTTGAGAAAAGCTTAACCTAAATGGTGTTAACTGAGGCACCAATTAACTTTTGACCCATTAGGAAAAGATATAATAGAAAACACAGTAAAACTTAGAAACACAATCAAATATACAAAGCACTTAATGTGTAAGTACCATTAAAAGCAACCTAATTGTAAAATGTTTCTTTTTTTTTTTAAGATTTTATTTTTAAGTAATCTCTACACCCAACGTGGGACTTGATTTTAACAATCCCGAGGTCAAGAGTCGAATGCTCTACTGACTAAGCCAGCCAGGCACCCAAAAATGTTTCAAAATTCTACTGTTACATTGTAAAGTATCAACGATTACAAATCTAAAAATTTTTCTTTCTTTTTCTTTTTTCTTGTTTGAAAGCAATTATAATAATAATACTTGACAGACACATACCTAATTCAGACAGCCCTACAAGAATCAGATAATGTGGATAAAGCTGTTTTGGTCTCCTTGGATGAAAATTCTAAGTCAATATATTACATTTACATATTTTATTTAGGATTATATATATATAAATAATATTATATATTAATTATTATATATATAATTTGTAGTTTAAATGTGATAAACTAAAGTCTTTATAGTTTCAGCAATTAAAATGGAGGGTTCCCTTTCAATGTTTATTTCTCCATGCTCATTTCACAAAAGTAGAACTATATAATGTATGTAAACTATAGTAGAACTATATAATGTATATAAAAAGCTATAATTAGCTTTTTGCATAATTTGTCTAATATTCTAAAAACTCTTATGGGGAAGAAAACAAATCTATACTGAGTCATGTTCTTTCACATGGAGAACTTTGTTAAAAAAATTGTTTTATAACAGATAATAGCAATTAAGCAATTAGTGTTCATTGGTAATTATTCTTATATTTTTAATAATGAATTTCTAGGATCACTGACAAGTCATTAGAGTCAGGCTAAGATTTTTGGTTCAAAGACTCAGAAATAGATAAAAAACGAAAGCTAGAAAGACAAACCCAACAAGATGGAAAGAGCAAGGATTTGGCTAAAACATTACATAAATACTGAAGCAAATTTAGCCCAACAAAACCTAGGAGTGATGATCATATCTTCATGAATATAAAAAACAGTCTATGTTTTAAGGATTTCAAAAGGGAATTTCTGACAGATATTAAAGAGTCTATGAGCAGATTAGACTGCTTTGTGAATGCTCACATCACACAATTCTGCATTCACACATTTAATAAAAGATGGAAGTGATCCAATTATAAAGGGAATTCTCCAACTGCCACCAAAAAAAGCCTTTTCTTTAAGTCAAGCCATTAAAAATTCTTAATATTCTCTATAGATCAATAGTAGAATTATAAGTCAGTGATTACCTTCTGTTTTTGTCCAAGCAACAAGAGAAGCCCAACTCTGATGCTTGGAGGTCATTAGGAAACACTGAGGGCCATGTATAAGAAACCTTGGAACCAAGGCAAAGTCACAGGGTGCACAGGTCCCAAGGGAAGTCAGAAGACATCTCCTGAGAGGCATATTTCCCACACAAAAGGGCTTTTAACTGGCTGCCTTCATATATTCTAATGCACCCTAGAGAGATTTAAGGGCTGATTCACAACTATTTGCATTTGACATCCCTCTTCAGCAAGAGGTCTGAAGTTTTACATTTCATAAAATATGAGAAATAAAGGTAAATAGGACTGGGACCCAAGGATTGAAAAGAGACAATGTATTTTTTTTTTAAGTTTTTTTTTCAACGTTTTTTATTTATTTTTGGGACAGAGAGAGACAGAGCATGAACGGGGGAGGGGCAGAGAGAGAGGGAGACACAGAATCGGAAACAGGCTCCAGGCTCCGAGCCATCAGCCCAGAGCCCGACGCGGGGCTCGAACTCACTGACCGCGAGATCATGACCTGGCTGAAGTCGGACGCTCAACCGACTGCGCCACCCAGGCGCCCAAGAGACAATGTATTTAATTTTAAAGAAGATATTTTAGCCATAAGTTTGATCTTAATTCCCTGAAAAGTTCTAGAAGAGATTATAAGATGAACAGTTTTTGAACTCTTAGAAAAATAAATAGTAATCGTGAGAACCCATATGGAGCAACTAATGTATTAAATAAGTATTTAATGAACAGAGAGGGAGATTCTTGGGGCAAACAGGAAGACTCTTGGGGAAATTCTTTACATGGGGCTTGACATCTCTAACACCAGCATATAATTATCATTTCTTCCAGTGGGAAGTAGGTCCCAATAGACTACAGCTACCATCTATTATCCTTAAGCAAGGACCACTGCTAAATCTGCAGGTCTCTTCTAAGGTAACTTGGTATAGCTGCAACAAAGTAGGAGAACATATAATGTCTACAAATCTCCTGGTTAGATCCCCTGTTTAGAAATAATTGCTTTCCTTTAATGCTTCCATTTAAAAATTATAGAGAAGTATGTCATGTAGTATCCAAAACAAGGCAAAAGAAAGTTATCAGTAGATGCTGCCTTGGATCCCAGTTTCTTTCCTGGGGAAAATAATAAAAGGAATGAGAATGAACACACATACACAAATGCACACATGCACACCTGCACGCACAAACACACACTTGTCCCTTTATGGGGCTTGACTGAAGGCTGTAGGTTACATATATACCCTTCTGAGTTACCCACTCCTAGCTAAGAAAGCAATGCCACTTACAGAGCCCAAACCATCTGGACCATTGCAAAATTCCACATTTAGCAGAACAGAAACTGTAGTACTAGCCACAAATGGGTAGTACTAGGCATTTTTGGGGCACAGAGAAGGGAGCATTTGACTAGACTCCTTCTCAGTGTCCTGAATTTTTCACTCACATTAAAAGGAATTTGAGTACAATGCTTCTAGACAAGGGCAGCAACCCGAAATTTTATACTATTTTATGATATCTACTCTACATTGTTTAGCCCTGAATTAAACGTGGGAATAGAGACAAGACTACAAAATCTCTACATATATGGAGCTTACAGTCTAGTGGAGAGACAGATATTAAACAAATAATTCCCCAAGCAGTTTTATGAAGTACAATTGTCACAATTACTATATACAGGGTGCTATTAGTATAACAGGGATACCTGCCCTAGACAAGGGAGGAAAATAGCATCAGAGCAAAGCAATGTCAGGGAAGCATTTCAGAAGAAGAAATATTTAACATAAGACCTTAAGATGAGTAGGCAACTGCTTGCAAGTCGGATAGGGTGAGAGAAAAAAATCCAAGTAGGGAAAACATTATATGGCAAGGTACTGGGGCATGAAGAAGAATAAAATGAGGAACAGAAATGAAAAAATAAGGTGACTTGAGTGCAGTGATGAAGAAGTCAGTAGTATGATGTGAAGAACTTCTCCAAGTTGGGTAGGGACCAAATCATAAAGGTCCTTCAGGCCATTATAAAGATTTAAGCTTGGGTTGAGTATGACAAGTTATAATAGGCTAAAATCACTTTTCAAAAATATTTTATTTTTAAGTAATCTCTATACCCAATGTGGGGCTTGAACTTACCACTCTGAGACCAAGTGTCACATGTTCTACCAATTGAGCCAGAGAGGCACCCTCTAAAATTACTTTTTAAAATAGTGTTACCAGAGAGATTGGTGAGCTTGTAGATTCATAGCTAAACAAACAGCCATATCCATGGAAGATTACTGTAAATCAGAGACAGGTACTTTGATAACATAATAGAGGTCTCTGTCCCTTCATGTCATAGTCAACATTTTTTTTTTAATTATCAATAATTGGGGCACATGGGTGGCTCAGTCAGTTAAGCATCTGACTTTGGCTCAGGTCATTATCTCACGGTTCGTGGGTTCGAGTCCCACATTGGGCTCTGTGCTGACAGCTCAGAACCTGGAACCTGCTTTGGATTCTGTGTCTCCCTCTCTCTCTGTCCCTCCCCTGCTTGAGCTCTGTCTCTATCTCTCTCAAAAATGAATAACATTAAAAAAATTATCAATAATTTAGACAGTGATAAAATTGGTATTCAGATCACATTTACAAGTGAAAACAAAGACAGAAGAAATTGTTAATCCCTGGGTTACAGTTTAAATTTCTGAAAGATCTTGCAAGGCTAAACTACTAAATAAAAACCTTGAAAGTAGAAATTTAATAGGAATCAATGTATAATATTCTTTTCTCATAGCTATAAAATCAGCAGTACAAGTACAGGACAAGGAAGAAGCAGTTTAGGAGCAAATTGTTAGTAAAAGTTTGGGGGCTTTTGTTGTCTTTAAATTCAATTTAGGTCAAAGATACAATGCGTTTAACAGAAATAAAAATGCATTTGTAGATTATATAATGATCTGGGAAAAAGTGGGGGAGGTGAGATTCCTTTACTCATCATTGATTGACCTGGGAAATTGTATTCTGATAAATTATGAACATTTACGTTCTAAGTTTCAGAAACCCAAATTGTGGCTTCCCCTATAGAAAGGTGGTAGATTTATTATAAAAAGAACACTTCATCTTCTTCAGTTAAGGTAGAGAAACAACTGGAAGAAAGTATTACAAATCTAAGAAAAAGATTTGCTAAAGGAATCAAGGAGAAAGTAAAGTGGTTTTATATAGGCTCCATGCCCAGTGTGGAGCTAGAATTTAGGACCCGGAAATAAAGAGATGTATGTTCTACCAACTGAGTTAGCCAGGTGCCCCTAAAGTGGTTTCAAAAGATGCTTCAACCTTATGATCAAAATAAAGCGGTATATGCATGAAAATAAACAAGACAGGTTTGTTTAGCTGGAGGAGGAAAGAGATCTTAGAATAAAGGTAAATATCTGATTTGAACATACATTTTTAAAAGATATGAAAAGACAAACTGAAATCCTGAAGGCCAGATATGAGGGTATCAAGGCTAACTACTCTTAAAGAGTTTATTACAAAAGGGAAAATATTTCAATTGTTACAAAATCACAAACAGTAACTGGAGTCCAGTAAAACCTAAGAGAGAAATAAAGACCTCACAGGGCAAACTCAGAACAATCCCCCAAAGGAGGCAGAATCCAAATACTGTGAAGAGGTGACATTTATTTTACAGATAAATTAATAGTAAAAGCAATTTGGAGAATCTCTTTTGAGGATGTGACAGTAATACAAAATGTGCACATGAAATCTGAACAAATTAGAGAGAGGAATACTAGGAAGATTAACATCAAATACTCAAAAAATGTATTTAGTGCATCCTCCCCCGACCCCCACCACCAAATTTCTGGGTTTAAGATTAAGGCAAAGGGAAGACGAATTATGTTACAGAAGATCCAGGCACAGCAATAATAGATAAAGACGTCAGGGGCGCCTGGGTGGCTCAGTCGGTTGAGCATCCAACTTCAGCTCAGGTCATGATCTCATGGTTTGTGGGTTCGAGCCCCGCATTGGGCTCTGTGCTGACAGCTCAGAGCCTGGAGCCTGCTTCGGATTCTCTGTCTCTCTCTCTCTGTGTCCCTCCCCTGCTCATGCTTTGTCTCTCTCTGTCTCAAAAATAAAATAAACATTACAAAAAAAAAAAAAAAGAAGAAGAAGTCAGATCTAAATTAGATGTTAACCAGTGGGAAAATACATCCTGGGTGGGATTATTTAATTCAGGGAGGTGAAAATGGGTAGGACCGGTTTGAACAAAAGATGATATTGACAAACTTGGAACTTATTTTTTTTTAAATATTTATTCATTTTTGAGAGACAGAGATAGAGCATGAGCAGGGGGAGGGGCAGAGAGAGAGAGAGACACAGAATATAAAGCAGGCTCCAGGCTCTGAGTCATCAGCCCAGAGCCCGACACAGGGCTCGAACCCACGGACTGTGAGATCATGACTTGAGCTGAAGTCGGATGCTCAACCGACTGAGCCACCCAGGCACCCCGGAACTTATTGATATCATATCTCTCACTATGAGAGACCCTGCAAGAAAAATATTTACAGGGATATGTTAGAAAAAAACACAAGTATGAACTCAAAAGGAAAAGAAAAGAAAGAACTCAACAACCACAAAGAATGCAGCCCAAGCCTGTTAGAGAAGGGAACCTTTCTGAAAGGAACAGGAGTACAGCAGAGGCAAATCCTAAATGTTGTAGAAAAAGAGAACAGAAATGTTAACTCAAGCCTAAGAGCATTCAAAAACTGAGGAAAGACCATGTCTACAGGAGGAAATGACATCAGTGCTATTCTTCACTGAGCACCTAAGACCGTGAGGCTCAGAAACATAAATAGCCACTTCTATTCAGAAATCCATGGAGTGAAGTTATTCTGTAATGGAACTAAAGTGAACATAAGGGAGAAGCTGTGATAAGGAAGTAGGTGTCTTGGGCTTAAACAGTTCCATAGCCAGAGGCCATTGCAGTAGCCACTGTGACCCAGGATTGAAATTACTGTTCCCGAGGCAAGACGGATGCTTTGCCACCAGAGAGGGCCTACCCTCAGTTCAGCATGGGGTTCAGAAATATGTGACTCAGAGGGAAAAGACCATTAAGGTGCTTGGAAAACTTTACAAAGGCAAATAACAACATCTCAAATAAGTCTTGGGGCTGCCACCAACGTAAATTTCCAAATGTTGCAAAAGAATGTAAGAGTATCCCCTTTGAGGATAATAATAACAGCAATGATGATAAAGTATTCTATAATGTTGGGGCACCTGCCTGGCTCAGTTGTGGAGCATATGACTCTTGATCTTGTGGTTGTGAGTTTGAGCCCCATGTTTAGTACAGAGATTACTTAAAAATAAAATCTCAAAAAAAATGTTATATAATCCTTACCAAGTGTCAGGTACTTGTTCTAAGGACTTCACATATAATTCACTTACTCCTTACAATAACCTATTAAGGCAAGTAATTTCATCCTTATTTTGTAGATGAAGAAACCAACTCTCAAAGAAACTAACTTGTCTCAGTTCATACAATAGGTGGCGTAACTGGAGTTTGAACTCTGGCTCCAAATTCAGAGCACTTCATCAACTCTTATGCAGAGTGTTTTTTAGAAATCACTGGTCAATTTTTTCTTCAAAATATTATAAATACATAATGCTATAATTAATGCCTTGATGAGAGACTGCTTCCCAACAAGTTATAGCATATGTCACAGACCCTGATCAACAGCGTAAATTGACTGGCATGTTGGAAAGACTGACATGAGGAATGCTTTCTCTTCTTTGCCTTCCTTCACTTAGTTTCTGTGATGCTCTTTGGCAACAGTCAGATGGTCTGGATCATGCCAAAATAGTTACCTGGAAACATCATCTTGCTTGGAATAGCCACATTAGAAACTGGGGATTGGCTTCTGTTCTGAATGTCCTGGATATGGGGCTGATGTTGTGATCATCTGTTGATTCAACTGGAATTAGGGCACATGAGAAAGTTGGTATAAGCTCATTCCAACTTCTCAAGTCCTGAGGGATGATGCCCACCACAGGGGCCCAGAAGGTAGCTGCTGGAGGAATTCCAGCTCAAACTAGGCATCTAAAAGCCATCTGGCTGACACTGGGAAGAATAAAAATTACGGACTTTTATTTCTTTGAATTTTAACTTGTGGAGTTGGAACTTTTATTGGATTTTAACTCACAAAGGTAAGATTGTTTGATTTGGGAATTCACTTCCCTATAAATATAAAATTTTGGGATTTTCATTTCTTTGGAATTTTATTCTTTGAATTTAACTTCACAAAAATTTCATAATGGGCAAGAATTAACATTCAAGTTCAGGATATGTGTTTGGAGTTTTGTGATTAAAATACATTAATCCTGTCATTTGAGTTCATTGCATTGTACAATTTCTGAAAAACATGTCAGAGAATAAATACATAACCATTTTGGGTGGTGTAACTGGTATAATTTGGGGTGGGAAATGGAACAGGAAGTGAACATTCAATGCTCAATAACACAGACTTGGAGTCAATTTAATTATGTTTTTTTTCTTTTTTTTTTTTCAACTTTTTTTTTGGGGGGGGGACAGAGAGAGACAGAGCATGAACGGGGGAGGGGCAGAGAGAGAGGGAGACACAGAATCGGAAACAGGCTCCAGGCTCCGAGCCATCAGCCCAGAGCCCGATGCGGGGCTCGAACTCACAGACCGTGAGATCGTGACCTGGCTGAAGTCGGACGCTTAACCGACTGTGCCACCCAGGAGCCCCAATTTAATTATATTTTAACTCATTTCAGAATCTTCTAGGGTAAATTTCATACTACCCACCATGATCTAGAAGGATCCACGCAGGAGCAGAGTTTGGTTATTGGAATAATAGGTCCTAACAGACTGAGGATCTCCCTCAAGAGGGAGACTCACTTCTCTGTTCACCATAATGGAATAATGAAGCCAAAGAAGGTAAGAGAACAAAAAGTTGGGAAATGTTAGGGGGAATGAGGTCTATCAAAATCTGACACTATCTACCTGTGTTCTCCCACTGTTATGTGCTTATATAATACCAAATAGTTTATATATGATTAGTAAATAGGCAATGATATCAATACAATATAGAAGTTTGGTTGGTAAATATGTGCTTTTTCCTAGGCAAAGGAGGCCAACAGTGAAGGAGTAGAATTCTGACCTTTAGCAGGAAAGAAAAATGCTTTAGCTTGCCTGCAGCACTGGGGTTCCTTGCATGACTCTGTGGGAGTTTCCCTTCCTCCTGTGCCTTCCTTAAAGGAAGCCCCAAACCTCCAGTTGACGTCCATCTGCATTTTCTCACACTCTATTGTTTTTGTGCAGCTTTAATATCCTCTGAAGCATCACTCTGAGACACCTACCCAGGCTGTTTACAGTATCCCCTAGGTTAATTATTATTTAAGTTGGTATTCTGGTTTTAAAGGTGCATAGACTTTGAATGGTCTCCCTCAACACTATTGTTTCCACAGCCTTGTAATTTTGGGGTGGTGATTTTGCAGAATACATTTTTTATATCCTGTTCTAGCAGAAATGCTGTACTAGCATGTTGATCATACATAGGAATATGGCATCTTTACACAGTGGGTAGTTCTACTCTAGAAAGAATAGATCTTGGTGGGAGGCATAAGTAAGGAATGTTTCTGCATGTAACAAAATAAATTTCTTTGTTAAAATCTTCTATGGTTTTTAGAAGTCTAAAAACATAAGCAATTTGCAAATCCTATGAGGTTTTAAAAGTTTCACTAGACTTGATAAAGTAAAAGTTTGGTGTCATGTCCAATGTGCTCATTTCTCACAGCAAAGGAGGAAAACCTTCAAGGCATATCTAATTCTAAAAAAAGAAGCAACAGATAGGAGAAAAATTTTCATTTTGTATATCTGTTACATTTCAGTCCTTGGTACAATTACACTTCTAATCTGTCCTTATAAATAAAAAGTAATTACTATGATCTTAACATTAGACGTGATATTCTGATTTGACATAAGCAAACAAGAGTCATACATCAAATGAGAGAATTAGCATTTGTTTAAATTAAAAGATAACTTTCCCATAACACTTCATCTTTCCCAAGATGAAGTTCAGAAGACTATGAAATATAAAAGTTGAGGGACCTCAATCATTTGATGCACAAATTATACTAACGAACAAAGAAAAAATAAATGCAAAAACCTAATGTTAAGTGACTAGGGCACTACAGACTGGAAGCTCCTTCAGTAGGATTAGCTTCTTTGAGGATTTTAAGTCTAGTGAACTTGTTATGCTTCCACATGTTACTAGTCGCATAGGTTAATTTCAGCTGGCATAGCGTTCCTACGTACGCAAAGACACAGGGCAAGGCATGCATTAAAATGTGATAATAGCACACTTCTGGGACACGTGAAGCATGAGGCATGAGTCTGCCTCTGGCATCCATGAAGCATCACACCTCAGAGTCAGAGCTTTTATGTTTTGATAAGTAGTTCTGCTCTTCCACATTTGGGAGGGGGAAAAAATCAACTTTCTAAGTGTAAATCTTTCCCCTTTACCAGGGTGCCTTACAGTTTTAATTCTAATGATTAATTTAAAAACTTTTTTTTTCAAATCCCAGTGAGCTGGAAATAATTTAAAGATGGATAGGGTCTTAAAATGTGTTATTTATTTTATTAATGCAAATTTAAGAGTGATTATATAATATTGTTGATTATAAAGATCATTTGAACCAGCATGATTGGGGGGAATGCAAGAAAGAAAACATAAACTTTAATATTGATATTCCATATCCCCTCCTCCCCCTCAAAAAAGACCATAAAGAAGGATTCCCTGTGTTTCATGTGTCTTACAGGTACGTAACTAGCTAGATAATGGGTATGTCTACAAAAGCTTTGAAATCTTCTAATAAAATAAAAAATAATTATATCAATACAAACATTAAAAATGATAAAGTATAATTTACTTTCTAATATGCAAACATACATATAATCCTTGGCAGAAAAAAAATTAAGAATTATAATAAGTTTCAAAATATCTGTTTTAAAGTTTATTTATTTTGAGAAAGAGAGAGAGAGAGAGTGCGAGCACACAAGCAGAAGAGGGACAGAGAAAGAGGGAGAGAGAATCCCAAGTAGGCTCCATGCTCAGCATGGAGCCCAATGTGGGGCTTGATCTCATGAATGATGTGATCATGACCTGAGCCAAGATCAAGAGTTGGAAGTTTATGGGGTGCCTAGGTGGCTCAGTCAGTTAAGCGACTGACTCAGTTTCAGCTCAGGTCATGATCTTACTGTCAAGAGATCGAGCCCTGTGTCAGGCTCTGTCCTGCCAACATGGAGTCTGCTTGGAATTGTCTGTCTCCCTTTCTCTGCCCTTCTGCTGCTCATGCGCTCATTCTCTCTCTCTCTCTCTCAAAAATAAATAAATAAACATTAAAAAAAAGAGTTGGATGCTTAGCCACCCAAGCACCCCAAATATCAAAATATAATAGTAGTCACTCAATAGGATTAAGATCATAAAGCCAGTAAAGGTTTGTTTTTATATATTACAAGCAAGGATTTTAGAAACAAATGTAAGTATTCAGAATAGCCATATCCTAAAATCACTTACAGTTGCCTGGATCTAACCTTGCAGTTAAGTATGCCACTTAATATTCTGGCCCTCTTCAGGCATATGGAGTTAAGGTTCAGATGAAGTGATAGGACCATAAGAGTAGCATTTTTAGTAGTGCTAATAGTAGTACTAGTAAAGAATAGTAATTACTACTAAAGTATAAAAAGTAAATTAAAAAAGTAAGAAGTAAATAATAGTACTAATTACTACTAATAGTAATTTAAAAGTACAAATGTGGAATTCATGGTATTTTTGCTCTTAGAGACTAGCAAATCAGTGCTTTTAGAAACATGAAAGTCTCATATTTTGACAAAGACATAGAATAAAATTGTTTTATT
Organism: Lynx rufus; assembly: GCF_022079265.1. NCBI lineage: Eukaryota > Metazoa > Chordata > Mammalia > Carnivora > Felidae > Lynx > Lynx rufus. The sequence continues at coordinate 85,758,355 of NW_025814897.1, forward strand.
TTTTAATTGTTTTAAAGTTTATTTATTTATTTTTGAGAGAGAAAGAGAGAGCACATGTGGAGTAGGGGAGGGAGAAAGGGAGACACAGAATCCAAAGCAGGCTCCAGGCTCTGAGCTGTTAGCACAGAGCCTGATGCGAGCCTCAAACCCACGAACTGTGAGATTGTGACTTGAGCCAAAGTCAGATGCTTAACCAACTGAGCCACCCAGGTATCCCAATAAAATTGCTTTAGAACACATTTCATAACTTTTGAAAAACCTCTAGAAGTTAACCAAAACATTTAAAAATTTTATATCTGAGCAACAGTAGTATGATTTCTCATTTTTCTCCTTTGAAAGCTGTATACCATAGAAAGTATCTGTTAAGTTATGAAAATTTATCAATTGCTTTTGTTTATTAAATTATGGCTTATGAAGGTTAAAACACGCATGATTTTTCTCAAATCTAAGCTTGAGCTGTGCTACAGGTTGAGTGTTTGTGTCCCCCCAAAATTCAAATGTTGAAACCTAATGTGACGGTGTTTGGAGATAATTAGGTCATAAGGGTAGAGGCCTCATGAATGGAATTAGTGTCCTTATACAAGAGACCCCACCAGGTACCCTTGCCCTTTCTACCATATAAGGACACAATGAGAAGATAACAGCCTATGAATCAGTCAAGGGCCCCTCAACAGACAGTGAATCTGCCAGGGCCTTGATCTTGGTCTTCCCAGACTTCATAATTATAAGAAATAAATGTTTGTTGTTTAAGCCATTCAGCCTATGATATTTTTGCCCAAATGGACCAACACAAGCTGAAATAAAAATTCTTCAAAACTTAATCCATTCCATAATTTCCTTTTGTATAGGAATATTTCCCATGTTAAAACTAAACTTTTATTATATCTGTTTTCATATATATATATATATATGTTCATATATATTCATATATATTTATATACATATATGTTTATATATATAAATTATGCAAATGTCTTTTGAAATGTGATAATAGAGCTTGTAAAATCTTTGTGACTTACCTTTTGAAATATCTTTAATTGTTCTGCCATACAAATCATAAAGATATCTGGCTGGTGAATTTAGGTTCATTCTCATTGTGCAAGTATCTAAAACCTACCAAGAGAGTGCAGAAAAAAACTATAAATAATTTATTACAATAAGCTCTGGCTAAATTGAATAAACATTGAAAGTCCTTTCTATACTAAATGGCTATACAAATTATATTATAAAATGAAATTTGATTATTTAGAAAATATTCCTAAAATATGATAAGAAAAAAAGCAGTTACAATTATTATATCATAATTTTACTTTAAAAACACACCAACTGGGGTACCTGGTGACTCTTGATCTCAGGGTTATGAGTTCAAGCCCCATGATGGGTTCAGAGCTTACTTAAAAAAAATAATAAATGAAATAAAAGTAAATAAAAAACAAATATTAATAAAAAAGAGAAAAGAGATGCAATAAATTTTAAAAAGTGGTTACATACTAATAAACGCTAGAACTGAAGGAAAGTTTTATCTATTTTTTTTAGTTTTTTAAGTTTTATTTATTTAGAGAGACAGAGAAAGAGAGCATGAGCAGGGGAGGGGAAGAGAAAAGGGGAGGGAGAGAATCCCAAGCAGGCTCCACACTGTCAGTGCAAAGCCCGAAGTGGAGTTCAAACTCATGAACACTCAGATCATGACCTGAGCCAAAATCATGAGTCGTATGCTTAACCAACTGAGCCACCCAGGTGCCCCAGGAAATTTTTATATCATTCTTGGTATTTTCTATATTTTTCATTAACTTACAATGTCAAGATGTTAGTTTTATTTCATTTTATTTTTAAATTATGTATTTGTTTTTGAGAGAGAGAGAGAGAGAGAGAGAGAGAGAGAGAGAGAGAGAGAATCCCAAGCAGGCTGTGTACTGACAGTGCAGAGCCTATGTGGGGCTTGATCTTATAAACTGTGAAATCATGATCTGAGCTGAAATCAAGAGTTGGACGCTTAACCAACTGAGCCACCCACATGCCCAGGAAGGATATCACTTTTATATTGGTTTTAATCAATACAAATAAATGGAAAGATATACCATGTTCATGGATTGGAAGAATTAATATTGTTAAAATGTCTATATTACCCAAAGCAATCTATAGATTCAAGGCAATCCTTTTCAGAATACTAATAGTGTTTTTCATAGAACTAGAAAAAATAATTGTAAAATTTGTATGGAACCACAAAAGACCTGGAGTAGCCACAGCAATCTTGAGAAGGAGGAACAAAACTGGAAGTGTCATGCACCCAGATTTCAAACTATATATACCACAAAGCTATAATAACCAAAATAGTATGGCACTGACAGAACAAAAAAGACACATAGATCAATGAACAGAATTGAGAACCTAGAAATAATCCCGCACTTATATGATCTATTTATGACATAGGAGGCAAGAATATACAATGGGGAGAAGACATTCTTTTCAATAAATAGTGTTGGGGAAACTGGCTAGCTACATGCAAAAGAATGAAACAGGACCACTTTCTTATACCGCACACAAAAATAAACCCAAAATGGATCAAAGACCTAAATGTAAGACTTGAAGCCATAAAACTCTTTTTTTTTAATGTGTGCAATCATCTGATTTATAAAAAGATGCAACAAAATTCAAAATGATACAAAATATCAATTTCAAAACAACATCAAAAGTGAGTGTATTTAACCATACTCAGCTCATAACAGAGCAAATGGGTAAGAAGGAGAATAATTCATGTTATAGCGTATTGCTACATGAACTGGAAACAGAAAAAGTTGGTAAAGGAAGGCAGAGGATCTCTATCTTTAGAGTGTTAGAATTAGAACCAAGGGGCTCCATAATCATCTGGCATCTGCTCAATGTTGTACCTATGGTTAGAAATGTACATGATGGGAACTCCAGGGATCTTCCGGATCCTTCATTTAAGGTCCCAGTCAACGGTGGCCACAATGTAACATTTGTGCTGAGTTACTCTCTGTACTAAGCAGTCATCTGCATAGGTTCCTTTGTGTGTGCATGGTAATCATTCAAATCTTGGATCCTTGGCAATCCTTAGAGCCAACTTTTACCCCAATTTCTCAGTTTCAGCCATTACACAGTCAGTTACACAAGGGATACACTTGGCATACAGACAGTCCATCATTGATTGTACTAAGTCAAGTTTAGCTTTAATGGAAAAGTTGATAAAGTTGGTATCAATCAGGATGTGGTAAGGTGGGCCCAGCTGTGTGTTATATTGGAAGAATAAGCAGGAAGGATGTCGGGGGACTTCTCTTTCCCTGAGTGCACTGGGATCTTTCTTTTCTTTCTTTTTAGGTTTCAATCTATCCTTCTCTTTAAGCCTCTGATTTCAGAGACTAAGCATTCACTTCATGGTTGCATACTTTCTTGCTTTCTTTTGCTTCCCCATGTTCACGCTGCACTCTTGTTTCTTCAGCCATAAAACTCTTAAAAGAAAACATTGTCAGTAACCGCTTGGACATCAACCTTAGCAAAATTTTTCTAGATATGTCTCCTCAGACAAGGGAAACAAAAGCAAAACAAACAAACAAAAATACTGTGACTGCAACAAACTAAAAAGCTTTTGCACAGTGAAGGAAACCATCAACAAAACAAAAAGGCAGCCTACGGAATGGGAAAAGATCTCTATAAATGATGTACTGAATAATGGCCTAATATCCAAACTATATAAAGATTCATACAGGGGATACTAAAAAAACCTGAAGGGTCAAAGAGGTTGTTGCCTGCTTTCTCCTCTAGGATTGATGGTTTCCTGCCTTACGTTTAGGTCTTTCATCCATTTTGAGTTTGTTTTTGTGTATGGTATAAGAAAGTGGTCCAGGCTCATTCTTCTGTATGTTGCTGTCCAGTTTTACCAAAGAGACTGTCTTTTTTGTATTGGATATTCTTTCCTGTTTTGTCAAAGATTAGTTGGCTATACATATGTGGGTCAATTTCTGGGTTCTTTATTCTGTACCACTGATCTATGTGTCTGTTTTTGTGCCAGTACCAAACTGTCTTGATGATTACAGCTTTATAATACAGCTTGAAGTCCATAATTGTGATGCCTCCAGCTTTGGTTTTCTTTTTCTGAATTGCTTTGGCTATTCAGGGTCTTTTCTGGTGCCATACAAATTTTAGGATTGTTTGCCCTGTAGCCCTGTGAAGAATGCTGGTGTTATTCTGATAGGGATTACTATACTTACTTTAAAATTGGGGCCTGTAATCCTAGTCTTAGCTCAATCAACTCAATTTCTTTGTGACAACAAACATATTTAAACAGCCTAATGTGTATATAGGGACAAAGCTGTACTCTCCTTTCAGTCTGGAGAACAACTTTCAAACATTGTGACTGATTTGGTTTATCTAGTTGCTATATCAAGTGATGTGTGTTGCATTTAAAAGGCAAATATCTAATTGACAAATTTAATTTGACAAATTGGCCTTTGCCATATTACATCAGAGGTTCTCAGTCTTTATACTACCTCTATACATGACCAATAATGTTCTCATGAGCCACATACTGCCATGGGCATTCACAGGATTGTGTGTCTTTCTTCCGTACTAGCTGCAATCCAGAGTTTGGGGCAATTCTTCAGAAACTGTATTACTGATCTTTTTCTCAAAATCAAGAAGGAATATCTGTTTATGATTAAGAATGATGTTACAGGAATAATCTTGAACCCTGTAATCTATGAAGGAAATATTTACAATATCATTGCTTTACCTAGGTTAAATAATTACAACATACTTGCAATGTATTTCACAGGTGACTATAAACTCTGTCATGTGGAGCAAATTCACTGACCACCAATCTCCCCACCTGGAGGGTGTCGGTGCATGGATTCAATACTTGACCAATGCCCTATGTCCTCATAAGTCAGACAAAATATTCCTTTGGAATATCTAATTTGGAAGAGCCCAGTGGCTGGGTCTGGTCCTTGCCACCCAATAAAATAAGGTAATAATTCTGGTGACTCTAAATGTTACTCTTCCTGCTTTCCTTCCCACTCTCTTGGGCCAATTTCTGTAGTGATTACTACACACAAGTTCACCTAGGACTCCTATCCATGGATTGAAACCTTTACTAAAGATGCTTATAAAGTAATATTCAGAATAGAAGAGAGAAATTATCAGAAGAAAGTGAACTTTAGACAGAAAAGAGAGTGGAACATACTGACTGACATTGGCATGGGATCCACACCTGTGTTTTTAAAAACACTTTATGAATACAGTTCGTCTCTAGCAAAATTCTCCTAATGGTCACTTTATTCCATGTGACTTTGTGCCCAAAGATTATTCTTTTACCACCACCACCCTCATTGACAGAAATATTAACAGGATATAATTCAGTACACATTCTTCCTTAGCCAATCATCTCTGAATACTACTAAGAATCTACAGTTGGTCCCATAGAGACTCCTCCTTTGGCTCCCTATATTCTTGATCTTTCCATTCTTTATGTTTAGTTCTCGGTTTCTTAATATTACAAATCTATTGTTTAAAAGTTCAATGAAGCCCTTTGGTACAAATTATATTCCCCAGTTACTTACTAGTGAAGGTTCAATATCTAAATACCCTTGTCCAAAGTTATAATTTACTAATTAAACTAAGTAAAATGTGAACTATTTAAAGCTAGTCCCATTTACTTCAACTAAAATTTCAATGATTTTCAAAATTATTTCAAATATTGCCGTCTTTGTGTTTTAAAAAAACAGCCAAGTGAAATTACACAGCTTCCTAACTCAAAGATCCCTCTTTTCATTGTGCCCAAACATCAGTAAAATGTTTGAGCAAGCCAAATTTTAAGAGTTAAGTGAGTATAAAAACCAGCATTAGAAAATCAGATACTAGGGGCGCCTGGGTGGCCAGTCGGTTAAGCGTCCGACTTCAGCCAGGTCACGATCTCGCGGTTTGTGAGTTCGAGCCCCGCGTCGGGCTCTGGGCTGATGGCTCGGAGCCTGGAGCCTGTTTCCGATTCTGTGTCTCCCTCTCTCTCTGCCCCTCCCCCGTTCATGCTGTGTGTCTCTCTCTGTCCCAAAAAAAATAAATAAACGTTGAAAAAAAAAATTTAAGAAAATCAGATACTAGTAATTAATAACACATCAGCAACGCTGTCATTCTCTCATATTTTCTGTATAAAAGATCTTTGCAGTGTTTAAGCAATGCCAACCTTCAGTAGTCACTTTCTCAGAGTAACTTATCAGTGGTATGAATTAGTATCAATATAAATTTCTGTCAAAAAGCCTGAAATGAAGCCTCTACTTGTAAGGTCATTCTTATAATTCACAACTGAAAATATTTAACAGTGTCATCTTACTGTACTATTAAGGTTAATTAAAATACCATTTCCATTCATTTGTACCTGTTAAGCTTGTTAAAATATTATTTTTATAAATTCACATTTTGTTAATTTCTTACAGCATAGGTTGTAGAGAACACTTCAGATACTGAAATTTAAAACCATCATGCTGTAAAACCAGACTCTTCTTAATAAACAGCTGAGAAGATATTTTTTTAGTGTAATCTGTTTATAGTTCTGGGAGTTACCTCCACCCATGGGCATATTCGGTGCCAAGTTTGCAACTTCTGGAATGGCCACCATGGAGGTGGTGCGGTTACACAGTCCACAGCCTCTGGGTTTGGCTCACTACTACCCCAGTCCAGGTGAGAGAGCTCAACATTACCCCTGGCTGAGTGAGTCAAATCAACAATGTAGACATGTTTTATGTGTAAACATTCAGAAGTAAAAGCCCTGATTTCTACTTCCCCACAAACTCTTTTTCAGCAAGCGTCAGCAGCCTGTACACCATGGGCTAATTTGAGCCATGGCCTATTTCTGTATGGCCTATGGGCTAAGAATAATTTGTATAAATTTAAAATTTTTTGCATGTTTATTTATTTGTTTATTTATTTATTTATTGAGAGAGAGAGAGAGAGAGAGAGAGAGAGAGAGACTGTGCACATATGGGGGGGGGGGAGGCGGGCAGAAGGAGAGAGAGAAAATCCCAAGCAGGCTCCCAACTGCCAGCACAGACCCCAATGCAGGGCTCAATCCCACAAACTGAGAGACCATGAACTGAGAGATCATGACCTGAGCCGAAATCAAGAGCCAGAAACTCAACTGTCGGAGCCACCCAGGTGCCCCTGTACAATTTTAAATGTTAAAAGAAATCAAAAGAAGAATAGTATTTTGTCACATTAAAATTAAAATTTCAGTGTCCATAAATAAAGTCTTGGAAAACAGCCACACTCTTTATTTACATATTTTATGGATGCTTTCACACTACAGCAAGATGGTCTTTGCATTGTGCAATCTGAAAATGCTTCCCCTCAGCAACAAAATCAACTCGGCCCTCAGGCTCTTTTAAAAGAAACCAGGCTGTCCCCCTGAGTTCATTAATTTTCTCAGAGTCCTCTCAAGTGCTGGGATTTTACTCTCTCATATCACAATCTCAAAGTGGTGGGAGTGGATGGGAAGGTGGGAAGTGGTGTTACTTACAATGCTATTTCAAGATTTCTTCCCAACTCATTTACTGAACAAACAAAACAGCCTGACCTTCAAGTGACCATCTTCCTTCGCTCCATTCATTCTTCCTCATTCATGGATAAAAATCCTAACCCTGGCTGATGCTTACTATCTACTTGTGGTGCACATACCAAGAATCTTGGTGCTCCTGGAGAAATCACACAAATGATCATATCAGCATTAGTATTATTCATACTCACCAAAATCCATGGCCCCTCAATGCTGCCTAGTCACTTCTATTTCATTTGCTTGGTCAATTCTCTCTTATACTTACCATAATGAATATTTCAAACCATCTTTGTTCAGCTGTCTCCACCGGGCCTCTTCTCCCCTACTTCCCTCTTTACTTTTGACCTTACATCAGAGAGAAAATTGAAGCCTTATCCTCTTGCTGCTAAAACTAAAAGCTCGGGGCGCCTGGGTGGCTCAGTCGGTTGTGTCCGACTTCGGCTCAGGTCATGATCTCTCAGTCTGTGAGTTCGAGCCCCGCGTCGGGCTCTGTGCTGACAGCTCAGAGCCTGGAGCCTGTTTCAGATTCTGTGTCTCCCTCTCTCTGACCCTCCCCCGTTCATGCTCTGTTCTCTCTGTCTCAAAAATAAATAAACGCTAAAAAAAAAATTTTTTTAAATAAATAAAAATAAAAATAAAAGCTTACCTATTTTACACATATCCCCTCCTTTTCCCTCTAGTTGTAAGAGTCCCTGTTCCTATCTAACACCAATATTCCACCTATGCTTTTAGTTATGTTTGCTCTCAACTTTTAAAGCAGTATATATTACCTATCATTTCTTCTCTTTCATATGTATTCAACTATTCCTTCTCAATGAGATTTTTCCTACTGGTACTTAAACATGATCAAGGCTTTCCTATCTTAGAAGTTAAATCTTCTCTTACCCCCACATCTCCCACCAGCTACTCCTTCCTTTCACAGGTAAGTCTCTAAAAGATTTGCCCAAGCTTCTGTTTCCATTTCCTTTTTCCCACTCGTTCTGAGGCCACTACAGTCTGACTGTCTGTGTTATTTTACTGAAATCACTCTCACAAAGATTACCAATGACTACCATGTTGACAAATCCAAAGAACATTTTCTTAATTGTCATTTGTTTTTATTTTTCAATAGTGTTTGACTGTTTCCTCTTTCTCTCAACTCTTTTTACCTTTGAATTCTGAAATATGATAATCTACTGTTTTGTCCTCCTTTTTCTTCTTCTTCATAGGTTCATCCTCCTCTATTCATTCACTGCAGTTCTTCAAGATCAGTCCTAGCCTTCTTCCTGCCTCACTCGAAATTAGCTTTTCAGGCAATCTAACCAATGCCCCAATGTTTTATTTTCCATCTATTTCCTGACAATATAGATATTTTCCATCTATTTCCATCTATGATGATATTTTCCATCTATTTCCTGTCACCAGGACTCTAGCAATATAGTTAGCTAATAGTTGCCCTGCATCTACCTGGCCCACCCAATCTGTTTTCCACAACACCAAAGTAATTTATCAAAAAATGTAAATCTGGTTACCTTCTTTTCTGCTCCTAACTAAAACCACTTACATGAATTCTCACTGTTCTTTGCGGGAAAAATCTGTAACCTTTCCTGCAAGGACAGGTCATATGTTAAACTTTTAATTTATGGGATTCATCCTGCTCACCCTACAATAGTCTTTTGATATACTGTGCTCTCTGCTTGAAAAGGTTACCATACTCAATATCCTCTTTATGTACCCAGATAAATTCTGCTTATCTCTTCTCAGATGACTTCCTTATGCCACCTACTCCATATTCAGTAATGAGGCTTTTAGGGGTGCCTGGCTGGCTCAGTCAGTAGACCATGTGACTCTTGATCTTGCGATTTTAAGTTTGAGCCCCACATTGGATGTAGAGATTACTTAAAACTAAAATCTTTATAAAAAATAAAGTAATAATGTGACCTTTATACAAATGGCTTTTGCCACCACTATACTGCAAGCTATATGAGGAGGCACCTGGGTGGCTCAGTCAGTTTAAGCATCCGACCCTTGATATTGGCTCAGGTCATGATCTAATGGTCATCAGATCGAGCCCTGGGTCAGCTCGACACTGAGAGTGGAGCCTGCTTGGGATTCTCTTTCAGTCTCTTTCCCACTCACACACGTGCTCTCTTTTTCTCCAAATAAATAAACATTAAAATAAATAAAAGCTCCATGAGAACATACCTATGGCTGGTTTTACTCACCATTAGATCCAGGTACTTGGCCTTCATCAGTAGTCATAAAAATATTGTGAATTAACAAATTAATGGAAGTTAATACACATTATGTCTAATTTACACTCATTTCATCATGAATTTTATATTGTTAACAGTCTGTTAAATTTAGCAAATAAAATTTCTGACAAATTATGCTATAACTAAAGAATGTGTAATTCTAGAAAATGAAATTTCCAAATAATTCCATTTCTTTTTACTACCAGAGCACAAACCTTATACTGACCTTAGGATATAAATAAGAAAATGTCTTCACATTTGTACAAATTCTGTTAGTTGTCCCATCCTCAGTGTCCTGATTTTATTTAGAGGTTCATTTTTACCCCTTTGGACTCAAAGAAGACTACACTTATCTTGATCGATCTAGGTCAATCATGGCAGTCCCATGTCTCCTGTCAGTTTAGGAGTATTGCCATTCTAGTTCTGCCAAAACTGCCCTAACTCTTGATTTTTTTATTTGTTTTTTGCTTTAGTCTGTTTAAATTAGGATTCTCTGTTATTTGCAGCTAAAGTCAGCCTAAATAATAGATAAAAAATTTTTTGGCCCAGGTTCCTCAAATGAGGAACATTGTTTCAGCTAACTCGGTATTTGTATTGCAAATAGATTACAACAGTGCTCACTATATAAAGCTAAAAAGCAAATCATTTAATTAAGAACCCAGAGAAGAATTTTAAAAGAAATTTAGCAAACTGAAAACTGTGAAAATAATGGATAATTATGAATATAATTCATTGAATTACTAAAAGTATTTTGCCTTTGGCAATTAATTATACTTGTTCAGTAGAAGAGAATACAATTTATCATGAATATTTTGAGAAAGGGAATCTGTTTTTACAGATTCTTTTTTTTTTTTTTTTGGTAACTGAAAGACTGCCAAATACATTGTGAATTTTCAAAGAATTAAAATGTAATAAAATGTACTTAGCATAACTCTCTGCTAAGACCAACATTTTATAATGATTTAGAATAAAATATATGATCATTATTTCCACCTGAAGATGCCAGGAGATTGGGCTGAATTTGTAACCATCTTACTAAATAGCTTAAAGGTAATTTTATGAATAAGTTCTGGAAATAAATTTACTGGTTTGTTATTTGTCTTATTCTCATAAGAGTGGGTGATAGAATGCATGACAAATCTAACTATTTGCTCTTACTAGTAATGAACATCACTATGATTTGTAAAAGCAATTATTTCTGGTGAATTTGAAATGTAGGTGTTCTGGCATTTTATTATTAAAATGTGAATGAGAAATAGATAACCAGAGGAGATTTTCCAAGTAATCTTTTAATATATACTCTTTAGATATTCTATCCTTAATCTCTTCTTAAAATAATTAAATAGCCCAGATTACTTTAAAATGTTTATAATGCTAAGCATACCGTTACCTGTTTTTTATTTATTTACTATCATTTTTAAAGATTTTTTAAAATTTTTTATTAAATTTTTTAATGTTTATTATTTTTGAGAGACAGAGACCCACATGGGGTTCGAACTCATAAACTGTGAGATCACCATCTGAGCCAAAGTTGGACGCTTAACCAACTGAGCCACCCAGGTGCCCCTAAAGATGTTTTTTTTTTATTTTTAAATAATCTCTACACCCAACATGGGGCTCAAACTTACAACACCGAGATCAAGAGTCACCTGGTCCACTGACTGAGCCAGCCAGGCTCTTGTTATTTGCTTTTTAAATCTACTATTTTTTTTTAAAGCTTATCACTTAAAATAGAGAGAGACAGAACACAGGTGGGGAGGGGCAGAGAGAGAAGGAGACACAATACAAAGCAGGCGTCAGGCTCTGAACTGTCAGCACAAAACCCGATGCAGGGGCTCAAACCCATGAACCATGAGATCATGACCTGAGTCACCCAGGTGCCCCTAAATCTACTATTTTGATGCATAATACATAGCCAGTCGGGCACCCTTGTTATTTGCTTTTTAAATATACTATTTTGACGTGTAATTTACATGAAATAAATTGTACCTATTTTAAGTGTACAGTTCAATGCAGGTAGAAAAAAATATATCTGTGTAATCGCCACTACAATCAAAATATAGAATATTTCCTTTAGTCTCCAAAATTCCTCATGATTTTTCCCAATCACAATTCAGTACCCTTTGTCCCAGGAAACCACTGATCCCTGTCTGTCAGTAGAGAATAGGGGTTTTTTTCTACAATTTCACACAAATGAAATCATATAGCAAGTATTATTTTGTATCTGGCTTCTTTCACTTACCACAATATTTGCTCCTTATTATTGCTGAACAATATTCTTTGGTATGGATATATCACAATTTTTTCAAGTACTCATTTATTTTTTATTTGTTTTTTTAAGAATTATAATTCTAGGGGCACCTGGGTGGTTCAGTCGGTTAAGCCGCCGACTTCGGCTCAGGTCATGATCTTGCAGTCCGTGAGTTCAAGCCCCGCGTCGGGCTCTGTGCGGACAGCTCAGAGCCTGGAGCCTGTTTCAGATTCTGTGTCTCCCTCTCTCTGACCCTCCCCCGTTCATGCTCTGTCTCTCTCTGTCTCAAAAATAAATAAACATTAAAAAAAAAAGAATTATAATTCTATAGTTTTATTAAGACAAAAACTGACAATGTGGTATGAAGTTATATTAAAGTTTTCACAGAAATTTAACACATGCCTAAAAAGATTTTACAATGGAAATTCTTGGGACGCCTGGGTGGCTTGGTCAGTTAGGCGTCTGACTCTCGATTTCCATTCAGGTCATAACCTTCGGGTTCATGGGTTTGAGCCCTGGGTTGGGCTCTGCGCTGACAATGTGAGGCCTGCTTGAGATTCTCTCTCCCTCTCTCTCTGCCCCTCCTCTGTGTGCATGCACACACACATCTTCTCTCAAAATAAATAAAGTTTAAAAACAAGATTTCACAGTGGAGTTCTAAATGCAGGTCTAGGCGATGTGGAGAACTGATGGATCTCATGATTGAAGACAGCATTTTGGGTATTAATTATTAGAATAAAAAAAATTGGTTTTGTTTTGTGTTTCGAAGTGAACCACTGCCCTGGTACATGCTACACTGTAAAAATGCAGAGTTAACACTATTGGGAAGAAGGTTGTGGATTGTGGAGACAGATGTACTTTGGAGATCTACAATATCTTTTGCTCTCATTCTGCAAGTTTTATCCTTCATGGAAGGCCCTTTGCCTTTCTCAGAAAAGTACAGAATAGGCTGCCTTGCAACATTTCTCCCCCTTTCCCGTCCTGGGATGGGTGTGCAAGCTACACAGCATGGAAAGGCTTTAAAGCACTTGGGATTCTGTAGGGGCAGTATGAAAGTTTAATCTTCTCCTGAGACCAGGGCTTTTGAAATCATTCAATTCTTCAAGTGATCTGATGAACTTGTACTGTCAGTGACTGAATCCTGTTGATTTCAGAAGTCAAAGTTCAAATAACAAGCCCCAAGAAGTTTCCAACCTTGGAGCATGGGCCCTTGTCTTTCCCTACTCTTCCACCTTCTATAGCACGTCTTCCCCTCTCCAAATTCTTCAGCCAGTGGCTTGGATAGACAAACTGATGTTTAACATTTCATAATTGGAAAAGAAAGGGTTTCTTATCAATTTCAAAAATTTGCACCTCTAAGACAGAACGATCTGCCTATGTATATGCTCCAATAAGACTTTCCCTCCTCAACCAATTTCCATTCCCCAAATGGAAGCTTTGGTAATTTATTAACTGGTTTAGTACTTTGTTGGGAACAGCATTAAGCTCAAGAAGGGAATACCTTGGCTTATAAATTTCCAGCATTCACAGCTTTTAGACAGTTTCTCATAGTCCTCATTTAGGTTGCCAATGACATTTTTGAAAAGATAAAATATTCTGGACACAGAACCAAATCACTGCTGGTTTATTCTTTTCATTGTTTTACCATTTCCCCAGTCAGATCTCAAATTTTAACAAAAAAAAATCCTACCCATCTCTGTTCCTTCCCAACCCCAAATAATACACTAGTAACAGCCCCAAATAATACACTAGTAACAGCCAAAAACTATACACATGCTACACTGTAAAAATGCAGAGTTAACAGTATTGGGAAGAAGGAGATAGATGTACTTTGGAGATCTACAGTATCTTTTGCTCTCCCACACACCCACTCTCTAAGTTTTGTCCTTCATGGAAGGCCCTTTGCCTTTCTCAGAAAAGTACATAATGGGCTGCCTTGCAACATTTCTCCCCCTTTCCCTTCCTGGGATGGGTGTGCAAACTACACAGCATGGGAAGGCTTTAAAGCACTTGGGCTGCTGTAGGGCACAGAAATGGTACTGCTGACTCTACAAAGGACATCTTCTCAAACCAATTCTGGTGCCAAGACAAGTATAACTCCTTCCCTTCTAACTCGAAACCCACAGTCAGACGTGACAGGAGCACTAGTACTCAGGAGAGTTAATTCTTGTCATCTTTTTGGTAATTGTTCTCTGAGAGGTAAGAATGCCACATCAGCCTTTCCTCGTTGAAGGATATGACCACCTGGTGGGCACTTGATATTGGCTTCCTTGGCAGGGACTAGGTCAGCCTCAGCAGCATTTTTCCATTTCATCAGGAACATGAGTTCTCCACGAGTCTGTAGAGCTAATAATCTGTGGCTTTTCTGACTCTTCTTTTTCTTTGGTTTGCTCTCCTCTCCCTTATCTTCAGAATCAGAGTCAGCTTTGAGCTTGCCTCCCTCTGGTTTATCTGTCTCAAGTGCTGTTTTCTGTGACTGTAGAAACTTGGCAATGAGATCAAGGCAATCCAGGCTCTCTTCTGGCTCCCACATGTTATCTGAGAACTCCTTCCACTTTAGAAGATACTCCACTTCGCCCTTTGTCATTCAACCGTCAAGAACTTTTTCCACCACATATTTCTCTTCCCCCTCATCCAGCACCTCCTCTATTTTTTTATTGTTTTATTTCTTTTCCATAGTGCCCACCAGCTTTCTGATCTAAAGAGTGATGCTGCTCAGAGCAGCGCACAAGAGCCAGGGAGGAATTGGTGCGATAGCACATCATGTCAGGCAGGCAGAGTGGGGTGGAGGGAGTGGTGCCCAGAAAAGCAACAAGACCGTGGCTGCAGTGGAGCCCCTCCCTGAAGCGGTGTACGACAGTCCCCAGCCAGCAGGCAAAAACTGTCCAATTATTTGTTGATGGACTTCTCCATAGTTTCTAGCTGGGGCTTTTATGAATAAAGCTACACTGAACATTCACCAGAAGTCTTTGCGTTGATAAACATTATTTCTACTAGGTAAATATCTAGAAAGGGGATTGCTAGATTGTGTGGTAAGTATATGTTTAACTTTATGAGAAATTGCCAAACTGGCTTGCAAAGTGGCTATATCATTTTGCATTCTCATTTGCTATTATGTGAGACTTTCAGTTACTCCACATACTCACCAACACTTAGTATTATTACCAGTCTTTTTAAAATTTTAGCCATTCTAATGTGTGCATAGTGGAACCTAATTCTGCATTTAATTTGTATTTCTTTGATGACTACCGTTGAACATCTTTTCATGTTCTTATGGTTGATTTCTATGGGGTTTTTTTTTCAGTAAAGTGTATTTTTTAATTGTGTTGTTGGTCTTCTATTGAGTTGTCAGAGATCTTGATATATTATGAATACAAATTTTGTTCTGTTTTTGTCAGGTGTGTGTTTTCTGATTATTTTCTCCCAATCTCTGGCTAGACTTTTCATTTTATTAATGTTGTCTTTTGAAGAGAAGTTTTCTTTTTTTGTGTGTTTGTTTGGATAAGGCACATTTCATCTTTTTTTATTTTTTAGTTCATATGCTTTTAGTCCCATCTAAGAAGTCTTTGCCTACCCTCAAATTGTAAGGATTTCCTCCTAGAACTATTAGTTTTAATTTTGATGATTAGATCTCTAATCAATATTTAAATTAAGTTTTGTGATAGTATGAGGTATGGATCAAGATAATTTTTAACACAGATAACTAATTTTCAGCAATATTTGTTAAAAAGACATCTTTTCAAAAAAAAAAAAAAGACTGTCTTTTCCCCAATGAATTATCAAAAATAATTTGCCTCTATGTGTGGGTCCGTTTCCTTCCATTGCTTTTTATGTGTATGCTTATCTGTATCCAAAAGCATTATATCTTTGTTTTTCAATGTTTATTTAGTTTTGAGAGAGCAAAAGTGGGGGAGGGAAAATGAGATGGGGACAGAGGATCTGAAGCAGGCTCTGCTTTGACAGCAGAGAGCCCTATGTGGGGTTTGAACTCAGACACTGCAAGATCATGACCTAAGCCAAAGTCGGACACTCAATCAACTGAGCCACCCAGATGCCCCGCCAAAATCATTATATCTTGATTACTTTATAATAAATGCTAAAGTCAAGTAGTATAATTCTTCTATATTTGACTATTCTAATTCCTTTGCATCTCCTGGGCTTTCACTGAGCTTCTTAGATCTGTGTTTGACATTTTTCAGGAACTCAGAAAAAAATCTGGCCATTATTTCTTCAAATATATTCTCCTTCCCCCCAGTCTTTCTAAGGCTCCAATTATATATCTATAAGACTGCTTGATATTAACCCACAAATTACTGACACTGTCCTTTTTTCAGTCTTTTCCTTTTCCTTCTCTATAGTAGACTTAGTTTGCAGTTTTCATTACACTGTCATGAAGTTCACTGATATTTTCTTCTCGAATGTCTAATCTGGTGTAAAACCCATCCAGTGGATTTTTTTTCCATTTAAGATATTCTAGAACTTCCATTGATTCTATTTTTAGTTTCCATTTCTCTTCATATTATATTCATATTTTTCTTTAATTCCTTGACATATTTATACTAGCTTTTGGGATGTCCTTTACTATTAACTCTGGGGAGTCTATTTCTGTTGATTGACTCTTCTCCTGGATAATGATTACCTTTTCAGGGGTCTTTGTGAATTTTCCATATGTTCAACAAAATCTCTCTCCTCTGACAGGTCAAAACACAGTTGTATCCCCACCCTGTGCATACTTCCATAGTTATTTCCTTTTCACATCCCCATTAGTTGTTTTTTCCCTGGTAGTTAGTTGTTTATGCCAAACCTTGTAGAGTTCACCTCGTACATAAACAACTTAATATCTAGTCAAAGACACAAAGGGACCCATAGGGACTATTACCTAAATAGCTCCCACATTTATGGCATTTCAGGGAAAATTCCTGATATTTCTACCTCTTACAACTTTCTTGTCTTTCTCCTCAGCTTGGGGAGAATACTGTGTTTTCTTGGATTATCTTTCCCTATACCACAGGTCCAAAAACTACCTCCAGGTGTAAAGATGGGGTCAATTGTAGGACTCACTTCAATTTTTCTTCTCTCAATCTTGACTCCTCATTATCTCATGTCTAAAAATTATTGTTTCATATATTTTTTCCAATTCAAGTTGTTTAAAATGGGATGGCTAGTCTGATACTAGTTATTCTGTTATGATTACAAACAGATGTTTCATGTTATTTTCATCTTTAAGTGAGGACACAGAGGAATTAAAATGTAATAAAAACAATATTTGTGGCATTTCCCCATAATGAAAAAAATACTGTTCTAGAACTCAGAAAATGGGCTCCAGTCCTAGCTATTCCAGCTGATCCACTCTGGATAGGACAGACAACTGTTCTAAGTCTCAGTTTTCTTTTTTTTTTTTTTTTTTAAATTTTTTTTTTCAACGTTTTATTTTATTTTTGGGACAGAGAGAGACAGAGCATGAACGGGGGAGGGGCAGAGAGAGAGGGAGACACAGAATCAGAAACAGGCTCCAGGCTCTGAGCCATCAGCCCAGAGCCTGACGCGGGGCTCGAACTCACGGACCTCGAGATCGTGACCTGGCTGAAGTCGGACGCTTAACCGACTGCGCCACCCAGGCGCCCCTCAGTTTTCTTTTTTTAAACGTTTTGTTTTTTGTTTTTGTTTTGTTTTTTTTTTGGGGGGGGGGGACAGAGAGAGACAGAGCATGAACAGGGGAGGGGCAGAGAGAGAGGGAGACACAGAATTGGAAATAGGCTCCAGGCTCTGAGGCATCAGCCCAGAGCCTGACTCGGGGCTCGAACTCACGGACCGCGAGATCGTGACCTGAGCTGAAGTCGGACGCTAACCGACTGAGCCACCCAGGTGCCCCTAAGTCTCAGTTTTCTGAGTTGCTTAATTAGATTATCTCATAAAATCTGTGACCTTAATGTCCAGAAATTAGATAAAGTTCACCAAAGGTACTGTAATGGGAAGATATGTATAGAAGATAATCTAATAAATCTTTGTATGTAAACTCATTTAACAAATCCTCTGATTTAACCATTACTGTTATATGTGCTTGCCAATGAAAGTGTATTAAAATATAAAATGTAAATATAAAAACTATAAGGTAATTTTAATAGATTAATAAAAATAGATTTTACCTTTTCAGATTTTTAAAAAGGTTTTTTTTAATTGAAGTAAGCTCTACACCCAATGTGGGGTTCAAACTCACAACCCCAAGATCATAAGTCACATGCTCTTCTGACTGAGCTGGCCAGGTGCCCCATCTTTTCAGATTTAATATTATGTTTATGTCTTAACTGTTTAGGGGAGTTAAAGCATAATGTTAAGGATTATCTGTCCTTAAGTGTCATCTGTAAAGTAAATCTGTAAACTGAAAATTCTGTTTTGCTTTTATTTTAGCTGAGGAAATTCACATCCCATCACCCCACTTACAATTTTATTCAAGAAAAAAAGATTATCACTACAAAATAATTATTTATAATATTCTAAAATAATCCAATTGTATAACCAAAAAATTGACGACAAATAGAACAAAATTGGCTATCCACACCTCCAAAATGAATTATAGCACCAAATTCCATATTTTAAAAACTCTGTTTCATATTTTAAAATCTAGTATTAATACCCAGTATGAACACTAGACTAAGTTTGAAAACAATAATAGTATCACGGGCTTTTCCTCATCCATCATAAAAAGCTCTTTAAAGAATTTCCAATATACTAATTATGCATGACTTCCCCTGTCGGAATCCATGGTAAGCATCCTTAATCAAATTTTGTTACTCCAGGTGCTCCCTTACAAATCTCTTAAAATGTTCTCTAAATTCCTTTACTCACACTATTGGAAAAATCCCTGCTCTGTTACTGATTTGGGTGTGAACACTCCATAATAATGCTATTATGTTGTATTTTTTTTCAATTAAATCATACAATTAAGTTCATTAAACTGGAACATTTTCTTAAAGTCTTATTTTGTTTGTTTGTTTGTTTGTTTAGGCTTACTGAGTTATTTTTCCAATTAACACATGTAAGCATCATAAAAGTCTGGATTTTCCTGATTTAAGGGCATCTGATAAAGTCCATTATTTATTTATACCTTGATAGTCATATATGAAATATTCTCTCAATATTTATGTCGTTTTTTGGTAGTAACAAGGAAAAATCACAAAAATGAATTATGTTTACATACAAATGTTAAGGGAATGCTAATTTTTTCTAAGTCAGAGTTGCCACACACACTACTCCCTTCCTGCTAACTTGCAGAATTTTTCCTCTTCCTGATTTCTTAACTTCCTGCACTAGTTTTAATCCAGCAACCAGTGATCTAATTTCACATAACCTGTTTTCTCTGTCATACAAATTATTTTCCTTCTCTTAAACCACATGAGAAGTATAGGAAAACAAACAGAGAATCTATTAAGATTTCCATTAATTGGTAAGTTTGAAGTTTTAGAATACTAGAACAGGAGTTCTCAAACTTAGTGGGGTTAGGAATCATTTGGAGATATTTGTTGAAATTCAGATTCCCAGACCCCACACTCAAGAGATTCTGAATTTAACAGGCTTGGAATGGGGGACACCAGTTTGAATTTTTAACACATAGTCTAGATAATTTGGATGCAGGTGTTCTGTGTAGCACACTTTGATAAACACTGCAGGCCCTGTGTCTGCCATAAGTATCTGATGTCTCCATCTGGAATATGTATATAATAAACTAAATGAAGGTAGAGAAAGATGCAAAAGTAGGAAAGAGGGATCCAACAGAGGAGAGGTGGAAAGATAATGCCCAGGTTGAAGGTGAAGAAAGATCCAAGGGTATAGGTTATAGAGAACAATCAATTCAAACTGGACTGACCGAGGGATTAGGACAGTTTTTCATTCTTTCATTCACTCATTATCTTTTTCACTGTCTTCTCCACCATTGCAATCTCATACCGTTTATGACAGTACATAGAAAACCAAGCAAAAAAAAAAAAACAAATAAAAAACTATTAGCTGGGAATAAAAAATATAAAGAAATTTGAAATCTATAAAGATTTCTCAAAGGAGATGATACCCTAGATGATAAAATAATTGACACAGTTAATACCACTTCTCTGACAATGAATCTAAGAGATAACTGAGGGAAAATAAAACTTATCCACCACAATGTTAACTTTAAAAAGTTACGTATCTGCGGACTTCAAGCTGTATTACAAAGCTATAATCATCAAGACAATATGGAACTGGCAAAAAAACAGACACTCAGATCAATGGAACAGAATACAGAACCCAGAAATGGACCCAGAAATGTATGGCCAACTAATCTTTGACAAAGGAGGAAAGAATATCCAATGGAATAAAGACAGTCTCTTCAGCAATGGTGCTGGGAAAACTGGACAGCGACATGCAGAAGAATAAACCCGGGCTACTTTCTTGCACCATACACAAAAATAAACTCAAAATGGATGAAAGACCTAAATGTAAGACAGGAAGCCATCAAAATCCTCAAGGAGAAAGCAGGCAAAAACCTCTTTGATCTTGGCCACAGCAACTTCTTACTCAACACCTCTCCAGAGGCAAGGGAAACAAAACCAAAAATGAACTATTGGGACCTCATCAAAACAAAAAGCTTCTGCACAATGAAGGAAACAATCAGCAAAACCAAAAGGCAACTGATGGAATGGGAGAAGATATTTGCAAATGACATATCAGATAAAGGGTTAGTATCCAAAATCTATAAAGAACTTATCAAATTTAACATCCAAAAATCAAATAATCCAGTGAAGAAATGGGCAAAAGACATGAATAGACACTTCTCCAAAGAACACATCCAGATGGCCAACCGACACATGAAAAAAGGCTCAACATCACTCATCGTCAGGGAAATACAAATCAAAACCACAATGAGATACCACCTCATACCTGTCAGAATGGCTAACATGAACAACTCAGGCAACAACAGATATTGGTGAGGATGTGGAGAAAGAGGAACCCTTTTGCACTGCTGGTGGGAATGCAAACTGGTGCAGTCACTCTGGAAAACAGTATGGAGGTTCCTCAAAAAATTAAAAATAGAACTACCCTATGACCAGCAATTGCACTACTAGGTATTTATCCAAGGGATACAGGTGTGCTGTTTGAAAGGGGCACATGCACCCCAATGTTTATAGCAGCATTATCAACAATAGCCAAACTATGGAAAGAGGCCAAATTTCTACCGATAGATGAATGGATAAAGAAGATGTGGTATATATATATATATATATATATACATACATATATATATATACACACACACAATGGGGTATTACTTGGCAATCAAAAAGAATGAAATTTTGCCATTCGCAACTACGTGGATGGAACTAGACAGTACTATGCTAAGTGAAACTAGTCAGTCAGAGAAAGACAAATATCATGATTTCACTCATATGGGACTTTAAGATACAAAACAGATGAACATAAGGGAAGGGAAGCAAAAATAATATAAAAACAGGAAGGGGGACAAAAGATAAGAGACTCTTAAGTATGGAGAACAAACAGAGGGTTACTGGAGGCGTTGTGGGAAGGGGGATGGGCTAAATGGGTAAGGGGCATTAAGGAATCTACTCCTGAAATCATTGTTGCATTATATGCTAACTTGGATGTAAATTAAAAAAATAAATTAAATAAAAATTTAAAAAATAAATTAAATAAAAGTACTAATTTGGCAAAAAAAAAAGTTATGTATCTGGAACAGACATTTTTCATTTTCCATTAACTTTGCATTTTGTGCCCACAAGTTTTTCTTAATACCTTTTTCAACCCCTGGATACATATATTTAACCTATACCTCACAGTAGCAAGTTCTGTGTGATTATTAAACCATACCAAGTAATTCTAAAATCGTCTGATTCAAGTTTCAAAGAGATGGGCCATAGTTCAAATATCCCAGAGTTTAGTGAAGAAATATATCACTTTGGCCCTCATTTCAAACTTCTTAATTACTTAACCCCTAAAATACATAAGTGGATTTCCTTCTGATTTTGCACTTAAGATTTAAGTACAGTCATTTTCCCATGGTTCCATTCTGAGCTCAGAGAAGACTTTTATGACTTAACTATCTTACTTTACTACCATCTTCAGTAATTTTCTCTTTATCCCACTGTAACAGCCTTCACCATAGAGAGTCTTTTAGACCCTATTCTAGTTTTTTATTACTTTTTAATAATCTAAAAATAGCTACTAATCCCGGGACATTCCTAATATTTTATCATAAAAGAGAAAATAATTTGGGTTTCACCTATGACCATGTCACTTTTTTATTCCTATTATTGACTTGGTATGGCATTATCTTGTGATTATCAATATAACTTTCAAAATTTAAATTTTATTTACAAAATAATTAGCTAGTCTTATTTTTCCCCTCCAAAAAATTCTATTGATATTCAAGGCTGGGATTCTGTTGCTGCCTATCCTTTACCTTGTTCTTATCAATAGTATTTATTTATTTAGTATTTTTTATTTGAAGTATAGTTGACATAAAATGTTTATATTAGTTTCAGGTGATTTGACAGTTCTATACATTATGTAGTACTCACCATAATAAATGTTGTCTCCATCTGTTACCACACAAAGTTATTACATTATTATTGACTATATTCCTTATGCTATATTAAAAGTGATATTTAATCAAATATTTACAAACACACTTATTACTGAATCATGTCCTGAGTTTTATAAATTGTGAAAATTCCTTACAATTTATAAAATTTAAACTAAATAAAGCTTAAAAAATAAGCTAAAGAATTGCTTGATAATCCAGTTTTAAATAAATTGCTCTCTAGAGTCAAAAAGCAAAATAGCAGTGACACTTTTATTTATACTCACCTTTCATCTAAGAACATGTAATCTTTAAGAGTGACTATTACCCCCATTTTACCACCAAGGTGTAGAATTACAAAGATTGAACTGAAGTGAACTCGAGAAGCTGTCTAATCTAGCTTCTATCCCCAAGAATGACTGCATTTTAACAATCCCAGAGATATGTCCATCTTCTCTAGTTTTCAAAATCTCCAGGGAAGATGGTACAAGTTGCCTTAGCAATTTGTTCTGGTGTGTAATATCCCTTGTTTTACTCATAATCCAAATCTGAAGATAAGAAGGAAATAAAACCTGGTTTCCTAGATCCTCAGGATTGTGGTTGTAAAATAAGAAGGTGATGAAATAGATATCTCAATAAGAACAATTTCCAATATCTAGTCAACTGTTCACCTACTTCAAGCAAGAGTCATTTTGAAAATACTCAGGTATAACAAAATGATTTATACCTATCTTGATTTCATAACAAATGCCTCCCTTTAGTAAGAGAAATAATTAGATGTATATATATATGAGTCCTAAAGATAAGAATAACATATATTTATTGAGAAATTTCTGGGTATGGGCCATTGCACTCCATGCATAATATCATATTGAATCTTTATATCACTTCTCTGAAGTAGGTGTTATTATTATCCCCATTTTTTAAATAAAGAAATTGAGGCTCAGAGAAGGTAAGGTGTCCAAAGTCATTGATTCAGTGACAGAGCCAGGATTAAAACCTAGACAGTTTGGTTATGTTTCACCAGCTCTCTAATACATATTTAATAAATTTTAGTTGTTATTATAAGGATGCTTTAGATTGGTTGAAAAATCCTTATCTGTAAAAAAAATTTTTTTCTTCAAACTCCCATTAGTTCTTCCATAGTTTTGTCAGATCAAAGATGATCTGGGAAATACAAGCACCCTTTTAAAAACATGCATTTATATGACAAAATTTGTTTCTGAAGGTTTGCTGGACTGTTACACGATTTTTCTTAGACCCACCTAGATTTGCTTAAAAATGCATATGGATACTTTTAAATGGAATTTTAGTTATATTGGACTTTACTTACTCATTCAAGAAGCCGGGGGTACTTCTAGGTCTTATTTTAAGCAAAAAGGAATAGATTTGAGATTTGAAGCTACATTAGATTGGCTTCAATCTAAATATTCTACAAAATATTGTAACCAACTAGAGTGTTTCCCTAAGTGTAAACATAACTTTTACCTAGGTAAATGCCCAAGTATAGGTTAACCAAAGAAATCTTGTTGCTTTACTAAGGTAATTTACGTTAGCAAAATAAGCATGCTTCTAAGCAGCTAAATTTTTGCATTCTATTAATACCTTCTTAATATTTCACAGTTTATTAGTTGATATTGATATTTAAAAGAAAACACCAACAAATTTCAAAAGCCATGAAAACTTTGAAATTTAATTTATACTTTAATATTTAATACAAAATTACCTTTTTCACTGTTTCCTTTCCCACTGTGATCTCATGCCCATCTTGCCCCAGGCCATTCTTAAAGAACAGAATTCGGATTGAGGTCTTCTCAGTGAGTTTCTTCATTCTAACAGAAAGAACAGGCTTGGTTTTCTGTCTTTTGACATCAGTAGGAAACATCAGGCCATTCATTGTCCAAGTTACTTTCTTCATTAACAACAGATGGTCTAGAAGAGAATTTTTTTTAAGTCAAGTCAGTATTTGGCTTCAAAACTAGAAATGGACACACCATGTTTCCCCTCCCCCTCTTACCTATATCATATACACTGGCCAGTCTCCATTTAGACACTGGTTTTCTGAAATGCTACCACCAGCTTCCCACTAACCGTGACATAAGCTGTAGCAAGCTGTCTGCTCTGATAGCCTGCATAAATCATCATTTCTGAAGGGAACAGATGTTCAGGGTATGAAAGAGTAATACCACAATTTAGTCCTAATTAAAATTCACCTTAGCATGCCTCTATCACTGATCAGAGGCTCTGGGCTGAAAGGGTCCACTGAAAGTTCCAAGGTCCTTTGCTTACCATAAAGCAATATGGGTCCTGAACTTCTGTGTTCTTTAGGGTTGGGAAATGCTTTATTTTCTCCTTAATATGATTTATTATCCATGTGATTTTTAAAGATGATGACCTCCAAACACTAACCTTATACATAATTCTTCTCCTGTGACTAGAAAGAAGGTGACTTCTGGGACATCATTGGTGAGAGATTCAAAATATTTCACTAATAATGAAAACCAGCTCTGCATTAGCTTTTTACTTTGACCTATTCCTTTTCAAAGATGTGTTTAGGAATTTAAGTTTCAAAACTCCCACTCATATTAATGGGAGTGCAACTAAACGATTATGCATGACTCTGAGAATGTGAGGATAAGTTGCTCTCAGCATGCCTCCTTTGCAAACGGTTTCATTTCATAAATAAATAATTTATACCTGTGTTATTTTTTATTTGTTGCATTCAATTTATTTTAGATATTTTCTTTTCATATAAGTTATTAAATGTATGTGATTTTATAATTACAATGATCCCTCCCTCATCTGTTCTTTATTTGTCCTAATGAGAGAAATCAAATTGTATTTGCATACAATTGAAAATAGTTGGATTTGTTTGCCCAAATTTCTAAACAACTCTTGTCTGTTAGCACTTACCTTGAAAGAACCATGGCCTTGTTGACCTAGAAATGGTGCTTTACATAAAATCTGCAAGTATTGATATGAAACACAAGCCACTGGTTCTGGGACCTTCAAGTCCCAGAATGTTTACATTAAATGTTAAAAAAACAACAAAATACTGTGTTTCTCTTTTTCTCTCATACACATATACATGTGAGCGCGTGTGCACGCTCACATACACACACACACACACACACGCATATATATATATACACACAGTGGGTAGAAATGTGAGCAAAACTTTCAGAATAAACTAAGATTATAGATATGAGTAAGCTTTTAAGAAGAGGAAAAATAATTTTACAGAAATTATTATAATCTGAAATTGATAGGAATTAGAATTAGAAAAATAAGCTAGACATTAAGGAGTTCATATATGCCCCAAAGAACTGAAAACAGGTACTCAAATAAATACATGTACATGCATGTTCATAGCAACACTATTCACAATAGCCAAAAGGTGTAAACCAAATATCTACCAATGGATGAATGGATAAATAAAATGTAGTATATACATACAATGGAATATTATTCAGCAACTAAAGGAATGAAGTACTGATATTCGCTACAATGTGGATGAACCTCAAAACATTATAAGTGAAAGAAGCTAGACATAAAAGGCAACATACTATGTAATTCCATCATATGAAATATCTAGAACAGGTAAATCCATAGAAACAAAATGCAGCCTAATAATTGCAGGGGTGGGAGGAGGGGGGAATGGAGAAAAATTCAATAGGTAAGAAGTTTTATGGTGCACCTAGGTGGCTCATTTGGTTAAGCTTCTGACTTTCAGCTCAGGTCATGATCTCATGGTTCACGAGTTCGAGCCCCACGTGGGGCTCTTTGCTGACAGCTCAGATTCAGAAGCCTGCTTCAGATTCTGTGTCTCCCTCTCTCTCTGCCCCTGCCCCACTTGTACTCTGCCTCTCTCTCTCTCTCTCTCAAAAATAAATAAAACATTAAAATAAAATTTAGAAGTTTTATCTTGGAATGATGGAAATGTTTTAAAACTAGATAGAAACGGTGGTTGCATAACATTGTGGGAGTGGGGATGGGCTAAATGGGTAAGGGGCATTAAGGAATCTACTCCGGAAACCACTGTTGCACTATATGCTAACTAACTTGGATGTAAATTTAAAAAATAAATTAAATTAAAAAAAATAAAAAATCTTACCAATAAAGTATTTTCCCCTTTGATGACCAACACCAGGGTCAGGATGAGGGTGAGACAAGTGAAGGGCCAAGAATGCAAAACTGAAAGAAGCATGCTCAGTTGTGCAAGTGTACAACCCTCAGTAAATGCCTCCTTAAATTTTGTCACGCAGGTGCATCACTTATCTCACCCGAGTCCCAGCCTGGCTTCTCTTCTCCTTGTACGCTCCTTAAATTCCACTCAAACCGGGCTGACTGTTATCCAGACCCTGTTTTATATGATTTATAAACACTAGCTCATGATGTCCTCTCAACAAGTTTATGAGGTAGAAAATATAATTATCCTCATTTACAGGTGAGGAAACTGAGGCACAGAGAAGTTAAGTAACTTGAGCAAGATCTTGCAGCTGGCAGGTGGTGGCAGCAGGATATGAACTCAGTTCTAGAAACTGTACTCCTAATCACTACACTATTTGACTCTACCATACATTTTCTTCTGTTATCTTAAACAAAATTTCACAACTTTCCACAAGTTGGACATACTTTCACATCTCTTATTCCTGTCAGTGTTTCCACTTCTTTCACAGTTGTCCATTATCTCAGAAAGATCTTAAACCTTTACCTCCCAATCGTTTCTCTCCAACCAATTGCTTAGTCATTCAATGATATTTACATTTATTGGGTGCCCATTTATCAATGCACCAGGGTGATAGCTGGGAACAGGACAGAATAACTTGTGCAGATTACAGTCTCTTGGGGGAAAGACAGACAGTGGAAGGTCTCTCTGAAGAGGTGACTTCCGAGTAGTGAGGTTTGAACAATGAGAAGTTAGTCATGAAAGTCTGGGGGAAGAGCATTTTATTCTGGATGTAAAGGTAAGCTATTGGAAGATTCTTGGCAGGGCACCTATGAAAAACAGACTATAGCAGAGAGTAGATGACACTGGTAGTCCCCCCAACCAAATTCCTTTTACCAGGCTAGTGCGCCCAAACTCCAGCTGCTGTAAGTCACGGCCTCTAACACCTCACCACTGCAACCTTCTCCGAAGAACTGCCCTTGGCTGAAAGGAACCAGCCACCTAGCCAGGAAATGCCTGTGATGTGGTGGTCTCTTATCTCCTACCCACAGGTACAGCCTACAGCCAATGACTGACTGACTAGGGGACATAATGTCCAGTCCCCTTGCCTTAAGGAGGGGCAACTCTGTGCTGTGCTTCCCACTCCAGATTGAGGCTAGCCTTCAGCTGAACACAGGGCATGGCTGAACTTCTTTCTCTACTCTAGTTGCTTCCCTCACTCTTTTATAGGGTTCACCTGAGAGTATTCCCTCACTAAGTCCCTTGTACATAAATCTCCATCTCAGGCTCTGCTTTGAGGGAACCTGACCTGAGACAGAGTCAAAGAAGAGAAACCTAACTCTTGGCTATCTTTCTTCACAGTAACTTTTTTTTTAATATGAAATTTATTGTCAAATTGGTTTCCATACAACACCCAGTACTCATCCCAACAGGTGCCCTCCTCAATGCCCATCACCCACTTTCCCCTCCCTCCCACCCCCCAACAACCCTCAGTTTATTCTCAATTTTTAAGAGCCTCTTATGGTTTGCCTCCCTCCCTCTCTAACTTTTTACCCCTCCTCCTCCTCCATGGTCTTCTGTAAAGTTTCTCAAGATCCACATAAGAGTGAAAACATATGGTATCTGTCTTTCTCTGTATGACTTATTTCACTTAGCATAATACTCTCCAGTTCCATCCACTTTGCTACAAAAGGCCATATTTCATTTTTTCTCATTGCCAAGTAGTATTCCATTGTATATATACAGGCACATGAAAAGATGCTCAATGTCACTCCTCATCAGGGAAATACAAATCAAAACCACACTGAGATATCACCTCATGCCAGTCAGAGTGGCTAAAATGAACAAATCAGGAGACTATAGATGCTGGAGAGGATGTGGAGAAACAGGAACCCTCTTGCACTGTTGGTGGGAATGCAAACTGGTGCAGCCCCTCTGGAAAACAGTGTGAAGTTTCCTCAAAAAAGTAAAAATAGATCTACCCTACGACCCAGCAATAGCACTGCTAGGAATTTACCCAAGGGGTACAGGAGTGCTGATGCCTAGGGGCACTTGTACCCCAACGTTTATAGCAGCACTTTCAACAATAGCCAAATTGTGGAAAGAGCCTAAATGTCCATCAACTGATGAATGGACAAAGAAATTGTGTTTATACACACAGTAACTCTTAAAACTATCATTCCTTTCTATTCCCAGCCAGACCCACTTATCCATTTCTCTCTCAGTCTTCTATCATCTACAAGAACTTCCTAACCATATTTTATTTTTCTTCTTTATATCTGACATCCTATACTCCAATTATAGATCAATTTTCCTAAAACATCAATTTTATCATTGCCTGAAGAGAAACTTCTTGGAGTTAGCTTTTGAAGTTTTCCACTAGTCAGTCACCCAATCTGTCTGTCAGGTACGAGGAAATATTTATTAAACCTTCCTATGTGTCAGACCCTGTGCAAGAAATATGCTCCTTCCTTTAAACTTATGTCTAACAGAAGAGTTTACTGACAACCTGACACTATCCAAATTTTCAGGTTTTATCTTACCGTGGCTTAAAGCACTATTTTACCTAAGCCAATCCGTTCATTGTCTTTTAATTACATCAAGGGCATAAGTAAAAAAAAAAAAAAAAAAAAAAAAAGCTTATTTATTTTGACAGAGAGAGAGTGAACGAGCAAGAGTGGAGGAGGGGCAGAGAGGAAGAGAGAGAGAGAGAGAGAGAGAGAGAATCCCAAGCAGGCTCTGCACTGTCAACACAGAGCTCA
The DNA here is from genome assembly GCF_022079265.1 of Lynx rufus. Lineage (NCBI taxonomy): Eukaryota > Metazoa > Chordata > Mammalia > Carnivora > Felidae > Lynx > Lynx rufus. Next base: position 85,787,898 of record NW_025814897.1, read on the forward strand.
ATGAAGGGCTTGAACTCACGAACCACAAGACCATGACCTGAGCTGAACTCAAGAGTCAGACACTTAACTGACTGAGCCACCCAAGCACCACACCAAGGGCATTTTTAAGTTCATTCTTCATCTATTCAGACTCAAGTCCTTCTCAAGACCCAGTTTAAGATCTTCCTTTAGTGCTCCAGCCCATAACAGTCTGTCATCTCTCCGATTCCTTATAGCACACTCACTCATGTATTCATTCATTCAGTAATGTTTGAGAACATACCACATTTTAGGTGCTGTATTACATACTAAGGAAAGAGCATAAGCCATCTGAAATTATGTAAATATTTTACAAATATATATCCTGTTTCTGTTTCCATACTTAACCTCTTTGAAGGTAGGAATCAAGTCTATATTCATTATTAGGGTATATATAAGTTCACTGCACATGGCACAATTACTAAATGTTAACATTTCTGTGGATTTAAATGTTTAATTGGTAGAAATTTAATTTTATGTCACTTTTTTAACATACTAATTATGCAAAATCAATTTTATTGCCTGTGTGTATACACCTACCATTTTTATTCCTTATAGCTTTCCAGTATGAACTTAATTTTTTTTAACGTTTATTTATTTTTGAGAGACAGAGACAGAGCATGAGTGGGGGAGGAGTAGAGAGAGAGGGAGACACAGAATGTGAAGCAGGCTCCAAGCTCTGAGTTGTCAGAACAGAGCCTGGATGTGGGGCCCGACCCCACAAACTGTGAGATCATGACCTGAGCTGAAGTCAGACACTCAACCGATTGAGCCACCCAGGCACCCCCATTATGAACTTAAATATGACAGATCTACCACCTTGATGCTCATTGATGACAACAATGGTACAGAATTTCTTCAGGAAAAGAAGAAACCTGCCAAGGAGAACTGCTTTTCAAATGAAGGTTTAGGAGTGGAGTAAACTGGAATAACTCAAAGTATATTTAAAGTAATTGCTTACATATTCCTCAAGACTAATTTGGTGGGGGGAGGTCATCTCTCTTAAAAACCCTTTTCCAGCTTGGACACCCTTCCCTTGTACAGATGTCTACCACTGGCAATCCCACCGTACCATCATTATCATTGTGTGCTTCCTTAGCTAACTATACACTGCCGACCTAGTGCATGGAGCAGGTGTTCAGTAAGTGCTGCATGAATCAATGAATAAGGCTACCCTTTATTCCAATGTAACTTATTCTGATCAAAGAAATATATTTATAATTCTATTACCTGCAAACATGGAAGGACACTTTACTCACTTAAAAATAGTCTAAAATAACAAGGATCACATTTCTGAAGGTTCAAATCAGTTTTCTGAAAGAACTCTTGATGGATGTAGGAAAAGCACATAATACAGCACATTTTAAACTAAATTTGAAAATATCATTTATAACATAAAAGTATACAGTTTTTTAAAGGTATTCCTCCTATTTTCCAGATTTTTGTTGATACTGATAAACATGGAAAGATTATTAGAAATACATAAAAATTTTTATTCAAGTAAAGATGTTTAAACCAACCTGCAAAACAGTCTAATAAAATAGTACTAATGATGACTAAAATGTATTAACAATATATTAGATAAACAGCTTCTCTAGTAGTTAAGAGCATGGGTTCTGCAGCTAAACTCCCTAGATTTGAATCTTAACATAATCTTTGAAAAAAATCAGTCAATCTTATTTGCTTTAATTTTTTTCTTTACTTTTTTTAGAGAGAGAGAGAGAGAGAAAGAGAAAGAGAAAGGGGAGAGGGGCAGAGGGAGAAAGAGAGAGAGAGACAGAGAGAATCTTAAGTAGGCTCCACAGTCAGTGCGAAGCCCGACATGGGGCTTGATCCCACAATCTTGGGATTATGACCTGAGTCGAAATCAAGAGTTGGACACTCAAAGGACTGAGCCACCCAGGCACCCCTACCTTAGTTTTCTTATCTGAGAAATGAGAACAGTAATAGTAATTCCCTTATTTGTTGTATGGATGGAAAGAATTTATACAGATAAAACACTTATGTGTAAATAAGAAACACAGTAAATGGTGACATTATTATTCTCCTCATGATTTTCATCAAGAACTTAGCATATACAGAACAATGTGTTAAGTGCTTTATGTACATTAACTTGTTTTATCTTCACAATCTTAGGAGGTAGGTAACATTATCATCTCCATTTTATAGACAAGGAAAATGAAACCTAGGGAAATTAACCAACTACATCTCTACCATAGAGATCTCTATCATACATCTTTTAAGTAAATCAGAGATCAGACCTAGGCTTAATGATTTCAAAGACTGCTGTCTTAACCATGACACTGTAAAAATTAATAAAAGAATTCCATTAGTTTAAAATGACCAGATTTCCCCAACTTCTTATTTTCCCACATCCTACCATAGTTCCACCTTAAGACCACCTAAAAAGCAGCTGCCCCCAGTGCCTATAATTTGGTCAAAATGTCCTTATGAAAACTACTGTGATTGTGGCTAACAGACGAAAAAATGCTACATCAATCATCATCAGGGAAATACAAATCAAAACCACAATGAGATATAACCTCACACCTGTCATAATGGCTAAAATTAACAAATCAGGCAACAACAGACATTGGCGAGGATGCGGAGAACGAGGAACCCTTTTGTGCTGCTGGTGGAAATGCAAACTGGTGCAGTCACTCTGGAAAACAGTATGGCGGTTCCTCAAAAAATTAAAAATGAAACTACCCTACGACTCAGCAATTGCACTACTAGGTATTTATCCCAAGGATACAGGTGTGCTGTTTGAAAGGGGCACATGCACCCCAATGTTTATAGCAGCACTACTGACAATAGCCAAATTACAGAAAGAGCCCAAATGTCCTTCAACTGATGAATGGATAAAAAAGGTATGGTATATATATACAATGGAATATTACCTGGCAATCAAAAAGAATGAAATCTTGCCATTTGCAACAACGTGGATGGATTATGCTAAGCGAAATTAGTCACTCAGATAAAGACAAATATCATACAACTTAACTCATATGTGGAATTTAATATACAAAACAGATGAATATAAGGGAAGGGGAGCAAAAATAATATAAAAACAAGGAGGAGGACAAAACATAAGAGACTCTTACATATAGAGAACAAACAGAGTTCCTGGAGGGGCTGTGGGTGGGGGTATGAGTGAAATGGGCAAGAGCATTAAGGAGGATACTTGTTCAGATGAGCACTGGGTATAATATAAATTTTAAAAAATAAATAATTGTTAGAAAAAGAAAAAAAATACTGTGATTTGTTTACAGATATTTGTGTCTGAATAAGGTTTTTCAACCTTGGTAAGTATTGACATCTCTTTGTTCTTTGTGATAATGGCTGTCCTGTGTATTATGGAATATTTAGTAGCATCCCTGGCCTCTGCCCATTGGATGCCAGTAGGACCTTCCTAGTTGAAACAACCAAAAATATCTCTAGACATTACCCAATCTTCTCCAAGGGTCAAAATCAACCCCAGTTTAGAACCACTGCAATAAAAGATTTTGAGATAATCTCCCTTTGCAGAAGTGTAGGGAGCTGTGAATAAGCCATTGGCACACACCATGCACTTTTCTGACTCCAAACTTGACCATGGCTTTTCCCTCCCTTTTGGTGGGCTCTCTCTCTTTCTTTTCAACTGAGTCTCACCTCTTCTAAGAAGTTTTCTTTGATCTATCTTTCTTCAGGATTTATAGCTTCATCTTTATGCTCTCATTTCATTAAACTTCTCTGGTTTTGTACGTGTGTCCTTGTTATAATTTGAGCATTTTAAGGGCATTGAATGTGTTTTTATCTGTGTGCCTCTCTAGTATCTAGCACATTGTAAACAAGTGTGCTTATTAGACATTTAACAAAATAATAACAGTTGATCATACATTTTTAATGTAAGCAATTAATCCCTGATGTATAGCCAGCACCTGAAGTAGGGCTTATCACATAGCAAATGTTCAAAAAAATATTTGTAGGGGCACCTGGGTGGCTTAGTCAGTTAGGTATCTGACTCTTGGTTTTAGCTCAGGTCACGATCTCACACCTTCATGTGTTCGAGCACCACATCGGGTTCTGTGCTGGCAGCATGGAGCCTGCTTGGGATGCTCTCTTTCCCTCTCTTGCTGCCCCTCCCCTACTCATGCTGTCTCTGTCTCTCTCAGAATAATAAACAAACTTAAAAAAATTTAAAAAAATATTTGTAGAATATTAGTCAAACATGTCAGATAAGAGCATCACTATTATTTCACTAGATATATACCAGGTAATATTTTCACTAGTAAATATAAATTGGACTCCTGTTTTTTTCAGTATTTTGGAAAAAGATTACATTTTGTTACTCATGATTAATTAGGTTTTTCATTGCCATGTCCCTCATTGAATTTACTCAGAAACAAAAATACATATCATGAAAGATAGCTCAGAGTAGGAAGAAGCAAAAAAGTCATAGGCTTAGTGCATTACAATGTATTGACTTCAGAATTGCACAACCTTGAAGTTCAAAGAAACTGAAAATTACTGACTCTAACCACCTGCTTCATTTACTCAATTATTCATTCAACAAACATGCACTCAGTGCCTATAACATGTTCCCTGCTGCCTCAAAGAGTTCTCAGTCTGTTTGGGAAGACAACAAAGGAAAACAAACACAAAATATGGCAGGTGCCTGGTCAGAGGTATCCATAACGTACTGGGAGAATATGGAGCAGGGACACCTGCTACAGCTCATGGTGGCTGAGAAAGGCTCCTCAGAGGAGGACATAAGGTAGGACTTAGAGGACACACAGAGTGTGTAAAAGAGTGAGAGCATAATCCAGAGAGAGGAAATGATACAAATAAAGACGCAGAATTATGCAACAATATGATGGATCATTGGGAGGAGACTGAACACACAGTGGCCAGGCATGGATCAAGGAAGGTGGGAAGTAGTCATATTAGAGCCTATGTACAATGCTTACAATCCCCACACTTCCCAAAGCAGGCCATTCCATCTTTTGGAAAGGTGGAACTATTGGAAAAATCTTCCTTACATTAAGGCAAAATCTGCTTCTCTAGGTAACAAACCTATTAGGATAAAGTGAGGAAAAAAAACAGCTCTAACACAGTTTGTCCTCAAAATATGGGCCATGGGTCTCCTATATGAGAACAGCTAGAGAACCAGAGAACCGTCATATTTAGCAACACAAGGTGATTCTTCTCCACATCACAGCTCTAGAGCCATATGTCTTCACATGAAGAAATGTGGTGAGGGCTGACAGCCTGAGTAAGCATTATTATATCCAGGGGCAAGAAGAAAACAGTCTTTTTTTTTTTTAAGAAGAAATTTTTTTAAAGTAACTCTACCCCCAACATGGGCCTCAAACTCATGACTCCAAGATAAAGACATGCGTGCTCTACCAACTGAGCCAGCCAGGCAGCCCGGAAAAACAGAATCTTCACCCTTTCACAGCAGCATGAAGAAACTGAAGATGCTCACCAAAGCCCTGCCTAGATTTTAGCCTTGGTGAGTTAGAGGATTAAGTGAGGTTGGGAGTGGGTAGAAGGAGAAGTAATCAAATAGTAAGGGGATGGCTGGGTACTGGGGCAGGAACGAGGCCAAGTATTAAAACAAGAAACTTAGTGCCATCTAAACCCACTTTGAGCTTCTCGGAAAACATACTAGCCATAGCTAGCAAATGCTTTCTATATCTTTGTCTTTTGTTAACTTTCTCACCTTAAAACCCTGGCATCTCTCCCAGTGTTGAGGCTATCCGGTACCTTTACAAGAATTAGAAAACTGCCTCTCCACCTCCTCAGCTCCCCCTCCCCTGCACCATGGTGAAATTGAAAAAAAGTGAGTGTAGCTCCACAGTCCTTCAACTATGCACAACAGTGGGCAGTGGCCCTGAACCTTCCCAAAGGTCACACTATCTCCTCTTCCTTACTTCCTTACTTTCAATAATAGTTAACAAGCACTGCCTGTATGCAAGGCACTATGAGAAATACAAAGAGAAGTACTAAATGAAAGAAGAGAGCCTCCTATCACCACCAAAAGAATGATTGAGGAGAGAGAATAGGCAAGAATGGGCATTCCTGAGAGGATATGGGAGGGCTGAAAATCTCAGATCTACAGGTTCCTGGGAGAATCTTTTATCCCAGCACTCCACTTCTGAGCATTGTCTGGTCTCAGACAAGCATTAGCATAACCATTAGCCTCTCTGCGATGTAATTATTCTTGGGCTGGCTTACTCTGGCCCCCTGCCAAACAGGAACATTCACAAATCTACATATGAATTTGGGGTAGGGGGTTTTTAATATACTCCTCCTAAACATCCACTGACTACTTACAGCTGAGCCTGCTGCTCTGATGAGATCTATTTTCCTGGCAGTCACCTCCCTGAAATACGGATGGTTTGCCATGGTACCTATTTCATTTCGTCCTTCATTCATCCATTGAACAACATTTACTGAGCATCTATTAAGTGCCAGACCCTGTGCCAGAAAATGATGGTGAATAAGGTAGCCATGGTTTCTGCCTGAAACTAACTTGGTCTAGAGGGGCAACAGACATTTATACATCTGATGATTACAAAAGGGGATATTGAGAATGCAATGGGAGCTTATCCTCACTACTGGGAGTTTCCCCAGAGAGCAGAACCAAATACAATGCCTATCCCTATATGAATGCAACATCAGGATCCCTGGAGGTCCGCTTTGGAGAGTTCTTGAGACTCTGTCTTGTTGACAGTACTCTCAGCAAAGTCTCAGTGCCTCTACATTCAACTGCCAAAGAAGGGGTCCTAGTCTTACCTCATCCTCTCCTTTAAACTTGCTAGCCACACCTAGTGGGTTCCAAAGTCACAATCAGACCTGTCCCTGTCTTCTCCTCATGCACTTCTTTCTGGAAAGTTAAGAGACCACTGGGTGAGAATGGCAGTGGAGACTACACTCAAGTGAAATTCTAAGGCTCCGCATAACCTTGGAAAATAGCTCCCCAATGGGACATCTCCAGATGCTTAGGGACTGCCAAGTCCCCTGACTATTCATATATTTACTGTCCTGAAGCACTCAGAAAATGTTAGGCCCCAACCATACGTTATATTTTATTTTGAAGAATCCACATCCTATTTTATTTTCATGGTTTTGTTTATAACTAAATCATGAAAAAGATAAAGCACTTTCTAGCCTGCTTCTGTGATAGAAAGTCTACCTACAATATCATTACATTTTCTCAGTCTACTTCAAAAAATACAACATCTGTCATAAAATTAAATAAATCTGGGTGTTCCCCATTGTAATTTTCCATTTTGCATGTGCCAGGCAAAAAGAATACTGCCTTTTGCCACCAAAATAAAAGCAGCACATTTGCAACTTCAAATCCATGAGCTTATTAAAAATCTTATTTTAAAAAAATTCATTCTCTTCTAGTTGGGCAATAAACTTGAAAATACTTTAATGTTCTGATTGTCAAGCAGGTATAGATAATGACATTAAATATGAACAAGCACATCATTTCATGGGTGCAAGATAAGTTTATAAAATATAAATGCTCTGACAGTAAGAAAACATACTGCTATACTCAATTATATCATTTGTTCAAAATACAATTGCTTCTATGTTTGGTAAATAGAATAATCCAGGTCACATTCCTGTGTTCAACTGAGTTTCTAGTCACTCCCTTTTCTTTAAATACTTGTGTTGTTTCTGCATGTTCCTAAGTGTCATCATTTATTGCTATAGGCATGATGGTTATATTTAACTAATAATGACAGTGGTTGTCATTAGATTTTAACTCAGTAACACTAGTCTGACATATCATTTGAAGTATGTCTTCAATTTAAATTTGATTAAAATTACAAACATCCCATCTATTGTGCCAATCAAAATGTTTTCACCCTTTCCCTGAACTTTTCTATGAACTTTCTTGAAATAAGTTATGGCAGCTTTAAGTAAAGGCTAGCCTTGGGTCATAAACATATTTTAAAATATGACTCTTGGAATAGAGCACAGCAAGACCACTTGGGACTTTTTTTAAAAAGAAGGACTTGATTTTGACTTACACCCTGGACAAATTCTTAAGGCAAAAAGCACAATATAGTGAGAGTTCAAAGGCTCTAACTCAGATTCCTATATCATGCTGTATACATGGGTGCTTTGCAGGGATTTGAATTTGCACAAGCAAAAATTGTCACAATTCAAAAAGCTGCATTTTAAAATCTTAGACCTAGCACGGGGCGCCTGGGTGGCGCAGTCGGTTAAGCGTCCGACTTCAGCCAGGTCACGATCTCGCGGTCCGTGAGTTCGAGCCCCGCGTCGGGCACTGGGCTGATGGCTCAGAGCCTGGAGCCTGTTTCCGATTCTGTGTTTCCCTCTCTCTCTGCCCCTCCCCCGTTCATGCTCTGTCTCTCTCTGTCCCAAAAATAAATAAATGTTGAAAAAAAAAAATTTAAAATCTTAGACCTAGCAAATACCTTTGGCAGTAAAATCAGGTACTGTGACGGCTTGTATGAAAAGCTGGTGGAAATGTGCTTAGTAAGAGATAGTGCAAAAGGAGGGAAAATAAATAAAGATCAGATGTTTTAGACATCTACTATGTATGGCAGGCTTTTACATACATCATCTTATTTACTCCTCATAATGATGCTGTGAGGTGTCTACTGTGGGGCTCAATTTGTGAATAAAAAAACTGAGGCTGAGAGAGGCTAAGTGAGTTGTCCAGGCTCATACTGTAGTTTGCTTCCCTGGCAGTAATGAAGAAAGCAGAAGTAAATGTTTTTGCTGTTATTTTCCTGACTAGCTAGCTATTCTAAACCTAGCTAGCTATTCTAAAAAGGGAGGAGTGGACATAAGGTTCTGATTAATAGCCTTGGGATCTTAATAGCAATTGGAACCTTAGTTATGTTTAGGAAATGCTATTCTCAGTGTTCTATTTAAACTAAGAATTTATAGACATTTAATTTTAAAATAATTTATCTTGTTTTAGAAATAAAGACAAGACCCAATAATTCCTTAAGATGTTAGTACCTCAATTTTACAGGTAAGGTCAATGAAGCACAGACCAATCTGTCCAAGGTTATATATATAGCAGGGACTAGAATCTTGCAAGATCATCTGACTTCAAGGCTAGTGTTCTTGCCACTAAATAATAATACGTTTCTCATGTCTTTCCCAATACATGTCTGAGAGCTTGAAAAACTAATGGTCTGAAAGGCAAACCCCTGAAAGAGTACCTGCCTAAAAGATTTGATTTAAAGTTTACTGCAAATGCCTGTTTCATTTGAAAAATCATCTCCTTTTGTTTCCATGACATTATTTGTTCTTACGATACCACCCTTTTTATTTGTTTTATAACACTTACCACTGTCAATAAACACCTTATTTGGTTCTTTATATATTTCTTGTCTTTGCTCCTTCTACTTCTCTTAGCTCCATGAGACCTCTCTCTTCACACCATAACCTTAAGGTTTGGAGCAATGCCTGGCACATTGTAAGGACTCAATACATATATTTTGAGGGAATGATTAAATGAATTGATGGTCTTTCTTTATTCCTCTGCCTCCTTAGAGAACTACAATTTTTTTATTACCTCTCACATACTCTCTCAGGTCTAGCCAGGGAGATAGTCTCTCTGTCTACTTTTACTCATGTAGCAAACAACTCAATGTGATATAAAGACAGTATTTATAATACTTCTGAGTTAATACTATGGTGAGGGGGCACCTGGGTGGCTCAGTCGATTGAGCATCTTACTCTTGGTTTTGGCTCAGGTCATGATCTCACAGTTCATGGGTTGGAGCCCCGCATTGGGCTCTGCACTGATGGTGTGGAGCCTACTTGGGATTCTCTGTCTTCCTCTCTCTCTGCTTCTCTCTCTCTCTCTCTCTCTCAAAATAAGTAAATAAACATTAAAAAATACTCTAGTGAGAATTAAAATTTATCTGTTTTTTTTTTGCAGCTACAACAGAAGGACCTTACCCAAAGTCCTAAGATCAGATGTAATTCCATAAATAGAATTCATGAATACAAAAATGTTAATATAGTGCATATATCCTAATAGTGAATAGATCATATGCTATTATGTAGTGTGTCCAGCAAGGTTTAGGGTAGCAGCCCATAACCAAACATATTAATTATTTTTTAAATACAACTGGTTATCTATAGTAAGTAAGGTTCTGCTACCAAATGAGTTCTGAAAAAAATTGTTTTATCTTTGGCAATTTTGAATTTTGGAATTGCATATAAGAGATTATGGACTTGTAGCACTAACTCAGGAATTGTGAGGAGTAAATATAATACACTTAAAGCACATAACTCAGCGCGTGACATACAGAAAGTATTCAAATTATCAGGACAGTTCTAGGTTTGCACACCTTCGCTAAACAAGCGTAGCCTCTAGGTATATATGCAACTCAACAGTTCATGAATATGTCAAGGATTTAGATGACTCTCAATGATTTGATAATTTGACAATATAAGGAGATGCTGCCACTTGTATGCTCTAGATTTTCCTATTAGCTAAGGACAGTTTTTAGAAGGTCCAACTCTTGCAATATTCTTTAGATCGACATCTGTTTATATAGTAAAGATACGCTACACTCTTACAGGTTTTAAACATTTGGGATAGGGAAATAAATAAAATACATGCTTAAGTTTTACCCATGTGTGATCATCACAAAACCCAATCTTAGCTTTAGTAGGACAAAGCAGTCCTTGGTATAGTCAGCACTGTAGCACTGTCTTGAGATCTAGCAGCAAGAATAGCAAGGTGTGATAGGAGGTGGGTAGTGGGTTATTTCTTGAAACATGTGCTTTTAACACAACCATTTAAAAATCAACAAATTCAGAGACACATAATGGAACAAAATATAATGCATGAATCCAGGTTCATTAAACTAACGCATTTTTTGAAAAACAAAATATGACAGAACATTTCATTATTGACGTAGATTGGAGAAAAAGTGTTATGCTGCTATTTAGAATGTGTCTTGTATGTCATGGAATTGAAATATTTCTAAATCATCAATAATTAAAATGATGAGAATCCATCATTTCACTGACATTTACTTCTACATGAAAAGATGGCCTATTTTAAATGTGCTCACACATATTCTTGTCAATCACAAGCTGTCACAGCAAATTATTTCATTTTGTAGATCACATGGCAGTTAGCAGAAAATCTCTAGGTTTAAATTTAGATCTTAGGTGTAGTATCAAGAATTCTTTTCATGGATTTTTTTCTGGGACTACATCTTCACAATACAGTATATGAAAGATGTAAAATCTTATTCATAGTACTCAGTTTCATTTCTGGTTAACAAAACTCAGAACTGAAATGAATCATTGTAAATGATAGCTCTAAAAGCCAAATAGTCGAATAGAATATATAGGAAAGAATGAAAATATAAAGCTAAAGAAAACTTTAAACAATCAGAACACCACACAATGGAACTTGGACCTAATGAGTTAGATCCAAGCAGCTTTTTTCCTCTCATCTTTTTTAAGACATTTAAGTAATTGCAGGGCATTTCTTATGCTAGGTTGGCACGGCCTACAGCTTCTAACAGTTATAAAGGAGCTAAACTCTCATAAACCCCATGAATCTGATGCAAGCATTTTCACTGTGCCATTACAGAAGATTGAGGAAACTGAATAAAACTTAAAGTGCATGCCCATGAATCCAAAAACTTTTAAAATGCCTCTTCAAACAATTCATTAACTACATCTTCACAATTCTAGAGAATCATTAATAGATTTCAGAATCTTCAAATGCCATAATTATATGACCTAATAAGACCGTTGATCTTCATCAAGAGTTATTATAAAAAAGATTTCTATTTTTCCCCACACACAATCTTCTGCTTAGGCATTTAACTTCAAAATGTAAGAATTATTCTAATACTGCTTTTCAACAGGGAATGCTTCATGTCAGTCTTGACCTTGGCTTGACCTCTACATGAACGCTTTGTGTTTCCAGGTATGTGATAAATAGCTCTCTGGCTTTCTATTAAATCTAGTGGCACTGGCTGTCAACAGTGGTACTCAAAATGGGTAGTAAAGTAGTTAAAAATTAGAGATGTTCCTTAGGTCTTTTTCTACCTTAGTAAATCTGGAAATAGTTCTGAGGCTATTTTCACTGTTGACATTGCTTTTCCAAAGAACAATAAGAAAACAGTGAAGTATGGAAATACAATTGCCAAAATATATACAGACTTATTTGGCCTTCCTGTACCAGAAATAACGTAAATTTTCCTTTGGAGGACCCATTTGACTTATGTAGTTAAAAAGGGTTCTCAATTTTAAGGATTTGTAACTTATAAGCTCCTTAAAGGCCAGGACTTCTATCCCTAAGCCAAAACTGCATACATAGTAGATACTTAAATACTTATTGGTTTAAATTTAGATTGAATTAAATTCAATTGAAGTTAAAATCAGAGATAAAAGAATAATGGTTTTAAAAAAAAAGACTCTAAGCCCCCCTTTTCATCTGTCTCTGATGTGGTCTAGTACCTGGCACATAGTAGGCTCTCAATGAATGTTTGCTGAATGAATGGAAATCTTTATATTAAAGTAATGGCTAATTACTGACTCTAATGCCTGTTGATTACCTGAATATAAAATATTCATGTTCACGTAGAGAGCTACAAGAGTAGCACCCAATTCTGCCAGCTGTTTTTATCCTATTTACCTTTAGAATGCTTCCTTACTCTAAATTTATCTACCACCTTCAAGACTATTCACACATGTCTTATTTTTATGGTACACTCGTGGCAAGTTGACAAATTATTGATTATCTGTAAAATACATGCAAGAAAGGTAATTTTAATCTGATTTGAAAAAGTACATGTGAATATGTGGGATATATAGATATATAGATAGATATAGATATATAGACATATAGATAGATATGTAGATAGATATAGATAAATATGTAGATAGATACAGATATAGATGTAGATATATATTTGAAATCTTCCCACACTTCTCTCAAATTATTTAATTCAAGTTAAAGACTATACTATGTATATATAATATTTATTTACATTTATGTTCTTAAGGTTCTGGAAGAAACCAAATATCAGTCTTTAGTCTTCTAGGCTTATCTATGAGCTTAACATAGACAAGTGGCTTTTTCCCCATTATACTTATCCTAGGTCTTTTTAATGGACATGTGATATGCTAGTCTGTGTCCAAGCTCACCTACAATTTCTTTTCTCAAAAGACAAGGCACATCTGCCACCTGCTCTACTCCGTGTCCCAGCAACAACTGTCGAGCAGCATAAAGATTGATTATCAGTCAAAAACCATTGCACAACACCAGATTTTGGTGGGTTAAGCTTGCTGATCCAGCAAGAGATGGTGTGAAATTTTCAGGAGTGTGTGCCAACATTTTGGTGCTAAAAGAACAGCAGTGCATGTCACAGTGAAACACAGCCAAAGATATGCAGACAAAGCAGAGAAGTTTTTTGTTCTGGACTTGGCTTTAAAAAGGATAAAAGAGAAAACAAAAAGTAGGAGGAAATTAGTTTGTACATTTAAAAATCATCCACCAAGCTAGTCATGTGTTTAACACTGTTATTTTAGGCATACATGTCCAGAAAATTTTCCACGAAGCTTGGCTATAAATAATTTTTATATATCTCTTCACCAATACCATTATCAATGAAAGGCCAGTATTTCTTATTAATAAAAACAATCAAGATTTTAAGGAAGCACTCATTACATACACACTTAAATATAAAATAGTCACAGAAACATTTACCTACAAAGACTCATGTTTTTATACAAGATTAATTTTACAAATGATTCAATGAATACAAAATAAAAGGAGCCATAATTTAAAGTTAAATCAAGATTTGAAAAATATATGGGTCTACACTTTTGCACAGGTAATTTTTACTGAGTATTATAGCAACAAGTTTCTTTACCTTGAACCAAATTACCTTGAACTTTCTACTGATTTCAAGAAATTATTCCTGATGATCAAGTATTTTCAAAGAGATAGAAACCCTAGTATCATTTATATAATAACATTAATAGAGAAAGAATCTTCATCATCTCATCTGTAATGAACTCCAGAATTACTTCTCTTCCACTTACGCAATTATTGCCTAGACTTGTCCTGGTTCACCAGCTTTATAGCAGTTGTAGAAAAAAATACTTCTAATAAAGTATTAAAAGTATAGGGGAACATAGCAGTTAGATACCCTGAATTTGCATGCCAAAGTTCTTATGTCATTTAAATGTGATTACTATATATAGCATTTGATGACAGACTATGGATATAACATGCTTGTAAGAATATTCTCAGTACTTTTCTTTCTTTCTGGAAATGTATTCTTTCTCACTGAAGAAAGAAAAATGTTTGTTTTAGTTTAGAAAATCACATTTGTGAATGTTAGAAACACTGCACTTTTGAAAAAAGAGCTTACCAGCATATGTCTAAAATACATATGTTTTTTATTTGTGTGTATATATAACAATATACATATGTGTATATACACATATATATGTGTATATGTATAATAATATACACTTATGTGTATATATATTATTATATATACACACAAATATAAACTACACACACACACATTTCAAGGTTTAAAAAACTCAAGCTGCAGTATTTACCTTATGGAAAATTTTGTTAGGAAAATCTCATGTATATAAGAATTATATGTTTATTCTGATCACATTTTCATAGTTATGTTAATGCCATCTGAAAAAAGACCAAGAGTGTAAATGAATAAATGCTCCTTGAAACTTTGAACTATTTTCTGAGAGAATAAATCTAATGAATTATGTCTGTTGGGTGTCACAGAAACTAAACAGTAAATTCAATAATCTCTGATTTAATTTATTATATTTTCACCATTTAACCTCCTGCAGGCTCCCTAATGTCTATTCAGATCTATATTAAATTAAGCACCAATGCTAATGAAGGGCAATAAACGTGGCTGTCAGTGGATTTTTCTTTCATTAAGCACATTATCCTCTTACTGAGCTGTAAATGCGTAAACATTAGTTTTGTTAAACCATGCAAAAAAGACAGGATGAAAATCATTTTTTAATTGCACCCCTGAAGCAATTTACTGTGGGTGGGGGTAGAGTATATTTTTTTCTTTTTTACCTTTAATTTTTTTGAATGGATCTAAAAAGGGCTCTCCTGTTGAAACATAAACGTCGGCTTCATGGGGTATATCTTCAGGTTTGAGGGCTTCAGTGCCGTCTGCCAAGAACACTCGTCGTGCGGCCATGTTCAGATTCAGCTTTTCTGTGCACTCCTCCAGCAACTAGAAGAAAGCAAGAGGTAAGAGAAAGTGAGTTAGGACAAAGAAGCAACACATTGCCATGAAACAAAAGGTGCTAACGATGAAAACAGACACCCATTGAGTCACTGGACAAGTTAAGTAACTGAAGTAACTCCACCAATGTATTTTCTAGCACTTGAAAATATACAAAGAAGAGGAAAATCACAGCTCTGAGAATATCTAATTATTGTCTAATTTTAGTTCTTAAATATTCTGTCAGTTTAACAACTCCACAAGACAGAAAACCATTTCATCTGTTTATTAAACAGAAGGGTCATTTATTTATTAAATGTACCATTTACATGTCGATAAACAAGAAAGGAATAAAATGCCTATGAGATCTATGTATACATAAGCAATTTACAGATTCATCACTAAAAAGAAAATTTTAACACAACGCCATCTTTTTCATTTTTTATATTATGAAAGAGTAAGGGAAGAAATAAAGCACTGAAAACTTATGAACACTATTTACCAAGGTGATGGTTGGTACTGTAACTTTCGCAAAGACTGTTCTACATCCATTTTTGTAAGCTGTTACTGTAATCACTCTGGGATGAAGTTTGTGTCTTTGACATGATCTCTGCCAATTGTGGGCCGGCTGAAATTTTACAGAAGAGAACTCTGCATCTCTGAAGGAAAAAACCCCACAAAATTGGTGTATGTTAATTAATAATAACATTTAAATAAATATTATCTTAGGCATGTTTTACAGATATAATCCCTAGTGATCGTTTCTAAGTATTCACCAAAAAAACCTTTTTATAGGCTAAGATTTAAAAAATTTAATATAGAATAGGCTTGCTAAAACTGTTCATGTAAGGCAGCTGAAAATAATTGATTTTTATCAATTTACTTATAAAACACCACAACACTCATTTAAAAAAAAAGCATGTATACATGCTATGTTCTGATAGAAAACAAAAAATAGTAACATGGTCCCACCATCATGAAATAGCAAACGGGTAAGATTTTCCATTAAGTTTTCATGTTTATCAAAGTACTTTGATTTTTGAAAAAAAGATTTGAAATTCAAAGTTTCTTATTCTAAATTTCTTACTCTAAAGTTAATTGTAATTACCTTCATCTCAAATTGTTTGGGGTAGTAAAGGAAAATTTCTAAGTTTTGACTTCATCCAAAATCAGTTTCAGTCCTCATTATTTCCTCAGCAAAAGTACATGGTAAATGACTAATATGTTGTTTTGATTTCAGAGTTCTCTAAGCCTGGTAATTCTTAATGCCACAGAAGCAAAGTAAACATTTTAAAATAAAAACTTCAGGTAAATTAAAGTCATAATACACCTACCTAATCAAACATGAAAATAACGGGAGTATCAGTTTCTTGGTTTGAGTTTTGCTCTTACCAACATTTTTTTCTATCCATAAATTCTTAGGTTTGACAGTTTATGACAATAATCTTGAAGTGAAAATATACACACAAAATGGTTTTATAATAAGTTCATTTCAACTTGATTTTACTGGAAAATACTGCTTAAATATCAAAAGTATGCATTTCTATTTTTAAACAAATATCTGGTAAACAGATATTTTGTAGCCCTAGTCTGATTCTGCTTCAAGTATTTTTTTCAGAGTTTCATATTATCCACATTTAAGTGTACCTCATGTTTTCCACAAGTGTAATTAGCAACATTCTACTCGGGTGCTTTCAAAGAAAAAATAAACAAAACAAAAACAGAAACAAAACCCTAGAGATGTGTTACATTTTAATGTCTGAAATAGTCAATTGAATCATTATAAATTCTGCTCAAAGGAAAAAGCTTCAGCAGTGGGTTAAAAAGAACAGAGAATAGCTTTGATTACCTCAGTTGACCCATTGGATCACTGACAGGTCTGTTTCTCTTGGATACTGACATAAAACAAGAATTGTTTTTACTGTTTGATTTGTAGCTATATGGGTCTGATATTTCATCATGGCTATGATCTGATACTGTTTGATGTGGGGAGCAATCTTGAAGTCCTGACCCTTCTGATACTGTCGCTGAATGCAAAAGCCTGTTGGGGCCAAACTGAGGCTGCAAATAATCTTCAGTTGTTTTAATAACTGCTTTTGCCTGGGATGACATAAAGTCTCTGAAAGAAACCATCCAGGGAAGAATACAGCGAATTGATTTGTAATTACTTATTAACAACTACTATATAACTGACTGTATGACATGTGCTAGACAAAATATTACACACTTAGTCATTATTTTGTTTACTCCTTAGAGTATCCCTGGAAAGTGGGTACTATTTTCATCCCCATTTTACAGATTTAAGAAATTGTGGCTCAGAGAGGCCACTTAACTTGCCCAAGTTCACATAATGAGTAAGCTGACAGGGTAGAAAACTGAACCCAAGCCCATTCTAAAATAAACTCACATTCATAACCATTAAATTGAATTGTTTTGCTCTATCAAACTAAAGGAGAAAGATTGTATAATGCTTAAAACAGCTAAGTACAATTTTTTTTAATTAAAATTTTTTTTCAGTGTTTTATTTATGAGAGAGACATAGAGTGTGAGAGGGGGAGGGGCAGAGAGAGAGGGAGACACAGAATCCCAAGCAGGATCCATGCTGTGAGCACAAAGCCAGATGGGGGAACTCAAACTCATGGGCCACAAGATCATCACCTGAGCTGAAGTCAGTTGCTTCACTGACTGAGCCACCCAGGCTTTAATTCTTAGATTCATTTAAAAACTACTCCGTACTCTGTTCAGTATTAGGAAATCTAAAAGTTAAAGAGATGTGTCTCCTACCTTCAAGAAACTTGCAAACTATCCCCTAATTCAGAGAGAATATATGCTAAACAATCTGCTTAGAACTATGGGTGTTTATTAACTATAAATGCCAAAAGAATTTCTTGAAGGCAAACTCACTACATAGGCTAGAATAAAGTTCATGAAGGCCTCATGGCAGACTAGATTTATGGTGACCAACTCATCCTGGTTTACTCAGGACTGCCCTGCCTTTGGCACTGAAAGTCACACACTCCAGGAACTCCCCGAATCTCAGACAAGTTGGGACAGTTGGTCACCCTACCTGGTAGTTAAGCTGGAGTAGTTGTATTTAGATAAACTATGATATTTGAGGGGCACCTGGGTTGCTCAGTTGGTTAAGCATCAGACTTTGACTCAGGTCATGATCTCCCAGTTCGTGGGTCCGAGGCCTGCATCAGGCTCTGTGCTGACAGCTCGGAGCCTGGAGCCTGCTTCAGATTCTGTCTCCCTCTCCCTCTCTCTCTCTCTCTCTCTGTCTCTCTCTCTCTCGCAAAAGCAAATAAATATTTAAAAAAAAACTATGATGTTTCAACAAAGGACCATATGACCTGTGACGCTGTGTAATGCCAAGTTATAAAGATGGAGTATATAGGGAACTTGCTGGTATGATAAAATGAAACACGTTTTAACATAATTGAGAATATTGAGCTGTATGATGATTAAGCATAGATGATAGTAAACTTCCACATATTATTTCAGTATTCCATGTATGTATTTGTATTTTTATACAAACCAAATCTGCTTCTTTCTAATTTGTTAGTTCCTCAATAGTTTTTATGCATAATGTATTATAACCCCACCCACTCATGCAAATATAAACTAGCATATGCTTAATGTGGAAAGTTTGGCACAGCCAGCCCCTCCTCCAGATTTTTTTATCCACCAATGTCATTATAATCACAATTATTTCTTCTGGCCTGTCCTCTCTATGTTCACAAATGTGTAAAATGGTTGATCATTTCTTCTGAAAGAATGAAAGGCTTTCATGTGGCATGGGGAAAATTGATGTGTGTGTGTGTGTGTGTGTGTGTATGAGAGTTGATACAGTGGATCAATAAAGCTAAAACACTGGGATGCAAGCAGTTGTATTTGTTGTTATCACATGTTTCTACCCAAGTCTGTCCTAGACTGACTGTAGCTCTAGGGAGAGAAGTAGCCTTCCCTACACTCCAAAACCTAGCCAGGCTCAAAACTTTGGTAGCCTTTTGAATTGATCACTGGACATTAGCTCTGGCAGAGGTGAGACCTCCCTTCAGACCTGGGCTATTCGGATTTTGATAGCAATGGTGAATGGTGGCATGAGGCAGAGGTCATGTCTCAGTGGCAGTGTTTTTGCAGCAGTAGCAATGGAACTGCAAATGGTCACCAAGCTTTTCAACTTAGGGGAAGAGCAGTAAACAGACAGGAGGAAAGATCTGCAGATCTCATAAATAGTTCCCAGTGCCCATAAATAATCACTTGGAAAGCAAATACTCATGAAAAGAAAGAAAACAAATTCTCTACTTAATGAAGAACAGGTGTCTTTTTTTTTTCAAGATTTTATTTTTTTAAAAATATTCTCTGCACCCAACTTGGGGCTTGAACTTATAACCCTGAGTTCAAGAGTCATGTGCTCCATCACCTGAGCCAGCCAGTTGTCTCATGTCTTTCTTTTTCAATGAATGCATTTTGTTTACTATCAAATATTTTTACAAATATACTAATGATTTTATATAATAATCCATTGTCACGCCACCAGAAAGTGAAAGGTTTTTATTTTTTCCATATTTCAAAGCTTCAACTGTGTTGATGAGAGGGTAAAGGCAAGCTGAGGGCAAAACTCAAGTTGACACCCCACAAACCCCCTCCCCTTAAGATGGGATATGTATAACATTCTTTAGGCACTAGTGACTGCCTAAGAACAAAGGCAGGGAGAAACAAATGGTCAACTGATAAAGATAGCAGTCATGCAGGACATGAAACTCTACTATAGTTTATAACTGCCTTGATTTACAGGAAAAATTTACACAATCTTAGTAACAGCCAGACCTCCAAGAACCTATAGACTTAATTTCCTAGAGCCCTGATGTCACCTCACCTCTGTAGGATAGAAAATCCTATGTAATCAGTCATTCTTCACAATCACAGCACAGCTCTTTCTGTGCATGGCTCCTGTCCCAGTGCTATAATAAAGACATCTTTTTGCACCATAAAATGCCTCAAGAATTCTTTGACTGTTTCGCTCTACGACCCTGCATCATGTGTCATACCATTATTAATTCAGTATTTTGCCTTTTTTTATTTAAATATTGTCTTAATAACCATTTTTCGAGTTGCTATATGGTCTTTACAGATTTTATCAGAATGTGAACAAATTTTATCAAGTATACCTTGCCGTCCTCAATCTAATCATGTAAAAGTTATTTGCTTTTCTTTGTCTCTTGACATATCTTCCCCCTGTCTTCTGGTAACAGCACTGGCATCCTTTAGGGAAACTTTCATCCTTTACCCTGCCAACTCCACATGATTCTGGTAGGGTTAGGACAATAAATTATATGAGATTTACCTGGTAAAAGGTTAAAAGAATTAAATTAAGCAATATGATTTTACCATATATTTATTTATTATCTGCTTTTCTCTAGTAATTTATATTAAAAAGGATAAGAAAAGGTAGCTTTTCATGTAAAAAAGTCACTACTGGGCCACCATCTGTAGTCTTCAGCTTTGATTTGTTTTATCAATGTTGATGACAGGTTTGCACTAGTCCTTACACACTATTAAACTCTTTTTTCTTATAACATTTGATGTGTTGCCTAGTCTTTGGGCGTGTGAGAGGATAATCACAGAACTGTTTGGCAAAGCTAACTTGTCCTACACAGGGAATTAAACCCACACACATGGCTTGTTAAATTAATGCTGGAAACGAGGGTGTTAGGATCATTCAGCTCAAACACATTTGGGTTTCAGGTGACTGAGCTTGTTAGTGGTATACACAGAAACTGAAAAAAGGAAATAAAACCACTCCAGCAGGGCACAAAGAGAATTAGAAGACCATTCATTGCTCTTTAGAATATACTACTGACTTAAGAACAACTGTAGTAGAAATGATATTGCAATAGCATTGTATGGGAACAGATGTTAGCCACACTTGAGTATAATAAAATGTATAAACTTGTACAATCAGTACGTTGGACACCTGAACTAATGTAATAATGTGTATTAGCTATACTCAAATTAAAATACTAAAAATCAGGAGCACCTGTCTGGCTCATTGACTCTTGACTGCCAGGTCATGAGTTCAAGTCCTATGTTGGGCATCCAGCTTACTTAAAAAAAAAAAAATTAAAAGACAACAACAAATACCACAACTACTAGAGTGCCACATTTTTTTATTCAGCAACCTCATCTATCCTTCTGTATCTAACTGCTTCTTCCTCTTACGTCATTATTGCCTAACCTACCTCTGTCCTTCTCCTTACTCCTCATGGCTTCTGCTAACTTCCTCTATGTATCTCCCTATTTCTGTACCACACTACTTTCTGAAGACTCTCTATGACTCACATTCAATGCCCCCAAAACTTTAATTGCATCACTATCCAGTTTAGGATGCCCTGCTGGGTAGAACTCTCAAGGTAGGCAATCTCATAAGCCACTGGCAAGCCTGTCGATGGGAAAGTAACCACCAATGGCCCAAAACTAGGTACAGGAGGGCTTAGAGTAAGATGGACTCTCAGATGCATGGCCTGTCTACTATGCCAAGATAAGCAGAGACACTATATTATTTGATTGGAGAGGTGGGCAAAGGAGGTAGTTCTACACCAGCAGCAATGAACCAGTAGTGCTCTTTAGCTAATACAACTCTAATATCTAGATTGTATTTAAGGAACCATAATTATAGCCTCCTTATTTGTCTTTCTTTCTCTTATTTCTCCTCATCTTTTCCTTTGAAAGATCTTTTTGCCTTCTCTGCAAAAATTTCTAGAAATCCCATGACATTCAGATTTATTAAAGTGAACTTTCTTCCACCTTTAGATTTATATATATCTTCATATAGCTATCGTCCCCCCACAGTTTTTGCCTTTTAGAATTGTACTATACCTTCCCACAGTTATTTCCTTCACCAAGACTGTCTGTCTTTTAATTGAGAATTTAGCCTGTAACCTTACAATTTGTTTTCTAGTCTTCCTACGCATTCTCTCTTCCATTGCATTCCTTTCTTGTTCACTCTTGGATTAAATAATATATATTTTTTATTATTTTATTTTTTTCTATTAGATTGAATGCCCTGCATTGTTTAACCTTATTTTTAGTGGAAACATTAGATATTATAATATGAGTCCTATAATTAAAGATTAATATAAATTACTAATTAATTACCTTCCAGATAATGCAAGAACCTTAGAACATATCATACCCATTTATTGCTCCCTCCATGGGCTTGTGGTCTATATATACTTCCTTATTCCATTTTTCAAGGATATGTGTACCTTAAATCCATGTGGTTAATCCATGGCTTAAATCCATGTGGGTTCCTAAACCAATCGTTTTAGGAAAGGATTCTTTATCATAAAAAATAACCTCAATTTGTCCTCAATCACTGTTGAAGCTATCTACCACATTATGGAACCTGGACTAATTTATAATTTTATAAATTTTAACATTTCTATGTCAGCCTTATTATCTTGTCCTGTAAGTTTATGATGTATCTTTACTGTAAATCTTTCATTATATCTGTAAACAATTCATATATATAAAGATTTCAAATTGTTTGAAAGATTGGTAAGATTTCTATGCTACCCTTGCATATAGGAATGCATTTCCTTCCTGTGCATTCACATTTGCCCTGGTAGATTTGATAGCTGGAATCACTATACTTTATCAATTATGTAGCCCATATAAAATGCTAGACTTTGATTTCTGTCAAATATTCCAATTCACCACTGTATTATTTACTCTTTTACCACTAGTAAGAAAACATTTTTTTCCAGCCTAAAGCCTAAATTCTACTACATTAGGTTGGTACAAGAATATCAATTATACAACTTCAGAAATATACCTTCTTCTAAAAAAATTTTTTTTACATTTGTTTATTTTTGAGAGACAGAGAGAGACAGAGCACAAATGGGGGGAGGGACAGAGAGAGAATGAGACACAGAATTCGAAGCAGGTTCCAGGCTCCCAACTGTCAGCACGGAGTCTGATGTGGGGCTCAAATTCACAAATTGTGAGATCATGACCTCACATGAAGCGAAGTTGGACGCTTAACCGATTGATCCACCCAGGCACCCCAGAAATATACCTTCTTAAAAAATATCTATCTATCTATCTATCTATCTATCTATCTATCTATCTATCATCTATCATCCATCTATCTGTATTAGTTTCCTATTGTTGGGCAACAAATTACCACAAACTTAGTGGCTTAAAACAATATCTATTTATTATTACATGGTTTCCATGGGTCAAGGGTCTGGGTAAAGCTTCCCAGGACCCTCTTCTTTGGATCTCATAAAACTGAAATCAAGGTGTCATCTGGTGTTACAGTTTCATCTGATGCTCATGGTCTTTTTCCAAGGTCATTCAAGTTTTGCCAGAATTTAGTTCTTATAGCTGTAGAATTCATAGTGACTATGAGTTCATAGTGACTATCATCTTCCTTAAGGCCTTCCTTATTCTAAGTCATTCCCCTACATCCTGTATAAACTGATGTACTAGTTTGCATATTGATATGTTTGCTTTGTGATTTGTTATGTGATTTCACATGATTTCATACCCATTCTGCCAAGGTAAGATCTTTGCTTTACATCTTTTACACTTCTACTGAAACTTAACCAGTAGTTGATATAAAGGAATAACTACTCTGTGATAATTATGACATCATGCCAAAATGTGTCACTAAAATACCACTGACAAAATAAACACAATTTTTGAAATAAAATGTAAGAAAGCCAAAGCCAAGAGTTATGTCAGGCAATGTTGATTATTTATCCAACAGTTATTCCACTGATTTTTCCTTAGATGAAAAGTCTCAGTTATGTTGTGGATTCATCCTCTTTATATGCCCATGGAAAGTATCCCCTAATCAGTTCCCATGGGTGAATCCTCAGTGTCTAACACCAACGATGGTAATTATATTTCCCTTGTCCCTTGCAGGCTAAGTAATCAGCCTATGATTACTACATTACTATGATCCAATTTTGGTCACTGAGACATGATGCAAAGTCATCTGGAGAAAGGTATTTTGCCCTAATAAAAGAGAAATATAGGGTCACCTAGCTGACTCAGCCAGGAAAGCATGTGACTCTTGATCTTGGGGTTCTGAGTATGAGCCCCACATTTTGTGTAGAGATTACTTAAAAAAATAAAATCTTAAAAAAGAAATAATCAAATATCCATTTTCTTTAGTCAGAAATTTTTTAAATAAAATTTATTTTTTTTATTTTATTTTATAATTTTATTTTATTTTATATTTCATTTCATTTCATTTCATTTCATTTCATTTCATTTCATTTCATAGAGCAAGCGAAGGAGAGGGGCAGAGGTACAGAGAGAGAATTCCAAGCAGGCTCCCACACCACGGTCAGTGTGGACTCTGACAAAGGGCTTGATCCCATGACCCTGGGATCATGACCTGAGCTTCTATCAAGAGTCAGATGCTCAACCAACTGAACTACCCAGACACCCCTTTATTCAGACATTATTGAGTAAACATGTAATAAGCCATCTTGTGAGTAGGAGGAGTCATACCCAAGGATCTAGCCAATAGTCTGAGGATGGCAGAGGAAAAGATACAAAGAGCAAGACTCTTTGAAAACACTGCTGAACCACTGAATTTAACCCTCGAATTGCCTGCCTCTGAGGTTCTTGTTATGTAAGATAATGACTGTTCCTCATTTTTAAAGTCACTTTCAGTTGAGTTTTCTGTTACTTTGTGCTAATAGTAGCCTAACTTACACAATCAGCTTTCTAATCATAGTTGCTTTACTTTTTGTTTTATTCAAAATCTTTACTAATTTTATAATGGACTAAAGTATAAACTAATATTGTATTTTCTAAATATTTTACTTTTACTTAAGTAGAAACATTTCATCAAAAACTTCAGCATAGGCATAAAAATGACACAGAGTTTTTATTTCCCTGCTCTTTCAAACACAAAGCATCCTTGGTGAATTTAGATTTCCATGGCAGAAATTTGCAGGTGGCTAATAATTCTATTCATAACTAGGAAGTGTGGCTACTTTGACAGATCATGGCTCAATAACAAACATGCAGGTCTAAGTAATCACATAGTTTAGATGTGAATTCAACAGCAGAATAATGACAGATGCCAAGGATTTGTACTTGCTGTTGCTTCATACCAGTGTTGGCTGTCAAAATGTCTCTTTTTCCTATACAGAAGCCATAGAATTTTTATGGATAGCAATTACTTACAATATTCAATGAAGTACATCAAGTATAACAACCACTCTTTAGCCCCTCATTATTTAGTAGTCTCTTTGTTAAATGTAGTCAACCATTTTCATCTAAATTATTTATTTATACTGTATATTTGACAAGCATATATTTCTTGCTTTATATTTGCATGGCATTTAAACCTTCCTGAAGAGTTATGTTTTTTTTTAATATTGTCATTTGTAAAACTTATCTTTATCCTATTACCATTTTAATAGTAATTAAACTCTCTAATTGGAATAAATACAAATAGGAAAATGTAAACATGAGGGAAAATGACCCCAAGTACATTCAACAATAAATCACCAACTTAAAATACTGGAATGCAACTAATAAAAGAAATAACCTTTATAAAATCTCTGGAGTACATAAAGTACAAAAATTTCATTAAACTTCATCCTAACCTTTCTCCAACTTGATGAAATGAATAACCTAAAGATATAAATAACTTTCTACAATAGCTAGATAAAATGTAAGTTAAACATCATAGAAAGTAAATAATACAAGTGATAATAATAAAACTCAACAATTCCCCTCAAATTTTATCTCCAATACCAGAAGAAAATATATTTCTAGTTTGGCCTAGAAATTTAGGTAAGGGTATCCCAGTTGCAAAGCAATTTCCAGTTATTTTACAATACATACTATATCAAATTTGTACTTGCAACTTGATGATTGAATAATAACCAATGCATAGTATTCAAATTACATATATACACTATAGGAGCTATTCAATGTCTGTTAAATTGAACTTGTTTAATTTTATAGAAGGAAATTCTAAACAAGAGGAGCAATTTCTAAAATCGGTAAAGGACCCATCTGAATATAGGATCATCTCACCCAAAGGAAGAAAAGTATATTTGTGTTTATACAAATGTACAAAGGAATAAGAGCAAGGTACATCTTTAAAACTGGGGAGGTTATAGATATTATACAGAAATTTTTCCAGAGGAAATCTAAATTTTCAAAAGGAAACAATATAGTCTTTTAACATTTTAAAAGGAAATCATACATTAATCTTTAGATCTGTAGAGATTTTGATTTTGAAAAAAAAATGAAAAAAATATGAACTGCACAAAGTGTGATTTGTTGGGCAATGGAGGTACTTAAGGTGTTGCCTTGCTTCATTAACTTTTGCTGTCTCCCCTCTCTCCCTTCTGCTACCCATCCTGTGCTGGGAACTGACAGCCCATCTTTGGAATGATGAAATTGCTAAACTTAAACTGTCCCTAGAAAAGGCAATGTGATCAAATGTTTCTATTTATAAAGGCATCTAAGACTCATTCCAATTAAAAATATCCAAGACCCAGGGTGCCTCGCTGGCTTAGTCAGTGGAGCATCCAACTCTTAATCACAGGGTCATGAGTTCAAGCCCCACAATGGGCACAGAGATTACCTTTAAAAAAAAAAAGTAAAGAAAAATCCAAGATAACTAAAATTAGACATTAAAAAGTGAATGAATAGTTTATGTGTTGCCAGTCTCCTTGAAAGCACGATTTGTCTGTGAAAAGTAACCCAGATAACATATAACAAAAAACCATTGGTAATTCACTTTTAAAACTGATTTAAGTCCTCATTTAATGTACTAAAAAAAATTTCTCCTGCAGGGAATTAAAAGAGTTGGCAACACACTCAGCTGCAAGCAAGATTAAAAGATACTATAACTTTCTACTATAAAAATCATGAAATTACATCCTAGATGATCATCAGCTAAAAATCAATAAAATATTTTATAAGTGGGATAGAAAGAAATACTGTTTACAACATTCTCTTAACTTTAAAATGCAATTTTAATTTGGAAATCTACTCAGCACTTAGAAATATCTTTCTATAAATATGACGGAACTGTCCATAGATACCAGTTACCAATAAATAATTAATTTTGCCATCCATATCTCAAAGGCTGGTGCTCTGTGCCAGCGTACCTGGAAATATATCACACCAAAGCTAGGTAGGAAAAGTTTCCTATTGTGCTGCTTTTCATAAGAATGATGCTAGATATTTCCAGTCATCTGACCTTGTACTGGTAAGTCATAAAATGGGAGGATCAGACCTTCTTTGGCACAATTTTGTTGAACTCATTTACACTGATGGTGATTAGTTTTCTTGTTGAGGGAAGGATCCTGGTATAGCAGTTTTCACTCTGCTACAAATATAGAAGAAGGACAAAGAAAAAAACACTGAAAGAACACAAGAAACAGTGAAGAGTGAATAATGTAAATACAATATAGAATAAATTAATAGCATCAGGTAATAACATGAGACTAAAGTGACTGGTCACTGTATGGCTGCAATGAATGGATTTAATACATGTGGGCATATTTTGTAAAATGTACAGTGTGTTTAGTGGAGAGAAACATAATCTCTTGTGATATAGGTAAAAGAACAACAAATTGACTATATTTTAATAATTATTTCTCATAAAATGATCACAAAGATTGTGGAAGAAAGGTGGCAAGGAAAACAAGAATGAGACAAGAAAAGTTTTAACCTCAATCAGGGGGAAAATGTCTTTATTCGTAGACAAAATTGCCTCTCTCTGATAATCATATTAATGCCAACAGATCTTAGATTACCATTAGCCTTTATGAACTTGACCCCTTTCAGGTTGAAACTCATCATTTTCTTTTGGATGAAAGTAAAAGATCTCTGGGCATTGTCTTTGACTTCCATTCGATTACCAGGAGATTTACTTCATTTTCTAGGTACATCATAATCAAAGTTGATGGTAAAATGTAATAGTGACAGAAAAGAAATTAGGATTCAGACAAAGAAATTTGAGTACCACATTGAAATAAACTACTAAAAAACGGGCAGTAGGAAGGTGTCACATGAAAAGAAAGACTGACATTAAAAAAAGGACAAAAAAAGCCAGAGTTAAAAAGAGTCAGAATCAAAGAAAGAAAATGAGAAAAAAGCAGAAACTGTATAAATGAAATTACAGTTAGCTCTAGCAGAAAAAAATAAAGAATCTAAAAAAGCACAAAAGATAGTTGGAATAAAAAGTGAATGTAGTATGAGTTTAAAAAGGAAATTGGTAAAAATAAATTCTAAAGCAATAAAAATGTGTAAACACACATTTATTAGCAACGGCATCTGTATAAAGGAATACTTAAAAATCCTATTTAGAAATTGTTTTCCATTGTCTTATTGAGGAAAACACTTTCACGAGTAACTTATGTCTCTACAGTATAACTATATTGAGTAATGATGTTCTAAAAAATTATCTAGCCATATAGCTAGTACACTGTGTAAATAATCTCAGACACTGCTGATGCACTCAGAGTTCAGAGGAATAAAGCAAAACAAAAATTAGCTAATAGTCTATATTTCTGAGAGAGACAGAGCATGAGTGGGGGAGGAGCAGAGAGAGAGGGAGACACAAAATCCAAAGCAGGCTCAGGCTCTGGGCTGTCAGCACAGAGCCTCATGTGGGGCTCAAACTCATGAACCGAACTCACGAACCGGGAGACCATGACCTGAGCCAAAGTAGGATGCTTAACCGACGGAGCCACTCAGGCACCCCACTAAAAGTCTAGATTTCACTTTCGTCTAAATTTACTGATATGTAAAAAAATAATGAAACTGTGTTAAGATATAAATATAACTGGGCATTTTTATAAGACATTAACATTATCCTTAGTTTATGAATATTCTCTTCAACGATTTTATAGTATACATTTTCTTTTTAACATAAAGACTATGACATCACATTTAGCCAGCCAATAGTTTAACAAAACCTAACAGACACTTTTTTATTCTTTCATTTTCCAATAGACAAAAACACAGGAAAAATACATCTGCCTCCTCTGCTTTGTATTTCTGAGAAGTGTGGTAGAATATACTAGAGAAGAGTTCTTGCTGTGGAGTTAGATCCATATGGGTTCAAACCATACGTTCTGTACTTACCAGCTCTGTGATCTTGGTCAAGTTAATTAACCTCTCTAGGTAATTGTTTCTTCATAGGTAAAACGGAAATGTTTAAATACTACCTGCCTTATATTCCTCCCAGAGCTGTTTAGAGAACTAAATAAATATAATGCAGGTTAAGAGGTTAGCATGGTGACTGGCATATAGCCAATATTATCTGTCCTGCCATTATTATTATCATTATACTACTGTCCAAGTCAGACTCCAGGCATAATTTATGTTTATTACATCATCTACCTTTTTTCTTCCCATAAAATAGAAGAAATTGAAGGGCTCTAATTGAGGCAACAACCTTCATAACCCATTATATCTCCAAGTTATTACTGACATCAGCTCCAGGAACATTTAATTAGACAACTTTTTGTAGGCACTTTATCTCCTTCAGAATTCAGTGTAAGCTGCTGAAATAATATTCTTACCTTGGTAAATCTTTTGAAATACATTTGTAAATTGGGTGAATGGTATCTCCACTGAAGGTGCCTTTGGTGCTGCTCTGCTGTGATGCCTTCATGGCTTTAGTCAAGGGGGATAAAGAAGACTGAGAAACGGATGCTCCATGATCATTTGTGTCTCTTTTTGCCATTTTCAGCTAAAAATGAGGAAGAATGTTATTTAATTAAAAAGGTAAAATCCTCGGGGCGCCTGGGTGGCGCAGTCGGTTGAGCGTCCAACTTCAGCCAGGTCAAGATCTCACGGTCCGTGAGTTCGAGCCCCGCATCGGGCTCCGGGCTGATGGCTCAGAGCCTGGAGCCTGTTTCCAATTCTGTGTCTCCCTCTCTCTCTGCCCCTCTCCCGTTCATGCTCTGTCTCTCTCTGTCCCAAAAATAAATAAACGTTGGAAAAAAACATTTAAAAAAAAAAAGGTAAAATCCTCTAGGGTCATAAATTGGGGCTAGGCATTAATCACAAGTTCTCTCTCACCATGTTCTAGGCTATGCAGCAATTGCTAAATGTGAGATATCATGATAAAAGAACAGAGATGAAGTCTAAAGGAAAACAAAAGTATGAATCTGAGTCTTTGAATAGTATAATCCTAGGTCCCTGGCTGACTCAGTGGGTAGAGCATGCCCTTCTTGATCTCAGAGGCATGAATTTGAGCCCCATATTAGGTATAGAGATTACTTTAAAATAAAATCTTAAAAAAAAAAAAAAGAATGGCATAATCCTATTCAAGAAAGAAAAAAATGGTAAATTATTGCAAAGCATTTTCATTTTTGCTGTTTGCTAGAAAATTGCTCATTATAACAAACTTAACATGAGGAATATGTTATTGAAAAGTGTACCACAATGCCTTTTTTTTTTTTTTTTTTGCCTGTCCTCCATCCTTTCCATTTTGGATTCTACCTTTGTCCTGATTCTAATGGAGAATTCTAAATTATGTGGCCTTACTTTCCAGTAGGGAAGTGAGTATGCCTGTGACCAGTCAATCTAAGTGCCTTTCCCAGAAACAGTGATGGCTAAATCAGAATCCCTGTAAAGAAAAAGTCATGCTCTGTTCTCTGGGATTGCTACCTTTCAGAACAATGTTAAACCTCCATGACTGAGAATGAAGCCAAAACAGATAAAAACAAAAGTGAGAGATGGAGAGAGATTAAAAAGTGAGAGAGATTTCTGATGACATTTGAATCCCTGAAACCTGGTATTAAAAAACAACCCTATCTCTTCATTTTCCTGGGTATGTGAGCCGAGCCAACAGATTTCTCTCTTTCTCTTTTTTTTATTTGGCTAAAATAGTTTGAGTCGGGATTCTCTTATTTGCAACCTAGAAATCTTTTTTTTTTTTAGTTTATTTATTTATTTGGAGAGAGCGAGAGAGAGCAAGAGAGAGAACAAGTGGGTAAAGGGCAGAGAGAAGGAGAGACAGGATCCCAAGCAGGCTCCATGCCATCAATGCAGAGCCTGATGTGGGGCTCGAACTCACAAACTGTGAAATCCGGACCTGAGCCAAGATCAAGATTTAAACCCTTAACTGACTGCACCACCCAGCCACCCCCAACAACCTAGAAATCTTGGGTAATGCACACAAATCACCTCAAATTTCTTAAGAATAAAAAAATGTGAATATTCCCATAAAAAATAATGTCAAAGAATGTTGTAGGGCCCTTTCCAGGGTGTAACCACCCACTCATACTGCTTATAAAAATAGCCACACAGTCTCCTCTCTGATGTATCCTACTATCATAATGAGGAGTCCCTAGGTAACATGACATACCACTAGTAACAGGAAGGATATTACTTGTAAGGTAACAAAAAATATTACTTTTACCTTTCACTGCTATTCTAGTTTTTCAATGTACGTTTATTTATTTTGAGAGAGAGAGAGAGAGAGAGAGAGAGGGAGAGAAAATGAATAAGGGAGGAGCAAAGAGAGAGGGAGACAGAGAATCCCAAGCAGGCTCTGTGCTGTCAGTGCAGAGACTGACACTGAGCTCAATCCCATGAGTGTGAGATCATGACCTGAGCTGAAATCAAGAGTCAGTCACTTAACTCAGCCACCCAGGCACCCCTTACTGCTATTCTTAAATAAAAGCATTTGTTTATCCATAGATTATTTATTGAGCACCTACAATATACCTGGCAGTTTTCTAGGTACTTATATATAATTTTTCAATGAACAGTTAGTGGAAAAAAATTGTGCCCTTTGTGGAGCTTACATTCTAGTGGGGGCAGATGATGAATAAACATAAGAAGTAAGTAAATTGTAAGATGTTAGGCAATAAATGCTATGGAAAAAAATTGATCAGGCAAGGTAGATTGGGAGTGGAGGGAATGCAATTTTATTTTTAATGTTTATTTATTTTTTAGAGAGACAGAGCATGTGCAGGGGAGGGGCAGAGAGAGGGAGAAACAGAGAGAGGGAGAGAACTCAAAGCAGGCTCCAGGCTCTGAGCTGAAACAGCACAAAGTCCAAAGCAGGGCTGGAACTCATGAACTGTGAGATCATGGCCTGAGCCAAAGTCAGATGCTTAAACTGAGCCACCCAGGTGCCTTGGGAGTGTACTTTTAAAAAGGTTTGTCAGTATAGGCCTCATTGAGGTGATAAAATCCTAGCAAAGACTTGAAAGAGGGTCTTTGTTTTTTGCAGTTGAATCTAATCCTGAAACTCCTGATAATCTGTGAACTAAACTGCTATCCAGGAAAGCAAGTTAGCTAGTTAGCAAGTTGCTAGACTTACTTTTAATTAAGCATATGGAAGAGTAAAAGGAGTGTAATGTAACTTATAGTCACAAATATAATGGAGAAATATATACCTAGAATACATAAGATCATGTCTTTCTCTTCCAAATAACTATAAGTGACTTTGAGTATTATAGCTTTTCTGAGCTTTAGTCATCTCATTTGCAAAAGCAGTTATCCACATAGTTATGAGGATTAAATGAATGGTGAGTATGAAAGTATTTGGCACAGTGTTTGGCACATGGTAGACATTCATTAAATGTTAGGTGACTCTCGGGGTGCCTGGGTGGCTCAGTCAGTTAAGCGTCCAACTTTGGCTCAGGTCACGATTTCGTGGTTCATGGGTTCATGGGTCAGAGCTTGGAGCCTGCTTCGGAGTCTGTGTGTGTGCCTCTCTCTCTTTCTCTCTATGCCCCTCCTCAGCTTGCGGGCACATACATGCACTCTCAAAAAATAAAACATTAAAAAAATTGTAAGGTGAATCTCAATCTATATCAAAATAAGAATGTTCTCTTTCTCCATGTTAGTAATAATAAAAAGAGCTATTCTTTGCCCAGCACTCCTCTGGTATTCCACCTAAAGACCAAAGGGCTGTTGGCTTTCACACTCTCCCCCTGCCCCTCCTCCTTTAAGCTTCTCACATTAGGAGGGCTAAGGTTCTCTTCTCAGACTTCCATAACAACCAACAACCATTGACTGTTCAATTCCTTCATAGGTTAGGTCTTCCTAATTGGGGAATGCTTAAAAGTTAAAAACTCCAGCTGTGTATAGCAAGGCAAAACTTTATCATTAAAGAGTAAATCACCTTGTAGAATGAAATACTTTGTCGTGGTGTGTTTATTATATATAGTCTAATCATTAAAAACTAAGAAAATTTGCACCAAACATTCAAAAATATCTCTTGAAATATAGCAGTAACTTATCATTTTAGTGGTAGGTATAGGTTTTCTTTTTTTCCATGTAAAATAGTTTCAGGATACCTTTAGCTGAAATGAGTTGTGCAAGTGTAAAATCATTACAATTATTAAATGCAATAGTTCTTCTGTAATGTTACTATAAAAAGTGTTATCCTCACTAGAAGTAGAATGTATTAACAGGTTAAGTACAATATGCAGAATACAATAGGTTTGCAGATAACATTCATGTACGTTAATTAAATGAAAACTGTTATTTAGAAATTAAAGAAATAAAAATGTGTTAATTTTAATTTGACTGACAACACTATGGTATTTTAGCAGAGTACAGGTAACAGCACTGCCTTGTTTTATTAACACATGCATAGTTTATTTACTCACACACTGAAAAACCATGTTTTTATTACTTTCCATCTCTTAACCATTTTACATGAATATAAGCTTTCCACTCATGCCCATCCCTAGATCTGCTTTTCCACCCTTTTTTATTTTTATTTATTTTTTATTTTAATATTTTTGAGAGCGAGAGAGCATGTACATGAGTGAGGGAGGGGCAGAGAGACAGGGAGACAGAGGATCTGAAGTAGCTCTCTCGCTGCTGACAGCAGAGAGCCTGATGTGGGGCTCAAACTCACAAACCAGGAGATAATGACCTGAACCAAAAGCAGACATTTAACCAACTGAGCCACCCAGGCTCCCCTGCACCTTTCTATAAAGAGGCATTCAAGGGGTACCTGGGTGGGGCTCAGTTGGTTAAGCATCTAACTCTAGATTTCAGCTCAGGTCATGATGTCCCAGTTGGGTCTGTGAGATAGAAACTGGTGTCAGTCTCTGCACGCTAAAGGCACAGGGCCTGCTTGGGATTTGCTCTCTCCTTTTCTCTCTGCACTTCCCCCACTCACTTGCATGTTCTCTCTCTCCCTCTCTCTCTCTCTCTCTTAACTAACTAACTAACTAACTAACTAACTAACTAACTAACTAAAAGGCATTCAATACATAGTGGTTATAGGCCTGGATTCTGGAGCAGGGTATCTGGGTTTACATCCCCACTGTCCACTTGCTATTTGTGACACTTTAGACATCTTTGTACATCAGTTTCTTCATCTATAGGAAAGGGTTAAGAATAGTAGCCACTATATAAAGTTGATGTACTTGCACATAGAAGGTACAATGTGTCAGCCAGTGAAGAGAAGAGGCATGACTGTCTTCAAGTTGGGACACTAACTACCAATAACAAAACAGCACAGGGAGACTTTCCAAGGGGCATGCAAGTGTACATAGTTATTAGCAAATCAATGTCTAGAACCTTGCCTTCCATATATAGGCTTTCCTAAAGAAAGGCTATAAAGGACTTCAAGCATGAAAGATAAAACTCTGTAGAAGAAATGGAATAGAAGCATAAGTTTGAGGAGAAAAGAAAGTACATACAATTTTCAACCACTGAGGAACAGATGGTTAATATTTTTAATGTTTTAATGTTTTTGAATCCCTATAAGTATTTAGATGTGGCCAGAAATGTACCAGGAACTACCACATTTTATCATGTCTGAAAACAAAGAAGCTATCAAAGACAAGTGGGGCATGTCAAAAGGACACAGGAACAAACTTGAAGGGAATTCCACTGGCAGAAGAGGGGCACTCTGAACATTAAAAAAATGTAAAAGATCGGAACATCAAACATATAGAAACCAATGAGCATCTAAAAATATTAAAATAAAATTTTAAAACTTCATTATGTGATCATTCGCCTTTTGTTGATCGCTAGGGCACCAAGTTATTGTTCTGAAAAATGACAAATGTACCTTTCCTGCTTTCCTGAATGGGCTATAATTCAGGATAACCAAACAGATGGTGAGAGAAGATTCTTATTCAAAGGAGAATCATAGTTAATACATAGAGATGGAATAAAAGAAGCAGCAAATCACCACAGTACAAACTCTAATGAAATAATGGATCCAGGGAATGTTTGTCATCATTAGATGTAAGAGTGATGAGAAATTTATAATAGATGAATCTGACTGATATCATATATACCATTGATCCATTTTAACATAACACTGAAATAATATATGATTTCTCCATATGTGATTCCACAGGGATTATAAACATGGGAATACCTGTGAAACATTCTTGCCACAAACTATTGAATATAATCAAGACTCTAGATCTAACTTCTAATTTGTAAGAAATATGGGAGGTAGAGATGTCTGTATGTCTATATGACATATATGTCTATATAATGTAGAAAATAAAGATGGAGAAATGCTACAAGTGAAAAGAGACTTAAGAATTATATCAACCAGGGGCATCCAGGTGGCTCAGTTGGTTAAGCGTCTGACTTCAGCTCAGGTCATGATCTCATGGCTCATGAGTGCGAGCCCCACATCGGGCTCTGTGCTGACACAGAGTCTGGAACTTGCCTTGGATTCTGTCTCTGTCTCTGTCTGCCCCTCCCCTGCTCATGCACTCTTTCTCTCTCTTATATAAATAAACATTAAAAAAATGATTTTATAATAAAAGAAATTATATCAACCAAACGCAATGCATAAACCTTGTTTAGATCCTGATTCAAACAAACCAACTTTAATAAGACATACATTTTTGAGGCAATTGTTGATATTTGAACACAAATTGGGAGTTAATGAAACTAAGGAAATGATTTTATTGGGTATGAATAAATGGTATTAAAATAAATATTATCTGTTAGATAAACCAAACCAAAGTATTTTTAAGTAAACTATGATTTGCTTTAAAATACTCCTAAAAGTAGCAAAGAATATAAATAAAAATAGAAGAAAATTGATGGTTATTTAACTTGGGTAAAGAATACATGAGGGTTCGTTTTACTATTTTTTACTGTGTGTTTGAAAATGTTCATAACAAAATGTTTTTTAAAATTCATATGGAATTTATATTTTATTAGATACGTTTAAAAGACTTATGTAACTGTTTTACTTCAAATTTTTTAAGTGTTTTTATT
This sequence comes from Lynx rufus, assembly GCF_022079265.1. Lineage (NCBI taxonomy): Eukaryota > Metazoa > Chordata > Mammalia > Carnivora > Felidae > Lynx > Lynx rufus. Next base: position 85,824,401 of record NW_025814897.1, read on the forward strand.
TATTTTTGAGAGAAAGAGAAAGAGAATAGGGGAGGGCCAGAGAATGGGAGACACAGAATATGAAGCAGGCTCCAGGCTCTAAGCTGTTAGGACAGAGCCCGATGCGGGGCTGGAACTCATGAACAGCGAAGCGAGATCATGACCTGAGCTGAAGTCAGACACTTAACTGACTGAGCCACCCAGGCACCCCTTAACCGTTTTACTTTAAAATGTCAACATTCATAGTATACCTGAAACTACTTCTTTTCCAACTACTTAAGCTTATAATGAGAGGTTTTAAATGTCAACTTAAAAATTGTGCAAGAGACTATATGTTTCTCAAATTCTATTAGGAGGTACATGAGCAAAACTATTTGAAGGCCGCTGTTCTAGTCAGTAAGTACCTCTGACCTCCTCAACTCTGAGTAAGGAGAGAATGTAGGTGGGCCAGAATTAATAGCCTTCTACTCCTCTCTTCACATAAACTGGTATTGGCTCAGTTTTCCTGGGTTTGCCTAGGAAGGGCTCATTCCAGAGGTGAGAAGTTCTCATAGTGCTGTCATTGTGGACCAGGTGCTAAAGATTGCCACAGAATCACCATAAATTTGCACTCCTTTCACAGCTTATTCTAGGTTCATTCCATGAACCTAGATGTGATGATTCAAAGGATTAGCTCAAAATCCCAGACTGTGATGAAGGATTACAGAAGTTCAAAGTGAAGAGTACCGTCAAGTGGAAAATTACTTCATGTAAAGGTAGCCACGGAGTACATTACAGAGCAAGCTAACCCAGAGGGCTCACAGACCAAATTAAAATACTCTGTTCACATACACACACAAATTTAAAACACACAATGCTAATGAAGAGGAAAGCAAGCAATAAAGTTAACATGCTTAGGATAGGGGGTGAGTGGCAGAATCACACTATCTGAATCCTGGGTTATGTGATATTCACATGCTGTGATATTTCTGCCCATTGATGACATCTTCCCCATGATGGTATGCTATGAGGACCAGAGTTGAGATTTGAGCCAGTGGCCCAGACAGAAGGTACAGGGATTAAATGGCATATACTTGCTAATGGGAGAAAACAGAGAAGCAGCCAAAGCTGCTTGGCCAAAGCTGTAGCTTGCCAGTTAACTTAGCCAAAGTAAGGTAAACTTGGCCAAAGCTGTAGCTTGCCAGTTAACTTAGTGAAGATATATAGGTTTTATTTGCATTTCTTGGGCATAGCACTGTGGGCCAAAATAGGACCCTACTGGATGTTATGTATAGGTAGCCAACTTACAGATGACATCGCTGTTAGCCCTGAAGTGGCAAGATCATGACTTAGTCTTTCTGCCTTTCTACTCCATAAATAAAACTTGTCTTTTCCATCATATATTCCATTTCTTCTATTTATAGTAACTTGGTTACTATGTATATTTAGTACATCTACTGAATTCTGCCTTTTTTTCCTCACACAACTTACGCATATTTATATACAGCCTATGAATTTCACCTATATCTCATAATCTATTAGCTTAAATTTACTCTCTGTGCTCAACATTTCTTATGAATGTTATCATCCTATTTACTTTCATATCTTGTATAGCAGAGTTAAATATTCAAACTCACATTATATGGGACCTTCTAATGGGTTTTAGATACAAGGAACAAAAGAAAACATGCATGTGAAAGAAAGATACAAGGAGACAAGAAGTATGCAATTGCCCTCATCTTAAAAGGCTTCAGGGGCGCCTGGGTGGCTCAGTCGGCTGAGCGTCCGGCTTCGGCTCAGGTCATGATCTCGCGGTCTGTGGGTTCGAGCCCCGCGTCGGGCTCTGTGCTGACAGCTCAGAGCCTGGAGCCTGTTTCAGATTCTGTGTCTCCCTCTTCCTCTGGCCCTCCCCTGTTCATGCTCTCTCTCTCTCTCTCTGTCTCAAAAATAAATAAATGTTAAAAAAAATTAAAAAAAAAAAAAAAAGGCTTCAGATGCAATTATAGCAAAATTGCAGGATACAAAGTTAAAATACAAAAGTCAATTTCAAACTAGTAGAATTTGAAATTTAAAACATATTACCATTTACCAGAATGGCTAAAATAAAAAAAAAAGACACAAGAAATAACAAGTATTGGTGAAGATATAAACGAAAATGAACCTTTGGGCACTGTTGGTGGGAATGTACTGATACAGGCACCATGGAAAACAGTACAGAGGTTACTCAAAAAATTAAAAATAGAACTACCCTATGACCCAGCAATAGCACTACTAGGAATTTACCCAAGGGATACAGGAGTGCTGATGCATAGGGGGCACTTGTACCCCAATGTTTATAGCAGCACTTTCAACAATAGCCAAATTATGGAAAGAGCCTAAATGTCCATCAACTGATGAATGGATAAAGAAGATGTGGTATATATATACAGTGGAATACTACTTGGCAATAAGAAAGAATGAAATCATGCCATTTGCACCAATGTGGATGGAACTGGAAGGTATTATGCTGAGTGAAATATGTCAGTCAGAGAAGGACAGATGTCATATGTTTTCACTTACATGTGGATCTTAAGAAACTGAACCAGGAGTCCATGGGGCAAGGGAAGGGGAAAAAATAGTTACAAACAGAGAGGGAGAGAGGCAAACCCCAAGAGACTCTTAATACAGAGAACAAACTGAGGATGGAAAGGGGGATCGGGGGAGGGAAAATGGGTGATGGGCATTGAGGAGGGCACTTGTTGGGATGAGCACTGGGTGTTGTATGTAAGCCAATTTGAAAATAAATTATATTAAAAAAAATTAAAAATAGAATTACTATAAGATCTAGTAATTCTACTACTGGGTATTTACCCAAAGAAAATGAAAACACTAATCTGAAAAATAAATGGAGCCCTATGTTTATGACAACATTATTTACAATAGACAATATATGGAAGTAACCCAAGTATCCATCCACCGATGAATGGATAAAGAAGTGGTATGTGTGTGTGTGTGTGTATATATATGTCTGTATATATATAAATTATATTTATATAAAATAAAATATATAGATTTATATATATGTAATATATATATGTAATATGTATATTATATATATATATATAATGGAATATTACTCAGCCATAAAAATGAGTGAAATCTTGCCATTTGCAATAACATGGATGAAACTAGAGGATATAATGCCAAGTGAAATAAATCAGAGAACTAAGAATATTTATGATTCCACTCATTTATGGAATTTAAGAAACAAAGCAGGATGCCTTGCTGGCTCAGTCAGTAGAGCATTCAACTCTCGATCTCAGGATCTTGAGTTCAAGCTCCATGCTGGGCCTAGAGATTACTTTAAAAAACCACACCACACCAAACCAAACAAATGAACAAAGAAGAAAATATACAAACAAAAAAACAGACTGAAATATAGAGAACAAACTCTGGTGGTTGCCAGAGTGAGGTAGGTGAGGGTATGGTGAAATAAAGGGGGTTAAGAGTACACTTAACTTGATGAGCACTGAGAAATATATGCAATTGTTAAATCATTATAATGTACACCTGAAACTAATCTGTGTATTAATTCTACTTGTATTTAAAAAAACATTACCACTAACATTAGCACTCAAAAATGAAATATTAAAATATAAATCTAATAAAATATGTATAAGATCTATATGAGAAAAACTAAAAAAGCCCAGAAACAAACCCACATAAATATAGCCAACTTAAGTTTGACAAAGGAGCAAAGTCAATACAATGGCATAAAGATAATCTTTTCAACAAATAGTGCCATAGCAACTAGGTTTGCACATGCAAAAAAAAAAAAAAAAAATGAATCTAAACACAGACTTCATATCCTTCATAAAAATTAGCTCAAAATTAATCAAAGAACTAAATGTACAATACAAACCCATAAAACTCCTAGAAATTGAAGTAGGAGAAAACATACATGACTTTGGGTATGTCAGTGACTTTTCAGCTATAACACCAAAGGGATGCTCCATGAAAGAAATCATAGGCTAGACTGCTGTATTAAAATTAAAAACTTCTAGTGTGCCCGGCTGTCTCAGTCAGTAGAGAATGTGACTCCTGATCTTGGGGTTGTGAGTTTGAACCTCATATTGGGTGTAGAGATTACTTAAAAATATAATCTTAAAATAATTAATAGCTTCTGCTATGTGAAGGACAGTATCAAGAGAATGAGAAGACAAAACACAAACTAGGAGAAAATATTTGCAAAAGGTACATCTGATGGGGGCGCCTGGGTGGCGCAGTCGGTTAAGCCTCCGACTTCAGCCAGGTCACGATCTCGCGGTCTGTGAGTTCGAGCCCCGCGTCGGGCTCTGGGCTGATGGCTCAGAGCCTGGAGCCTGCTTCCGATTCTGTGTCTCCCTCTCTCTCTGCGCCTCCCCCGTTCATGCTCTGTCTCTCTCTGTCCCAAAAATAAATAAACGTTGAAAAAAAAAAAAAAAGGTACATCTGATAAAGGACTGTTACCCAAAATATACAAAGAACTCTTAAAACTCAGCAATAAGAAAGCAAACAACCTGATTAAAAAGGGGCAAAAGATTTGGGCACCTGGGTGGCTCAGTCAATTAAGCTTTGGCTCAGATCATGATCTCATATTTCATGAATTCAAGCCCTGCATCAGGCTCTGCGCTGACAGTGTGGAACTTGCTTTGGATTCTCTCTCTCTCTCTCTCTCTTTCTCTCTCTCTCTACCCCTCTCCTGTTTGCTCTCTGTCTCTCTCAAAATGAATAAATAAACTTTAAGAAAGCGGCGGGGAGGGGGGGCAAAGACTTTGACACCAGACCAAATAAGATGTACAAATGGAAAATAAGCATATGAAAAGATGCTCCACATCATATGTCATCGGGGGCATGCAAACTACACTAACATAGGTAACTCTAACACATCTATTAGAATGACCAAAATCCACAACAGTGACAATGCCAAATGCTGACAATTGGCATTGCTGGTGAGAATGCAAAATAGTACAGTCACTTTGGAAGACGGTTTGGTGGTTTCTTACTTTTATCACATGATACTTTTATCACATGATTCAGCAATCATGCTTCTTGGCATTTATCAAAGGATTTGAAAATGTATGTCTACACAAAAATTTGCACATGAATGTTTATAGCAGCTTTACTCATAATTGCTAAAACTTGAAAGCAACCAAGATGTTCCGAATTCAATGGGTAAATAAACAAACCATGAAATGTTATTCAGTACTAAAAAGAAATAAACTATTACAGCATGAAAAGACATGGAGGGACCTTGAATGCATACTATTAAGTGAAAGAAGTCAATCTGAAAAGGCTATGTACTGTATGATTCTAACTACATGACATTCTGGAAAAGGCAAAACTGTGGAGACATTAAAAATATCAGTGGTTGTTAGGAGTTTGGGGAGGTAGGAATGAACAGAGAGAGCACAGATGATTATTACGGTAGTGAAAATACCATATATAATACCATAACGATGGATACATTTCTACAAACCCATAGAATGCATAACACCAAGAGTGAGCAATATGGAAACTATGGACTCCAGGTGATTATGATGTCAATGTAGGTTTATCAGTTGTAACAAATATACTATTTTGGTGGGGCATATTGATAATGGGAGTGATTGTATGTGTGAAGGTAGGGGTTTTATGGGAAATCTTGTACTTTTCCTTCAATACTGCTGTGAATCTTAAAAAGCTTTAATTTTAAAAAAGGCTTCAGGTCATTGTTCTATAGTTTCCAGCACAGATAGCTTGTACATATTTAACAGGATAAAAGTCAGAGTTAACCTCCAAAGACCAGTCTCAAGGAATGCACATTTGGAAATTAGGTATAACTCTTGGCCATATTTCATCTAGTCAGAATGTATATCTGTTCATTGAGGACTACTGTAGCATTCCAGCAATGGAATACCATATTTCTTGTCACCTGATTTCCCTCACTGATTTAATTGCCATTAACTTCCCCCCAGTGTTGAACAATTGTCTCCACACCACAGTAAAAGCTATTATACCCCGTGGTTCCACCCTCAGGTATATTAAAATATTGTCCAAGATAATGACCTTATTAGGAGACATGTGGAAGGCTATCCTTTCAGATATTTCATTTTGTAAAGGCTCATCTCTCACAGAGTTTGTCTAGAGACCAACGATTCAATTCAGTGAAGGAAAACACTTGATTTCTTCATGAAATTTTACTTTTGTGTTGTATACACATATAAAATGTATATTAATCACCTAGACTGCTAATTCTTTTTAATGAATTTTTCAGCAACAGTAATACAGCTTACTGTAGAACAGTCTATTTTTCTAATTTTTGAATTTAATAGTTGTATTCCAGTGGAAACCTATGTTATAAAAATTTGTGTTATAAAAATAATAGTTCAATTGGAAAAACAAAATTGGGAAGGTTAAGGACTTGAGCTCCAGACTCTCAAATAAGTTATTTTTCCTGTTATAATGTTTTGTTCTAATAGCAATAATCATATAACTATATAAACTAAACATACTAGGATAAACCCAGCCATCCAACTTTTTGCCTTATTCTATGCTACCACAACAGTTAGCAGAGCAGTTCTTGCACATTCTTACCATTTCATTATCCTGTCACCCATTGTTATGATAAACAAGTTTACTTAAACATAAAGAAGGCATCTATCTTTATGGTCTTCCAAATGTGTTTTCCCTAAAACCACTTTGTTAATTCCTGATCCCATCATTACTCCATTCAATCCATCAAATATTTAAGTACCAACTCTTCCCAGACTTTAAAATAGCCAACAAATGGGTGAGGGGGGGGCGGGGGCAGGGCATGGGGTGGCTCAGTAGGTTAAGCTTCTGATTCTTGATTTCTGCTCAGGTTATGATCTCATGGTTCATGAGTTTGAGCCCCACGTCAGGCTCTGTGCTGGCAGCATGGAGCCTGCTTGGGATTCTCTCCCTCTCTTCCTGCCCTCCCCACTCACTCACTGTCTCTCAAAATAAATAAATAAACATTTAAAAAAACAGATAACGAATGGATAAACAAGATGCAGTATATACATATACAATGGAATATTAGTCAGCAATCAAAAAGAATGAATTTTGCCATTTGCAACAACATGGATGGAACTAGATGGTATTAATGTTAAGTGAAAAAAGTCAAAGAAAGACAAGTATCATATGATTTCACTTATATGTGGAATTTGAGAAACTCAACAGATGAACATAGGGGAAGGGAAGGAAAAATAAGATAAAAACAGAGAGGGAGGCAAACCATAAGAGACTCTTAAATACAGAGAACAAACTGAGGGTTGCTGGAGGGGTTTGGGATATGGGTATGGGCTAAATGGGTGATAGGCATTAAGGAGGCACATGTTGGGATGAGCACTGGGTGTTCTATGTAAGTGATGAATCACTAAATGGTATTCCTGAATTCATTATTACACTATGTTAACTAACTTGGATTTAAACAAAATTTAAAAATTAAAAAAATAATCGACAATGAATTCAATGTTGAACAAAACAACATTGTTTCTCCACTAGTTGAATTTTCATGAATGAATATAAACAGAATTTTAATTAACTTGCCCTATTAAAAACAACTTGAATGATGATAATTGGACTTATTATCAAAATGTCCATACTGATATTAGAAAGAAAAGTACAAAAAAAGGCTCTTATTTTTCATTTACTTAAAAATCTTTTTTTATGTTTATTTATTTTTGAGAAAGAGAGACAGAGTGAGAGCAGGAGAGGGGCAGAGAGAGAGGGAGACACAGAATCTGAAGCAGGCTCCAGACTCTGAGCTGTCAGCACAGAGCCCGACGTGGAGCTTGAACTGACAAACCATGAGATCATGACCTGAACAAAAGTCAGATGCTTATCCAACTGAGCCACCTAGGCGCCCCCAAAATAAAGTCTCTTATAATCTCCTACTCTTGGAGTTAGCCACCATTATAATTTTTGCGTATTTGCTTACAGACTTTCATTTATGATTTTACAAATAAAGCCTTTTCTTTAAACAAAAGTGTGACCATATTATATATATAGTTTCTATACAGTTGTGTTCACTGAATGAGAATATTCTTATGTTATTAAATATTTGTTGAGAACATATTTGTATTATTTTTTTTAACATTTTTTAATCTCACAAATCATGAGATCATGACCTGAGCTGAAATCAAGAGTCGGACTCTTAACCTAATGAGCTGCCCAGGAGTCCCTTTATTATTTTTTTAATATGCTAGCTAGTTGCTCCAAATGCTTCCTATTATAAATAAAGCTGTGGTTCTTATATGAACCTTTGACCACACCACAGAAAAGTTTCTTAAGAAGTTTTAGAAGTTATATTCTCAGATGAAAGTGTATGAACAATTTTAAGGCTGTGGATATTCATTTCCAAATTGGATTTGTTTTTAGAAATGTACCAATGGGTGCACTGGTACCAGAAATAGTATATGAAAACCCATCTAAAAGCACCCATTCCATTATTTCTTAACCTGACCAATTTTAGACTAATTTTCTAACTGGTAGTGAAAATTTAATTTTTAAAATTATCACTATTTAAATTCATCATATTAAGACTCAATGAGGAATATTAAGGGATAATCAGAGAGATTTTTGTGGGCTATAAATTATTTTAATTCTACTTACAAATCATTCAATGAAAAGAAGAAGTTCCTAAAATATAGCATATATATGTTAAACTTCTAGATATTTTACAGATAACTGAGTTCAAAATATCCAATTAGCCCAATACCCCCTTTCCCATATACTTATGAGAACATATCCAATTATCTTGAAAAAAGCAATTAAAATTACTATTAATAATCTTAATACTAGGACATGTTATAATTCATTTGATAATTACATTTCCCACAAAGATACTGTCAACATAAACTGTGAAACTACAGATCCATCCTGTTTACAAGTATCAGAGACAATATGCTCACTATTCTGTTGTACTTAAATGTTGTATTGCAGCTTTTCTTAACAGGTAATATGTGACATGAAACATGTCTGATTTTATGCTTCATAACTTCCATTCTGATGTTTAACATTAAGAAATTATATTTATGTATCACACATGTCAGAAAATAATTTAAATAAACTAAGAAAACTAAGGCCTCTCATTTCACATGCAAAATATAAATCTTTTATTCATAGATATCAAAGAACCATCTGTAATCAGAAATGCAAACTATTTATATTTTCTGATTTAGGTAGCTAACATTAAATATTTTATCTAAGTGTTCTTGTTTAATATTTTCAGAAATTTGTTACGGATCAAAATATTGTCATAAAAATAAGAAAAATCAAGAGGCCACCTTTAAGATGGATTCATAAGTTTTAAAAATTCTTATTTCTATTTTCATTCTGATTTTTGCAACAAGGAAAAAAATGTAATTATTTTGAATATAAAAACATACACCAGAAAAGGGACCATTTAAACTAGGTTGAAGTTTACATTATTTATTGCTATTTTTCCTCAGAAATATGCATTAGAATAAATATTTTTCTAAGCTTCAAAATAAATACAGTACCTGGTTCTAGCATATTTATTTTTTTGAAAAGGTGTTCTGAATCTCAGACAACATAAATACTAGGCAGTGTGGTGGTTGCCATAGTAACAAATAAATAGGTGCATAAAAATACATTCTATTTTTCAAATGTATACACTTTTTTCACAAATATGCATATTTTATAGGTAAAAGATTATTCAACCCTTGCTTTTCCTTCCTTTTTAGAGAGAGAGAAACATCTAATGCTTTAGAAATAAAAGGTTCTCATGTAGCAATAAAGCAGGCTCAAAAAAGTTTCAAAACACTATATGGGAAATCGTAAGGTTTTCATGTCAATTTTCCAAAATGAAGACAGGAAAAAAAACTCCTTTGATTTTATATTACATTAATGGTTAGTTCTTTAGGTAAGGATAAAATTGCACAAACTTCTTTTCCTCATAAGCATGAAATTCCCTTTTATTTTGCATAAGTTTATTATTCACATGCATTAAATGTAGCACTTGACCATGACCATGAAAAGCTGGAAGCTCTGTTGATCACAAAGAAAAGCTCAAGAAGTTTAATACTAACCCATGAACTACTACTTGAATCAATAATCTGAAAATATTTATGCCAATGTACTAAATTGGAGTTCAAAGAGCTCCTTCCTTTCTCCTCTCCCTTCATTAAAATATAATCTTCCTGTTTACAGGTACCCTAGAAGTCACAAAGTACATTGAAAAAGTGTTCTGAGTTTTATACTTACAGCTTAAGAGAAATTACCATACATTTTATAGGGCTGGAGAGGGGCAGTGTTATAAGCTGTGCCATTAAGTTTGAAATCTTACTGAAAGGTAGTGGGGTAAACCAAAACAGAACAGGAATATTGCTCAACTATTACTGGGCAAGAAATCCTTCAAATCCAATCACATTAATTTGGACTTCCAATTTGTTTCAATAACAACTATCATGTAACATTCTCCGAGAGTGAGAATTCAAAAATTTTAAAAGATCACCATCTAGGCAGAGAGTCAAATAAGAGGTGACAAAGCAGTACTCTCTAGCTCACCTTGTGCTAACTCCTTGCCGGAGAAGCCATGCACCCTAACGGCTAAGGACTGACTGAACTAGCAAAGAGGAGCATCCTTCTCAAGCATACACATGATCCTATTTACTCTTATTGAAGAGAAATCAACTTTTTTTTCCTAGGGGAGATAGTAAATTTAAACTTTAAGAAGTCAAAAAAATGAATTAAGATATTAATCAGATATTTATTGGAATAGAATAGGTTATAGAGATGATGTGACTCCTGCAAAAGGTACAGCAACAACAACAAAACCATCATCTTGTCATTCTTCTTTCCCCCCCCAAGCTTTTAAACTATGTCCCTCTGCTTCTACCATCTTAAAGTGATGGAAAAATATCCCTGGAGACTGGAAAAGGGAAACATATCATTCTTTAAAATAAGGGGAGAATGATTTTGGTAATTAGCTTCGTTTTACCTGGGAACATGTAATAACAAATTAAACAATCAATTAGTAACACCTAGAAGGGCATGAAATACTGGGAAACAACCAACAGAGTATCTCAAAAGCCAAATATGCCAAACGAACTTAATATCTTTGTTTCTGATAGAATGACAGGTCATATTATCAAGTAAGAAGTGAGTATTACAGTCTATTTCAGTGTTGTAAGCCTTTTTATTTATTCTCCAATCCAGAATAAGCAAAAATGGTTAAGAAAAAAAGAATGTAAAAACTGGCTTCATTGCAAAACCAGTGGCTACTGACACATTTCCTCTCTCTTGAGGATCTATTTCAGAACTGTTTTTATTGATGACTAGTCAGGAATCTTGACCTACTTTATGTTTAGCTCCATCACATTAGGTCTCTGAGATGTCTCGAAATTTAAAAGTTTATTTCCTTAGTTTTCTTCCAACTTGTTGACTCCTCTTTTCCCTAAGGATCTTAAATGGCTTGTTGCTTCAACTAAGTGATGCTGCACTGGGATAAGACATAACTCCATTTTAGGTAGAAATTTTCAGAAAGAGGGAGTGCTTTGTGAATTAAATTAAAAGGATTGTCTGAGACTAGAGAAACTCATAAGTAATGGAATGGTATTTAGTTTTTTTTTTTTTTGTATTTTATTTATTTTTGAGAGAGAGAGAGAGAGAGAGAGAGAGAGAGAGAGTGAGCAAGGGAGGGACAGAGAGAGAGGGAGACATAGAATCCAAAGACAGGCTCCAGGCTCAGAGCTGTCAGCACAGCTGACAATGTGGGGCTCAAACCCACGAACTGTGAGATCATGACCTAAGCCGAAGTCGCATACTCACTCAACTGACTGAGACACCCAGGCGCCCCATGGAATAGTATTTAAATAGAAGTGCAGGGGTGCCTGGGTGGCTCAGTCAGTTAAGCATCCAACTTCTGCTCAGGCCACATGGGGCTTTGTGCTGACAGCTCAGAGCTTGTGGGCTGCTTCAGATTCTGTGTCTCCCTCTCTCTCTCTGCCCCTCTCCTGCTCGAGCTCTGTCTCTCTCCCTCTCTCTCTCTCTTAAAACAAAATTAAATAGAAGTGCTCATAAAAACACTCAAAGCTTAAGTAGTGAAGAATAGCTGTTATTTAGTTAGAAAAGGGAGACCTGTAAAGAAGATCAAGGGTGTGGAGTCAAGAAATGAACACATTTTTCAAGAAGAGACATCTCTGTGGCATATGACCACCAAGCTAAGCACACAGAGGGTCAGACACATAAATATGGTGGAAAGAGGAGACAGTTGAAAAAGGAAGTAAAAAATTTGGTCTGTATTACAGAATCAGACAAGAGCCAACTGCTATGTTGAACAGAGCTGCCTATTGGACCAGGACAATTGCTGTTCCTCATTATGTAATTAACAGCCCTGTTTTCCCAAATTTTGTTACTATTTAAACATATCTTAGGAAGAAGAAACTTTGGTCCCTGAATTATTTGATCTTAACTATTTTTCTAAGTCTAAATACCATGTAAGCAATCATCAGAGATTCTCTCAAGCTAGAGAGGAGAGTGTCCTTTGGACATTATCTGTGCAGGATAAGCAAGAAGGAAACTGGGGGAAACCCCAACCTTTCTCCCTTCCACTCTCCCAAGAAAAAGCAGTCAAATTCTTCTCTTCTATTCTCATCTTACAACATTCTAGAATGTTTCTACATTATGAGAATGTTTTGCCAAATAAAACTGACTTTATAACTAAAAATACTAAGAGCAGGGGGAATATTTATATTTACCAAGCCAAGACTACAATCAATAATTTATTTATTTTAATAACTGAAGAAAAAATAAAGAAAATAGTCCTGTAGGTCAGGACACATGAAGGCAGTGAACTGGAATAAAAGGATCTCTGGAACTAAGCCAAGAAATTCTGGAGTTCTTTTTTTTTTTTTTTTTTTTTAAGTAGGCTTCATGCCCAGGAAGGAGCCCAATGAAAGGCTTGAACTCACAACGCTGAGATCAAGCCCCTGAGCCAAGATCAAGAGTCAGATACTTAATGGATGGAGACACCAGGCGTTCCCATCCTTTTTAATTTTATTTATTTATTTATTTATAGAAATTCTGGAGTTCTTATCTTAGGTTTGGGCCAGACCTGGGGTAAATTCTTATATATATATAAATTAATTCACTTGGGTCAAATGAACCCAAATGTATTTCTAATCATTTCAAATGCTGTAAGCTTGCCAATTCTCCCTGTATTAAAGATTATTATCTGGGGCGCCTGGGTGGCGCAGTTGGTTAAGCGTCCGACTTCAGCCAGGTCACGATCTCGCGGTCCGTGAGTTCGAGCCCCGCGTCGGGCTCTGGGCTGATGGCTCAGAGCCTGGAGCCTGTTTCCGATTCTGTGTCTCCCTCTCTCTCTGCCCCTCCCCCGTTCATGCTCTGTCTCTCTCTGTCCCAAAAATAAATAAAATTTGAAAAAAAAAAAATTTTAAAAATAAAAAAATAAAAAAAAAAAAAGATTATTATCTAGTTTCTGGACCAATCTTTGCTCTAAAAGTCCAAGGCTGGGAACCAAGTAACAACAGTACTTAAGTCCTGATGACAGGTTTAGCCTCATCTCGGTGAAGCAAGACACTAGGGAAACAGCATATACCATGGACTGGGACTGAAGGACTTGTTACAGAGGACCTAGAAAAATCTTTTACATCTGGTTATATTTTCTTATCTTACTTCTTTCACAGTAGTATCTGACTTTAAAATAAGACTAACATAAGATCTATATCTAAGTATATCTTCAATATATTTAGAATATATATATTGATATATCTGAATATTGTATATATGTATATCAACAAAATTCGCTATCTCATTTTTTTAAAGACTGTATTTTTAAGTAATCTCCTAGCATGGAGCTCAAACTCACAACCCCAAGATTAAGAGTCACATTCTCCACTGACTGAGCCAGTCAGGCACCCCTACTATCTCATTTTCAAATTAGATGTTATAAATGCTTAATTTAAATAATGCATGTACATTGTACTATGAAATAATTTTTCCTTTTCTTATACAAAAATAAGAAAAGTGATTTAAGATACCCCAAATATAAATAAAAACAAAAATTAAGTTAATATTCATAGAGATTAACACTGCAGATCAGGATTTATACTACAAACAAAGACAAAAATCATAGTCTTTCAAATTAATATATCTGACTGTCTTTCCCTAATGCTCCTGCTTCACCTGCAGCACATCAGACAAGGTAATAATTTATGATAATCATATGAAAATATACAATTAATATTCATCACCTCTCATTCCTCATCACTTTAGATGATCAGTAATGCAGAGTGAAAATGCTGTCAGATTTCTAATTGCTTTGTAATGGGCTTGAAACAGGGAAATCATTAAAGGCAAACAATCTGTCATTTGTCTGTTACTTTATCTATCACACAAAAAAACTCATTAAAGAAATTGCTAATGAACTACAAAAGACTATACTCATGGTGCTTCTACAGTAGATTAACAAGTAATACTATGAATTGCTTAAAATATTTTAAAATATGATATTTTGTGGAAATTCAGCAGAAAACATTCATCTATTTTCATCAGAAAACATCTACAGTATATTTTTTAAGCCATGTGGCTTCATTATTTTGGCATCTAATCCATCATTACAGAAGAAGTCCCTTTAGCATATAAGATTTGTTTTTCATCATTCTCTAAATAATTAAGCTGAAAGGTTGCAAGAAGAAGCTGAAATGCTAAATGTGTTTATTACCAGTAAACTGACACACATAAAAAAACATACTATATTAACCTTGATGCTAAGTAAAGAATATATTTTAAAATTTGAGTTTTACCCTCATACCTCTACAGATTTTGAACTGTTGAATTTGCAATGTGTCATTCATCTTAATACTACCATTATACAAAAATTGTATTCTACTATTAAAATGAATCATAACATTATTCTTTTTTTAAAATCATATGTTTAAGTAATCTCTAAACCCAGTGTGTGGGGCTTGAACTCACTACCCTAAGATCAAAAGTCATGTGCTCTCCAGACTGAGTCAGCCAGGTGCCCCAACCAGAGCATTATTAAACTCTGCATAACATTAATTAATTTGAAATCTTAAAGATATTAACCAATACTGAAATGTTTCATAACTTTCCATCAAATAATTTGGGAGGGGAAACAAATCATTAAAAGACCACACCAAATTTTGTATGTCTTTATCAATGCTGCCTTTATATATGAGATATTTAGTATCAAAAAATCTCTAATAATGACACTAACCTAGTTTTAAAAACAAAGAGGTATATAAAACAACCTAGTAATGTTTTGTTGGCTATACAGTCCAGTTGCATTTTATTTTTGAAAAAAATATGAAAGTAATCATGTTTTTCATTATGCTAATGATGAATGAAATCATGAATATATTTCCTACAACAAAACATAAGAATATTTGTAATAAAGTCAAACTTTTTGAAAATATGTAGATCTATTCATATCTATTGGAATATATACAGATTTAAAAACCTCAATGCAATGGCATGTTCAGCCAGGTGCCATGGTTGAATATAGGAGTTAATTCCAAGCTAACTTCAAAAGGTTCCATAACACTCTGGAAACATCTTCATTATACTCTCTAATTGACTTAAACAGACTTCATATCAACTGTTTAACACATTTTAACCCACAAATTAACACCCTTTGATCACTCAGATTAACCTTTCTTCTGTGAGTCAATTACATGACAAAAATAAAATAAACTTTAAAAAATCAGTTTTAGAAAACTAAACTGGGGAAGGAAGAATGAATTTTAAAAAGGATATAAATGCACACTACCACATGGTTGGAAGAGATCATTACAAGGTTTCAAATTTCAAGGTAATTGGAAAGATCACAGATAAGTCAGAGTGGTCCTAAGAACAAAGAGAAAGGCATAAAGAAGTGAGTGAGGGGAATAAGTTGGTATTTATTATGATTATTAAAGAGAAACAGAAGACGGATTACAGACGATATCTTTAATAGGTTCATGGAAAGATTAAAACATCAGATGTGAAGAGGTAGCAAGACATGAACAAAAATTCCAGGTAAGATAAAGACCTCTAAAAGGGCTCGAACAAGGGTGAAAGAACACTGACACAAATGAAGTTAAACAAACAAGAAAAACACAGCAACAGGTGTGGTGCCAGCAAAAGTATTTACCTCTCTGTCTCTCCAGCTTAGTGGATTGCCTTGCTCCACCTCAATGAATGTTCACTGATGATTACTGCTGAAAAGACAAAAGAGAGAATAAATCAAGTGAAGACAACCAGTGATGGGAAAAAATGCAAAAATGAAAAACCATTTCTGAGAGATGAGGTACAATTGTTCAATAGGGCTGATTCTCAATGCTGTCTAAAGCATTATGATAACATGCCAAAAAAAGAAAAAAAGTTTCTATAATTCTAACCATTCGTCTCTCCCTCCATCTAAACTTAATACTTAAATATTTGAAACTTACTACTTCCATGCATCTTCCTGGATTAGCCTCATTTTGAGTCAAGGATTTCAATCATTCATTTCAATCATTCAATAATCTGCCTTATTCTATTCACATTAACTATAAGTTAGTAACTGTCACAGCACCCATATTTCCTCTGGCATAATACTTCTTCAGTTATTTCAGTTGCTTCTTTAATTGTCTGTTTACCCAGATAAACTCTAAGCTTTTATAAGGGCTACAGCCAACTGTCTTGTGTCTCTTGTAACAAAGTGTGGGACACATAGTAGATACTCGATAAGTGGTTTGTTGATTGAATGAATAAGTGAATGAAGGCTCTATATGTACTACGTGTATGTGTATATGTGTGTGTTTATCTCATCACTAGCTAGTTCTTGATGGTTTTCTATCTTCCCAATAGATTTTAAGTTGTTGTAGGGATAATCATCTAATTTCAGAACATAACCATAATAGTTTGTGGTACTTAAAAATAAATACAGCTTAGTTCACTGATATTAAAATCCTAAAAACTCAGAGATAAATAAGACCAAGAAAATTAAAGAAGAGTTGGTGATGAAACCAGTAGAAAGAGCCAAGTAAATATAATCCTAGGATAAAAATAGCAGAAATACACTGTATATAGTGCAAATATTATTCATCAATAAGAAGCACAATTTACTAACAGGATCTCAAAGTGAGAATTTATTAATGTGTGGTAGACATTAGTTAATGGGCAGATAAGTATTAAAGTGATGAATTGAGTAAGAATGTGGTTTTTTACCACCACTACAACCAAGGGTCTTAAAGCCTTGCTATATCTATATAACTATACTTACATCTACATCTATATCTACATTTAATTCTAGATATAGTACTTGATCAATCATCTTGAAGTTAAATATTTAACATATGCCTACATCGCTTGTGTTAGATGCTGATGACACAGGAATTAAGAGGTTTTTGCCCTCTTTTGCCCTTTTTGCTTTTAATTTATCTACAAGCTATAGTTCAACAAACATTTTGGTTTGGCATCATTTTTCCAACTCAATAGTTTGCAGCTTTCATTTGCTCTGTTTGAAAATTCCTAAAATACAGCTATGAATTCTTAATGTTCTAATATCCAAAACTGAGCAACAAATATTTCACTAATAATAATAATAACAACAAAAGCTAACCTTTCCTGTGTACTTACTACTCTTAGGCACTATTTTCTCACTGAATCCTCACAACAGACATAGAGGGAGATACTATTATTAACCCTATTTTACAGAGAAAGAAACCAAGGCATAGAGATTAATTAACTTAAAATGTTCACATAACCAGTAAGAGACAGAGCCTGGGTTCAAACCTATGCAGTCTGACACCAGACTTCATGCTCTTAACCATTGTGCTAACACAGTTTATATTTCTGCTATGTTAGTTTTACATAAAATGGATAAGTTACTGGGATGCCTGGCTGGCTTAGTCGGTAGAACATGTGACTCTAGATCTCAGGGTCATGAGTTAGAGTCCCATATTGGGTGTGGAGCCTATTTAAAAAAATTGGATAAATTACCTTCTTAAAATAAGATAGTGAGAAACAAAACTATTATAAATACACATCAACTTCAGATATGTGGCAAGATAGTTGATGCTTAGTTTCTTTAAGAGGTGTCCCTGCCCTACAGACCTTATGGAATTAGGGAATCAGAACACACATCCAAAATGTATAATAGTACCCTGTGAGATAGGATGAGTGCAAATGAGGAGTACACACAGGACTTGCTATGAAAGTTGAGAGGAGGAACTAATTTCTAAGGATTGGACCATCATAAAAGGCTTGATGGAAGAGATGGGTCTTAAAGGAGGGATAAAATTGATGGGTGGAAACAAAGAGGAAAGATGGTATAAGCAAGGAGAACCACCTGAACGAAATTATGGATGAAGTACCAAGAAAAGATCCCATTGTTCAACATTTCATGTAGGAGGTTAATAGGTGATGAGGCTAGAAAACTATGGATCATATTGGGGTGGTAAGTAAATACCAGGTTAAGGAGTTAGGACTTTATCTTCCTTTTTATTTATTTACTTATTTTTTAAAGTAAGCTTTACACCCAACGTGGGGCTTAAACTCAACGACCCTGAGATCAAGAGTCACATGCTCTATTGATTGAGCCAGTCAGGCACCCCAAGACTTTATTCTCTAGACCTGACTTGTTCAAAACAGCAGTCACTAGTTATATGTAGCTATTTAGCACCTGAGATGTGGCAAGTCCAAACTGAGAATAGGCAATACAGGTAAGATACACAGCAGCTTTTGAAAACTTAGCATGAAAAAGCAATGTAAAATACCATTAATAATACATTGATTACATTTTGAAATTATCATACTCCAAATATATTAGGTTAAATAAAATATATTATTAAAAATCATTTCACCTCGTTTTATTTTCCTAATGTGGCTACTGGGAAATTTAAAATTATATATGTGGCTTGCATCTGTGGCTTACATCATATTTCTATTGGGCAATAATGCTCTAGAAAAATAAAAATAAAGAAAAATGAGCAGGGATTCATGCAAAAAGTGTTTTAAAAGCTTATTCTGTAATAATAAATTCAGACTGTAAGACAACTGATCTGGCTTTCAATAAGCCAATGGCATGAAAGGAAAAAAATACCTAGATAGCAATGAAGTGGGACTGCTATAGCTAAGATACTTAAGAGACAGAACGTTGAAAACAATGTATAGATTTTGTTTGGATCATGATTCAAGCAAACTAACCATAAAAAGTCATTTCTGAGACAACTAAGGAAATGTAAATAGAGACCAGATATTGGATGCCATCAATGAGTTATTGATCATTTCAGTGGAATGACTTTATGGAGATGAAAGTAAAAGTTGCAAACTAAAGTATGCTTTAGTGATGTGAGCTAGAGTATGTCGAGATGAAATGACAGAAGACTTGGGAATTGCTAGGAGAAAAATGCATATTTCTTACTATCTAAAACCTACCTACCTACATACATACATACACACACAGAGCGCGCGCACATACACACACACACACACACACACACACGCACACACGCACACACGCACACACGCACACACACACACACACAAATATAAAAGAGTAACTTGAGAAAATGGAGGTACCATGATCAGACTTTTCAGAATTTGGCTTAAAAAAAGGGAATAAAAGAGACAACACAATACCTTAGGGGATCATAAATCAAAGTTGCATGCTCTTGCTGTAAAAATTGGAGGATCTGAGCATAACTATCTATATGAGGAAGCACTAAGCAGTGGAAAGGGGGGTGTTTGGGGGCTAAAATTTCAACGGTGTGTCAAGAAAGGTATTCAGAACAACACAGTTCATTCATATAAGGTACTTCCTTAGAGCCACACAGAAGGTATGTTGGAACCAGGACTAAAATCAAATCCTCTAACTTGGCATAATGTTCTGTCTCTAATTTTAAACATGACAAAATCCTATGGAGAACCCAGTCTATACTTTTAACTCTGGATTTTCTCACTTTCTTGTGTCATTGAGTTATTCTTTATACCATCATTAAATAATTTGGCCATATTAAAATATTTTACTTAATGTACTTAGGTTTATCTTGATTGCTTCTTCAACTGAGATTTGGTAGAAGAAAGACAAAAAAGAAGAAGAAAAGCAAATTTAAGCAGTAACAACAACAGAACCAACTAACTTAACATCTCCAAGTGAAATTTAAATCATATTGACAAAACACAAGATGCAGTTTCACCTCTGGGTACAATGCAAGAAGAGAGGTCAGTGTAAGGTGAGCAGTATAGAGATACTAAATGGAAGAACAGAAGGCAAAGCAGAATGAAGAAGGGAAAACTAACCAAAAAAACCTAACAGTAGCCTTTTGGAGTGCCCAACAACTGCCTCAAAGTGGAGTGGTTCATTCTGCTTTTTCTGTAACCTTGAAAGATAGCCTGGCTTCCCTGGTAATATGCTGACTTCCTGAGTGTCCTGTTCTGCTGCTATACAATTAGCTATTTGGCCTTGATGCTTGGTTTGTTTCCTCATCTACAAAATGGGATTTTAACACCTGCCTTATTAGCCTCACCGGGTTGAAGTGAAAGTGAAGCGAGATAGTAAATGTGAATGGATTTTTAAAAGTTACCAGTTGCTAAGATCTACAAGAAATAATTGGGTTGAAAATCTTTTCCAGGGTGGGGGCCTGAGTGGCTGAGTTAGTTGAGCGTTGGACTCTTGATTTTGGCTTAGGGTCCTGGGATCCATTCCCCCACCCCGACCCCTCCACTGGCTGGGACTGACCATGGAGTCTGCTTGAGATTCTCTCTCTCTCTCTCTCTCTCTCTCTCTCTCTCTCTCTCCTTCTCCCCCATCTCTGTCGCGCGCTCTCTCAAATTAAAAAAAAAACAAAAACCTTTTCCAGAAAAAAAACTATTCAAACTGAAAAGAAAAACTTCATTCGTCATAGGTTTTCTCTTAATTTTAGAATAAGAACATTCTTTTTTTTTCTTTTTTTTTTTTTTTATAATAAGAACATTCTAAGGCAAGTGTAGCGACAAGGGAGGAATTAGATCTCATCTTTCACATCCCCCTACTCCACCATTCTCCCCCCCCCCCCCCCCCCCCCCCCCGCCACCTGCCGAAGAACCATCACCAACCACAAAAGGATTGGGAGCAGCGCTGGGCAGGGTAAGCGGAGGGAGCTTTGGGGAAGGCGGGGGAAGCCCGGGTGTGAAGTACTCTTGGGGGAGAGGAGAAACACTACAGTCGCAGACCTGGGACAAACCGGAGTTAGAAAGAAGCGAAAGACACCTCTTTTCACAACCCGACACTTACTGCTAGTAAACTCCTTGGAAGCAGAGACTGGTTACCATAGCGACCGCGTCCAGGAGGGCGGAGCGCCTCTTGCTTGGTGTCTCGGCCATAAGAGCTCGACTAGAAACGTAGTCACGTCAGAGCAATGACTTCCGGCGGAAGGAGAAGCCGGTTCCGGGTTTTGGCAGGCTGCAGGCGAGGAGTGGGTACGAAGTACTGTAAGAAGTTTGGTAAGTTTGATACTGAGTAAAGGCAGCGGAGGGTATCCGCCTAAGGCTGGGTGGTACAGCCGCAGTGAGTACAGTGGATTCCCAAGTCTCAATTTTGAGGAGCTCCCCACCCCCATCTCTTGAAGTTACCGGCTGTGGGAAGAGGTTGCCTGATTTCTGGGGCTCCCGGCGAGGTCTGTTCTGTAGTCTAGAGGGCTGGGGTGTCCTCCTGTGAGCACTTTCAGTTCTTTGTGAGCGCCAGAAACCGAGGGACTCTTGCTGTCTACCTGCCGCCCATGCTGACCAGCCCTTTCCCATATTACTCTATTGAGGTAATGTGGAAGAAATGTGAACACTAAGAAATGGAAACGCTAAGAGGGAATGCTCCCAAATTCATTTTAATTCTTTGCTGTTTTGTTTTGCTTTCAACATTTTTTAAATTTGTCAGCATTTATTAAATTTCTCTAGTGTGTTTACTGAGGACTTCTTGTGTGCCGCCTTTACCATGAGACTAGCACAAATACCTTCTTAGAGGTCATCACCGCTCAGGTTCATTTTCGGATTCTTTTTTCTTAATGCTATTATATATTCATTGATTTAAGATATAAGTGTATATCATGAAACCTGTAACACATGTTCCATCCTTGTCTGTATACTTACACGTGAGATTCTTGGGGCGTTTTGAATGAAAATGAAAATATATGCTTCATGAGGATTGTATTGTAATCATGATTTACTCCTAAATATTAAAGAACTTAGAAACGTACTTGCGTATTTCTTCGATCCTGCAAACTAATGAATCGTCATCAATATTTTTATTAAGCCTATCCGAGAAGGCCCACTTCTTGTTCAGTGGATGATGGCATTTGAGCAGATACCAAAGAAGGATTGGTACAGCATTCTGGGGGCAGACCCATCTGCAAGTATGTCAGACCTAAAACAAAAGTATCAAAAACTCATATTACTGGTAAGTCTTTGCTTGCAGATTTAAATCATGGGGGTGGGGGGAAACAGTTTTTTCTTAAGTGATGGGAAATTTAGGTTTCCCTAAAATGAATATATGATATCAAAGCAGGAGAAGTAAGGTATTAATTTGATTAGTTGAAAGTGTCAGTAATATTGTAAAAAAAAAAAAAATTTTTTTTTTTTTTTTTTTTAATTTGAAATGGGAAAACATGGTTTGGAGCAAGAAATCTGAGTCATGCAGGTTGATTTGGAATCCTGATTCTACCACTAACTGTGGGAACTTGGGACAAGTTACTTTCCCCCTGTATGTGCCTCAGAGAGGATTAAATGAAATAGTCCATGTAAAGTGCTTAGAATAAGCAATGTTAGCATCCAGTAGCCACTAGCTACATGTGTCTATTGAGCATTTGAAATGTGGCTAGTCCAAAATGAAATTTACTATAAATGTATAATACACAGCGGATTTTGAAGACTTAGTACAAAAAGAGAATATAGGCTCAGTCAGTTAAGCGGCCGACTTCAGCTCAGGTCATGATCTCGCGGTCCGTGAGTTCGAGCCCCGCGTCGGGCTCTGTGCTGACCGCTCAGAGCCTGGAGCCTGTTTCAGATTCTGTGTCTCCCTCTCTCTGACCCTCCCCCGTTCATGCTTTGTCTCTCTCTGTCTCAAAAATAAATAAACGTTAAATAAAAAAAAAAAAAAAGAATATAAAATAATCTAAACTTTATGTTGATTACATATTGAGGTGATAAAAATTTGGGTATATTGGCTATTTTGCATATTTTGTACATAATGTATGCATACATTTGCATATAGTATAATAAAATATAAAATTAATTTAATCTGATTTTGCTTTGATATTGCATATGTGGCTTGCATTTATAGTTTGTATTGTGTTTTTATTGAATAGTGCCCATTTATACACTGTTTTTCACACAACTCAATTCTTTTGTGAAATGAGTTGTATTTGTAAGTATATAGTATCTTTCTTAACTGTTATTTTAATTTTTTTCAACCTATATTGTGAAGTTTCTTAAGCCAATGTCAGTAACTCTATAATGGTCTCCAGTTAACTTAGTTTACAAAAGGGATAGAGCATCATTACTTATGTAGCATTAGTTGTTCCTATAGTTTTTGTCAAATAGATCTGAGATTTTGCCAAAACTGTTTGTGTTTATTGTGAGAGACAGTAGCCATTTTACTGTCAAGAATGTATTACTATCCCTTCTTTAGGTAGTAAGCTGACTAAATGATACTAAGATTTCTTTTGTCTCAGAATTTTCAAGATTTCTTTCGTTAAAGTCAAGTAGACTTGATTGAAAAATTTTTCCTCATACTGAATCATCCTTTTCCCTCATTTCAGTGAGAGTCGAGGCTAGAAAAGTAGACTGGGTCTAGATCATGCAGGCCTTTTAGTCCATGTTGACCTTTAATATGGCAATGAGAAGCCGTTTGCTCTTCATATATTAGCACTTGTCAAACACCAAAATGAGTGAGTCATTTTGCATACCCTCTCTTATCCTATTAGAGAGTTCCAGTTGCTCTAGATCTTCACCAACATTTGATGCTATTTGTCTCTTTCATTTCATCAATTGAGGGTTTCTCAATTTTGCTGCCATTGACATTTAGGGCAGGATAATTCTTTGTTATGTGGGGCTGCCCTGTGCAGTGTAGGATGATGAGCAGCATTCTAGATGCCAGTAACAACTAAAAATGTCTCCTGGGGGTCAAAATGGCCAACCTCCCCATTCCATTGAGAACCACCACCCAATTCTGTGTTTATAGTGATCTCTCATTGTGGTTTGGTTTTGTATTTCTCTGATGACTAATGATTGTAAGCATTTTTAAATGTTATTATTAGCCATTTGTATAATTATCTTTTCTGAAGTGTCTTTTTTAAAAATCAAGTGTATTCTTGGGGCGCCTGGGTGGCTCAGTTGGTTAAGCGTCTGACTTCGGCTCAGGTCATGATCTCATGGTTTGGAGGGTTTTCTCTCAGTTCTCCAGTCCTATCCTCCAACTTTAGTAGGCCACTTGTACCAGTGCCTCATAGATGAATGACTCTTGGCTGTCCTGTCCTATCTCTGTTCTTCCTTGTGAATACTTGGTAAAGGCCTATGGAATAGAATTGGTGGGCAGGTACAGTCTCTGTACATTTGGGGCCCGTCCATAGGTCATGCCAGTCTGGAGTTGGCCCTTAAAAATGATTAAAAGTTTGTTTTCTTTTCTTTTTTTTTTAAGTTTATGTATTTATTTATTTATTTATTTATTTATTTATTTATTGAGAGAGACAGCATGAATTGGGGAGGGGGAGAGAGAGAGGGAGAGAGAAATCCCAAGCAGGCTCCATGCTGTCAGCCCGATGTGGAGCTCGAATTCATGAACCATGAGATCATGACCTGAGCTGAAACCAAGAGGTGGACGCTTAACAGACTGAGCCACCCAGGCACCCCTAATTTGTTTTCTTTTTATCTACATCTGTGATGGCTTCCTGCTCCTGCTGCTATGCCAAAGATAAAGCCAGTAATGGGTTTCTTCTCTTCTGTGGAGGACCTTTTCATTTTGAATTTGGATTCTTTGGGTTTCTTTGAGTCCTCAGCTCCTTATTTAAGAAAACAAAAGAAAACAAACAACTATGAGTTTGTAGGATATCTGGCCTGTTCTCCTGGATTATTCCTATCTGCATTAAAATGTACCATCATTTTTCCCATCTTTGGAAAAAAAAAAATCCATCCTTTCTTTCAACCCATTTCTGCCACTTGTTGCCCCAACTCTTCTATGGTTCTTCTTTAAAAAAAAAAAAATTTATTTATTTTGAGGTGGGGGAGTGGCAAAGGAAGAGGGAGAGAGAATTCCAAGCAGGGTCTGTATTATCAGCACAGAGCCTGATGTGGGTCTCTATCTCACAAACCATGAGTTCATGACCTGAGCTGAAATCAAGAGTCGGATGTTTAACCAACTGAGCCATCCAGGCACCCCTCTGTATTCTTTGTAGCAAAAAACATTTCAGTATGTTATCTCTATTTCCTTTCTCCAATTTTCCTCTTCCCAACTCTTGTAAACCTACTCCAGTGAGGCTTTGCTCCCACCACTACACTGAAACTGCTCTTATCAAGATTGCCAGTGATATCTGTAATGGGAAAAAACACAGTCCTCCTGTGTTTTTCCTTTACGCACACATAATTCTTCTGTCACCAGATGTGTGGATTTTCAACACATCAAGCAATTTTCTGCAACACCAGTTGGATGTCCTATAATTCACTTCAATTCTGACATTCCCTGGAGATAGCGTCAGATCCCACAAAGTTAAGGGCTCACTCCCACAACACTGCCCCCACTTGAGATGCCAGTCACAAGTCCCAGGTTGTCACCTATACTTCTGACCGACCAGCTATAGATTAGGGTTCCCTGACCCCCTCCTTGAGTTTGATAATTTGCTAGAAAGGCTCACAGAACTCAGGGAAATCATCACATTTACCAGTTCATTATATAATAAAGGTTATGGTAAAGGATACAGATGAATAGCCAGATGAAGAGATACAGAATACAGGAGCTTCTGTCACTGTGAAGCTGGGGTATGCTACCCTCCTGGCATGTAGATGTATGTGTTCACCGACTCAGATACTTTCTGAACCCTGTACTGTTGGGAATTTCGTGTAGGCTTCATCATGTTGGCATGATTGATTACTAACTCCATTTCCATCTCCTCTCCCTTCTCTGGAGAATGAGGGATGGGCCTGAAAGTTCCAAGCTTCCAATTATGGCTTAGACTTTCTGGTGATCAGCCCCCATCCAGGAGCCCACCGAGAGTCACCCCATTAGAAAAAAAGACACTTCAGTCACCCAGGAGATTCCAAGGGTTTTAGGAATTCTGCGCCAGAAACTGGAGGCAGAGACATGTGGATATTTTTTTCTATTACTTCACAATATCCATGTTGCTATAACCAATGGTTAATACTTAGTCTTCATTTTGATTTATTAGTAAGATGACCATTTATCCTACTTTTCCCAGAGTAGAGGTGGTTTGTGCCTTTTGTCCTAGCATAATTAATAACTGCCTTTTTCAGTTTTTTGAGGTGTCAACGTTTAAATTTAAATTTATTTTGAAGAGGTTTTCTGTAGTTATGTACAACTGTGTAAATTATCACCACGGTTAAGATATGGAACATTTTCATAATGCTAAAAAGTTTCTTTGTGCCTTTTGATCCCCTGATGCCTACAACTTTAACCAGCTGGACCAGTGATTCTGGTGCACAGGTGTATGTGGGCCCACTGTACTATGTTATGGTACCTGCAAATGTGAGGAACTAAAGTCCTGGAGAAGGAGGGTCAAAGTGAGCAAAGGGGGAAAAAAAAAAAAAGACACTTAAAAGGAAGAATGGTTGGCCCAACTGTCTCCCAATAAGCTTTGCTGTATTGGCTCCTTGTGGAGAGATGGAGTTTGGAGGAGAGGACTTTCCAGACCAAACTCAATTAAAGAAAAACCAAAATTTTTTCTCCTAACTTGGTTTCTTCCTAAGCCAAATAGAGCTGAAGAATTCTGAACAAAGTTGGTATGGATGTATAAATTGCTTTGGGATGAAGAGGTATGTCTATTAGGTACTGATGGTAAGCTATGGAAGAAGCCTTGGAAAGGGGGTAAGACACTGTTTCTGGGCATTCCAAAGATGAGACCTCTTCTTCCAGGCAGACACCACTTTGCTAAGTAATACATTTAAATTGTCAACCCTGCTTAGATAACAGCAGCATTTGACACAGTTTATCACATATTCTTCTTTGTTATATTTTCATTTGTCTTCTAGGACATGATATTTTCCTAATTTACCTCTTACTAAATTATCTCTGGAAAGTAGTAGGTACTCAAATTTTGTTCAATGAGTGAATTGTATGAATGTAATCATCTTTATATTTTAATTCCTCTATTGATGACTTCAATTTTGTATTTTTATTTCTAACAACTCTGCCTATTTTCTGAATTTTCTTTTTGATGTGTGTGTGACTTCCTGATATTGTTTTAGGAATAAAATATTTTGTTTAGGTTAATAAAGTTTTTTTTTAAGTTTTCTTCTTTTTCTTTGGGTTCTTTTTATTTTATTTTATTTTTTTATTTATACATTTGTTTTTGTTTATTTTTGAGAGAGAGAGAGAGAGAAAGAGACAGAGCATGAGCCGGGGAGGGGCAGAGAGAAGATGGAGACAGAATCCCAAGTAGGTTCCAGGCTCTGAGCTGTCAGCACAGAGCCCTAGGCAGGCCTCGAACTCACGGACCGTGAGATCATGACCTGAGCTGAAGTCGGACGCTCAACCGACTGAGCCACCCAGGCGCCCCTCTTTTTTTTTTTTTTTTTTTTTTAAGTAGACTTAATGCCCAGCATGGAGCCCAACATGGGGCTTGAACTCCCTACCCTGAGATCAAGAGTCAGACGCTCAACCGACTGAACCACCCAGGTGCCCCTCTTTGAGTTCCTTTTGGTTTTTGTCTTCCTTTTGTCATAGAGGTTCTTTTTTCCTATATTTGGTGATCATTGGTCATCTTTTCATCTTTAAGAATGAAATGTTTCACTCCAATGCTTCATTATTAGTATATAGGAATAGAATAGATTTCTATATGTTGGTTTTGTATCCTGCGACTTTACTGAATTTATTTACCAATTCTAGTAGTTTTTGGTGGAGTCTTTAGGGTTTTCTACATACAGTATCATGTCATCTGCAAATAGTGAGAGTTTTACTTCTTCCTTACCAATTTGGATCCTTTTGTCTCTATATGTTGTCTAATTGCTGTGGCTAGGACTTCCAGTACTATATTGTATAAAAATGGTGAGAGCAGACATCTTTTTTTCCTGGCCTTAGGGGGAAGCTCTCAGTTTTTCACCATTAAGTATGATGCTGGTTGTGGGTTTTTCATGTAAGGCCTTTATTATGTTGAGGTATGTTCCCTCTAGATCTACATTGCAGAGGGCTTTTATGATGAAGAAAATTCAAGACAATGCAAAGATAGGGAAACACATTCCATGTTGACAGGCTGGAAGAATAAATATTGTTAAAATGTCTATACTATCCAAAGCAATCTACACATTTAATGCAATCCCTATCAAAATACCAACAGCATTTTTTTTCTCAGAACTAGAACAGACATTCCTAAAATTTGTGTGGAACCACAAAAGACCTCAAATAGCCAAAGCAAACTTGAAAAAAGAAAAACAAAACTGGAGGTATCACAATTCCAGATTTCAAGTTATATTACAAAGCAGTCATAATTAAAACAGTCTATGGTACTGGCATAAAAATAGAGATCAATGGAAGAGAACAAAAAACCCAGACATAAACCTACAATTTATATGGCCAATTAATCTTCAATAAAGGATGAATGAATATACAATGGGAAAAAGAGTCTCTCCAACAAATGTTGTTGGGAAAACTGGACAGCCACGTGCAAAAGTATGAAACTGGACCACTTTCTTTCACCATACACAAAAATAAACTCAAAATAGATTAAAGACCTAAATGTGAGACCTGAAACCATAAAGATCCATGAAGAGAGTACAGGCAGTAATTGCTCTGACATCAGCTATAGCAGCATTTTTCTAGATATGTCTCCTAAGGGAAGAGAAATAAAACCAAAGATAAACTATTGGGACTACATCAAAATAAAAACTTCTGCACAGTGAAGGAAATAATCAGCAAAACTAAAAGGCAACCTACTGATGGGAGAAGATATTTGCAAATGATATATCTGATAAAGGGTTAGTATCCAAAATATGTAAAGAATTGATGCAACTCAATATCCAAAAAACAAATAATCCAATTAAAAAGTGAGCAGAATGGGCTCCTGGGTGGCTCAGTAGGTTGAGCGTCCCACTTTGCCTCAGGTCATGATCTCACAGCTCGTGAGTTTGAGCCCCGCGTCAGGCTCTGTGCTGACAGCTCGGAGCCCTGGAGTCTGCTTCAGATTCTGTGCCTCCCTCTCTCTCTCTGCCCCAACCCACTTGCATTCTGTCTCTATCTCTCTCAAAAATAAATAAACATTAAAAAAAAATTTAAAAAGTGGGCAGAAGACATGAACAGACATTTCTCCAAAGAAGACATCCAGATGGCCAATAGACACATGAAAAGATGTTCAGCATCACACATCATCAGGGAAATGCAAATGGAAACTGCAATGAGATATCACCTCACACTTACCAGAATGGCTGAAATCAAAAACATAAGAAACAACAGTTATTGGCAAGGATGTGGAGTAAAAGGAACCCTCCTGCACTGTTGATGGGAGTACAAACTGGTGCATCTACTGTGGAAAACAGTAGAGAGGCTCCTCAAAAAATTAAAAATAGAACTACTCTGATCCAGTAGTCGCAGTACTGGGCATTTACCCAAAGAATACAGAAACACTAATTCAAAGGAATATATGCACCCTATGTTTATTGCAGCATTATTTGAAATAGCTAAACAATGGAAGCAGCCCAAATGTCTGTTGATTGAAGAATGGATAAAGATGATGTGGTATATATACACAGTGGAATAGTATTCAGCCATAAAAGGAGTGAAATCTTGCCATTTAGAACAACATGGATGGAGCTAGAGAGTATAATGCTAAGCAAAGTAAGTCAGAGAAAGTCAAATACCATATGATCTCACTCATTTGTGGATTTTAAGAAACAAAACAAATGAGCAAAGATAAATGAGAAACAGACTCTTAACTATAGAGAACAAACTGATGGTTACCAGAGGGAAGGTGGGTGGAGAGATGGGAGAAATAGAGGATGGAAATTAAAAAATACACTTATGCTGAAAAATAAATGAACAAAATAAAATACAAATAAAGCGATACAAAATGTTTAAAAATTAGTGACATGTTCCAAGCTTATTTGGGGGTTCCTATTCATAACTGGGGGGATTTCATAAAGTAGAGTTAATTATTTTGTTGGATGACTCCAAATGTACACTAGCTGAATCAACTTTCGAGAGGGGAATTTTCAGATCTCCTACCTGGGAAGATGGGAACATGGGCTCATATAGCTCCATGGGCCAACTTTTCTTTCTTTGTTTTGTTTTGTCATTCTGTTTTTGTTTTCAGTGCAACTTTGCATTCTACCCCTCAACCTAATATTTCCAAATCCAGAACCTTCTTTGATCTATCTCCATACATTAAACCTCTGGTTTTCTGCTGTGGTAGGAGAGAGGAGATACCTGGCTTTTTGATGAGGAGGAGAGCTGGAGGTCTGATTACATCTTCAGTAGTCTCAACCAATCTTCCTTTTGTCAGTCCTGCTCCTCAACCCCACTCTCAAAAGTACTTAATGCCTTTAGTTCTTCAGGTCGTCTGCATGAATGAGCTCACCTCTCAATTGTTTCTTGCTCCAGGCTTAGGTTTCAGTTTTCTCAGGTAGATGGAATTGGTTACCATGTGTGGATCAATTTTCTATCTTCTTAGATTTTGGTGTCTCATCTGCTTTTTCTCTTCTTTCCTATTATGTTTGTTCTTATGCATTTATGCTTTTGCCTTTTAAAAAAATTACTGGTTTTTTTGCTGGTATTTTAATGGGGTTTTGGGAGGGAGTAAGGATAAATGTATGTATAAATTTGTCCTTAGTGGAAACCCTGAACTATTTTCATTTCCCTTTAGGAGCCAAATCACCCTTCCTCAGCTATGTGCCTTTGCATTTGCTGCTCTCTCTCCCGGATCCGCTGTGCCTCCTCCCCTACCCTAGCCTATTAACTCTTAACTCATTATTTCAAAATTATTTTAGTTTTAATCCCTGCCTCCCCTAATCCCACTGTGTCTGCCTTCCATGTGCACACCTTCCCAAGTAGAAGTGCATTTAGTATTATTTCTCTAGGTCAGGAGAGCTGTAGCCGGCAGGTAAGGAGAAGGAGGATAGCTGGAGCGTGATAAAATGTTCATTCCTGTGTATCCTTTTAGAAGACAGAAGAGACTTGAGCATGTTTAAATTTTATGGGAAGTAGCCAAGAGAAGGCTTGGGGTTGAAGTTGTGGGAGAGAGACAATAATTGACAGAAAGCAGAAGGGGATGTCTGAACCATAAGTAGAAGGATTAGCTTTAGGTAAGAGAAGGAGGAACCTGTCTCCATTGTTACAGGACAGAAGGATGAGAAGGTGGATCCAAGAGCAGATTCCTTTGTCCGTTTGGCTGCTGGAAGTCAATGAGTTCTTATTTGGTGACTTCTTTTTTCTTTGTGAAGAAGACAGTTGTCCATTGAGAGAAGGTGAGAAAGGAAGTGGAGCAGCAAATTATAGGAGAGAGGATTTTTTTAACTGGCATTACTCTGGAAAAGCTCCCCATAGGTAGCTAGATACCCTGTTAGCAGTGAAAGTCTCAGCCAACAACTAACTGTATAAAAGGCATCCGAAGCTATAAAAGAACACCAAAACAGTCAGCCTACCACCTTGGCCTCCTTTAGCCTGGGTTATGGTGACTTTGATCCCTGTATTACAGCTTAGCACAATAACTTGTAATTATGGCCATGGGTTCAATATTTAGTGTATTCTGTTCAAGAAGACAAGGAAGTATGTAGTAATAAGTATATAATTGGTAGCATGTGTATTGTCCTTTATAGATTATACTTCACAGTTTACCAATACTTTCATGTCTTACCTGGTTTTACCCTCTCAGCTGTCCTGTATGGTAGGTAATATTATCGCTGTGTTTGCAGTTGAGAAAAATCAAGACTTAGTTACAGTTAAGTGGTTTGTCTGAAACACACAATTAATATGGGGTAAAGTCTAGGCATGATAACGTCTTTTCTGCCTCTAGACTCTCTCATTATATCACATCTCTCATAATTGCCATCCAAAAGGATTTATAGTTGTTTAAAGGCATAATTTTCAGTGTTCTAGATACCCATGGAACACCTCACTCATGTACAATGAAAGATTATACAGGTCAGACATAATTACTACTCTTTTAATTTTGAAGGGATCTAGATTATATAGAGAGTGAAACTTATTCTTTTTGTATAAGATGAGAGTTTCTAATAGAGTTGAGAAAACAGACTTCAAAGTTTATATTCTTTACAATTTGAATTACCTTTTTTCCTCAGTCTGTGTTTTTCAACAATGTCACAAAACAATTGGGAGAATAAAATTACATTTGACAAATACCATTCTGAATCTAATTTTGTAAAAAGGCACATTTATTACGTGTACTTTTCCAAGTTCAGAAGACTTTGAATTTAACACTCCTACATAATTAGTTGTTGGGATAAAATATTGCTAAATCGTAGGCTGGTAAGTTTACAGTGCATGTTGATTTAGTAAATACTGCTTCCTTATTTTAATTTTTGTAGATGTGCTTATTCAAGGTCCTGATTATGAAAAAAAATTCTTACTAAGTTATTAGAATGCTTTAATAAATATAAATAGTTACATATAAATGTAAAGTGAGGAATTAGCCTGAGAAGCACTTGTTTCACATACCATTAAGTCTGTTGCCTAATAATTTACTATAATTTAAGTCTGTTGCCTAAAATGTAATTGAATCAGTTCTTCCCAACAGCATTTTATTAATAGGGACTTTACTAATTAATAAAACTACATTGCCTTGTTTTCTCCTTATGAACAATTTTATTTAATTTTAAAAATGTTTTAGTTTTCTACTAATATAAGTTGAATTAATAATCCATTGCTTTGAAATGGTGTAGAGCCAAGAATGATTAGTTATATTCCCATAGTTTTTGCAGTTATGCATGTGAAAATTGCTGTTTACTAAAGATAAAGCTTCCCCCCAAAAGCTTTGTCAAATTGAAAATTGGGGTCTTTTCACATTGATGTTGATAATATTACAGGATACCTTTCAATTGGAAAAGAATTATTGTGTTGGAAAATTATATGCTGCTGTTACAATACGTTCCATAATCTTAAAGAAAATCCATGTAATTTGAGGGGAAAATATGCAGGGGAGGCTCTTATTTCTTAATATTGGAAGGGTGTAAAATGCCACTTAATACTTATGTGGGCATTCCGAGGTTCTCTTTTGATTACAAGTGGTTATATATAGATTATTGTTAGGCTAGTTATGTAATACATTTTAGCATCTTGAAAAAGAAGGTAGGAAGTACCTGTGGTGTAGTTGGAGGAAAATTACCACAATCAAAAAGAAGAGAGCTAAGGACAATTCTTGAAATAGGCCTTTGAATACATTGCAAAGCAAAATGATCCTGATTATAGGAAAGGTACTTTGGCATTAAGAGAAATTTTGTGAAAAATCTGGGGGTGTTATAAGTAAAAAACAGAAAGATATGACTTGTAATGAACATTGTAATTTTTGCTACTGTGGTTAACTGTTTAGCTGTCATCTGGGTGTCACATAAGATGCAAGATGTTTAACTTAGGTATCTCATGGAGACAGTATTATGAACTGTTCTTTTCCGTTATAAAAGTAGTAGGAATAAGACACTTTAAGTAAACATTTAAGGAATGATTTTAGCTAACCATAGCACTATGTATCAGGCATTCTTCACTTGATCTTAGCCAAAAGGCCGAGAAGCGATGTATCAGGCATTCTTATCACCGTACATGCGTTTCCTCATTTTACTCTGTGACGCGACATACCATTATTATCCCTCACATTTAGACAAGAAACCGAGTCTCAGAAATTAAGTAATACATTGGTTAGTGGCAAGATATTATGACACACTCTATATATACTTTAAAAACTGGTTAAATGAAAAAGGAAGGACTTACCTTTTTAGTGTATTTTTAAGAACCTTTCTACTGCTTATATGCTACAATAATAGATTATATCTTTAGAGAAAAGGTAGCATTTACATTAAAGGTGCAGTATAGCAATGTGTTAAAAATGTGGGCACTGGGGGCACCTGGGTGGCTCAGCTCAGTCAGTTGAGCGTCTGACTTCAGCTCAGGTCATGATCTCATGGCTCGTGAGTTCGAGCCCCATGCCAAACTGACAGCTCAGAGCCTGGAGCCTCCTTTGGATTCTGTGTCTCCCTCCTCTCTCCTACCCTCCCCATCTCATGTTCTGCCTCTCAAAAATAAATAAAATATTTTACAAAAAATGTGGGCTCTGGAGATAACTTTCTGGGCTTGGATTTTTTTTTTTTAATGTTTGTTTACTTTTGAGAGAGAGAGAGAGAGAGAGAGAGAGAGAGAGGTGCAGAGAGAGAAGGAGACAGAACTCTAAGCAGGCTCCAGGCTCAGAGTTGTCAGCACAGAGCTGTACATGGGGCTCAAACTCACAGGCTGTGAGATCATGACCTGAGCTGAAGTTGGATGCTTAACCAACTGAGCCACCCAGGCGCCCAGGGCTTGAATTCTGAGTGTGCCATATATTAGTTCTGTGACTCGGAGCCAGCTCCATAACCTTGGGTCCTGTTTCCTTATTTTCAAAATAGATGTGAATCATTATTTACTCATCACAAGTATTTATTGAATACCCACTATATGCCAGCCCTATTCTAGGCATTTAGTAACTATGTCCCATAGGGTAGTTATAACGATTTAAATGAGTTATATACATAAGCATCTAAAGCAATGTTTGGCCTTCAGTTAATGCTCAGTTATTATTTTTTAGTTGTGTATAATAATTCATCAGAAGGTTGATGCTTTACTGTTTTTTTTTTTCAGTAGTGAAAATAACACTTTAATCTTTTTTATTGGCTTAAGGGTTGTCATGATTTTTTTGTGCTGGAAAATGTAGATTTAGATGGTTGGGGACATAGGTAAAATGTCAGATGTCAGGTTATCTGTTAAAGTAAGGATGAAGAATGTATATCTAGAGATAGCTACATATTTGCAGAACTGATTAGTCAGTCAGGTGAAAGCAACTTTGTCTCAGAATAGACTTCTGCATTGTTATTTTCATCCTCTTATAACTATCAGCATTCTCTCAAATAGTATTTCCAGACCGTGAAAACACTGTACCACATTGACCTTTTTTTTTTTTTTTTTGTCAGCTTCAGTTTTTATTAAATCATTGTTCACTGATGGTGTTTCGAAGAGAGTTCTTCCTCATTTTGGGAATTGTCCCTCTGTTTTTTGACCTTAATCTACACGAAAGCCTAAGATTTAGCTGTTCTTGCTAGAAGATAACACACGTGACCAAGATTTTCTTTGAATTCAGTGCTACTGTAGAGACAAGTAGCATCAAAAATACAAATCTTTAAATAGCTGCCTGGATCTGAGGTTAGTGACTACAGAGGGGTGCAAGGAAACCTTAAGGTGATGGAACTGTATCTCAATTTTGGTGGTTGTTACTTGACAATGTATAATTATTAAAATTTACCTAGCTACACTTGAAATGGTAAATCTTATTGTATGTAAATAATT
The DNA here is from genome assembly GCF_022079265.1 of Lynx rufus. Classification (NCBI taxonomy): domain Eukaryota; kingdom Metazoa; phylum Chordata; class Mammalia; order Carnivora; family Felidae; genus Lynx; species Lynx rufus. The sequence goes on from NW_025814897.1 coordinate 85,860,084, forward strand.
CCTCAGTGAAAAAGGAAATGAATCTTTCAAAGTGTGAGGTAGAAAATCCCTTATAATGGATTAAATATCCATCCTTCTAATGACATGGCTTATTTTGGTTTTTTTTGACATGGCTTATTTTGAAATGCTAAAACTGCTTTTTAGAAAAGGTACAATAATCATTTAATCATATTGGCTCCAAAAATCCTATTTGGTTATAATATAGTTGTAAATATCGGTTTTGATCTTTTCAGTGAGACCTCTTCTTATGTGAATCATAAATACCTAAAGTGTGGTATTTTAGTATGATTTCTTTAAGTGTGGTACACATTATTGGTCATATGCAAAAATAATTTTGCAGGGTACACAGGTGAACAGTTTTTATATGAACAGTTGTATCTTTTCTATGAAATATTTTATATATACATGTACATAACAGCAAATACTTGGTGTTAGGGTGAAGCCAAATAATGAATGAGATAATTTACAGTTATCAAAACAAGTAAATGAGAGTTTTAATAATATGATACTATAGTATAAATTTTGAAAATGATATAAGAATAATTAAAGTTTGGGAATCCCTAATCTGTACCACAGATCCAGGAGTCACATTCAGGTGGAGCAGTACTTAAGATGTTTTTCTTTACTTTTTTTTTTTTTTAATTTTTTTTAACGTTTATTTATTTTTGAGACAGAGAGAGAGACAGAGCATGAATGAGGGAGGGTCAGAAAGAGGGAGACACAGAATCTGAAACAGGCTCCAGGCTCCGAGCTGTCAGCACAGAGCCCGACACGGGGCTCGAACTCACGGACCGCGAGATCATGACCTGAGCCGAAGTCGGCCACTTAACCGACTGAGCCACCTAGGCGCCCCAGGATGTTTTTCTTTAACTATGAAAACCATTAAGAAAACTGAGATGCAAGGTTCTCAGGAAGCATCCATATTTGTGCTTTGCATTTAGAGCTTGAAGTTTTGTGCTTTGACGTTGAAGTTAATTTTAGAATTCCTCCGTTTGTAAATGGTAGCAAGACTTCTGTCATAGGTCTAATATATATTTTTACAGTTTGGCAATAGTATTGAGCACTGTAGTGTTTTGTCATGAATAAATATAATTGTGCATGTTTTACATGCAGTTTTTTAGAAGGTAGGAGACTATCATATTTCAGAATAAATTAATTTAACAAGTGAATAAAATAAAAGATTTAGCATAGAGTTACTTTTCAGCTCTGGAGATACTTTTACCCATCATACAGTATTGTCCTATATGGAAAAACTGTTTTTCTAAATTAAAAAGAAAAACATCTCAAAGGCAGTTAGCTTGATTAGGTTGATGTATGGCTAAATTCATCATGTTTTTGCTGTTTTGTTAACTCCTTTACTGTGATGGTTGAGGTATATAGGGCTGCTATATTCCTATATTGAGTATCTCCCTACTGTTGAAATTTCCCTCTTTCTCCCTTTTTAGCTGTGTCTGTTCTCTATTACTACTTCTCTTTGTCTGTTTCTCATTAATCCTATTGCTTCTTTTCATTTTTAGTCATTATTTCTTTTTCTTTTTTTCTGGTTGCTGCCTTTCGTCTTGTTTTATTTTTGCCTCTTCTCTCTCCTTTTGCTATTTTTTCTCCCATGCATCTTTGTCATTTATTGGCTTGCAAAGGGCATTGTCAACTCATGGAAATGTGTCTTTCTTCTGATTGTAGAACTTTGGGGGATGGTATTACCTTTAATTTTTTTTTTTCTTTTTAGAGAGAGAGAGCACACAAGCAGGGGAAAGGGGGCACAGGGAAAGAGAGAGAATCTTAAGCAGGCTCCACACCAAGTGGGGCTCAATCCCATGACCCTAGGATGGGATTATGACCTGAACTGAAATCAAGAGTCAGACACTCAAAAGTTGGATGCTCAACTGACTGAGGCACCCAGCTGCCCCGAGAAATGAAATTATTGATTACAGAAATGTAGAACAAAGATACATGCTAAGTACTCAAAATCAAATAATATGATGAATTTATAGACCAAAAATCATTTTCAAAACTTGTGTAAGGTGATAACAAAAAGGTAATACCGTCCCCCAAAGTTCCACAATCAGAAGATGCATTTCCTTGAGTTGACAGTGCCCTTTGTAAGCCAATAAATGACAAAGATGTAGCAGCCAAAAAAGGGAAAAAAGCACAAGAAATAATGACTGAAGATGAGAAGGAGCAATAAAAGTAATAAGAAAAATAGGAGTAATAGAAGTAAAGAAAAATTGAAATGGTTAAGTCACTGTTTTGTTTTAAAATACATTTACGTTTAGAATTTCCTTATGATTTGGTGTATCTTATTTTCAGTTATGCCAAAACCCCTAAAAGACATTTTGCCCCGTGCTTCCCAAAGGAATGAATATCACACTTTTGTTAAAGTGTTGAAATTCACTAGAGTACTGCTCCACTATTTCTTTTATCTATATAAAATAGCTAGAACTTTATTGTGTTTTTTAGGATATATTTCTTCTAGGTATTTAAAACATATTGGAGTATAATTTGTATGTAGTGAAATGCACCTATGTTAGTAATGAGTTCTGATTGAGTATTCCTGTATAACCACTATCATATCAAGATACAAAACATTTCCATCATACTAGAAAGTTCCTTTATGCTCCCCCTTCTTCCCTAGGCAACCATGGATCTGCTTTCACTCTCACTATAGATTTCTTTAGTCATTGTTTTAAACACTAAAAATTTCTTGATGTTTTATTTGGACTTTAATTAACCAAATTAATTATTATGATTTTTAAAGAGAGATGAATTTATCCCTTTTCCTACTCCTAACAGGTAAACCTTATATAGCATATTACATAATATGCTTTCAATAAAAATATAAGAAAATATAAGCAGTCTAGTTAGCACATTTGGGGTATGGTAGAAGTGAGTTGCATGGGGTTTACGTGACTTAAAAATAGCAACTATCATTTTGCCACAGGTATTTGTAAACGAAGCACCTTTAAAATTTATCTTAAAGTAAATCATGGATTTTAGCTCATTAATTCCCTTTTACTTGTTAAGGTTATTTGTGTTTTGACTAATTTTTCCTTTATTTTCAAATGAATACATTATATAAATGTATGCTTAAATTATTTTCTATGTCACAAATAAAATTAATGCTGTTTTGCCCATGCTATGTACTAATTAAACATAAAATAGATTCTTAAACTCAGTAATGGAATATAAAACCCATTCTCCTTCTATTAGACTGATATATTGACTATAAATTGAGCATTACCCTTGGTGCAGTGTGTGGGAAAAGACCATCTTTCCTTGAAGCAACTTCAACTAACCATTACCTTTTAGCTATCTCAAAATATTTAAAAATATTAAATATAATTCTTACACTCTCAAAGGTAATCCAAAATATTTCGTTTTAGAATAATGCTATTCAGATTAGTTAAATGTGTGGATTCAGTCCTGTTAATGAAGATTGAAACAGTCTGGATTTGTCTTCAGTCATTCATTCATCCATTCACTCAACATTTGTTAGGGTGAGCACCTACTGTATTTCTAGGCATTATTCTAGATGCTGTGGATATAACAGAGTTTATTGTTAAGAGGAAGACACATGTTTAAATATTAGTATCTAGTATAATAAATGGTATGATATATACAGCATATAAATTCTAAAATATAGTTTCACAGGGAGGCCTATGTATAGCATAGGGATTAAGATCCCTGGCTTTGTTGGGGCACCTGGGTGGCTTAGTTGGTTGAGTGTCTGATTCTTGATTTTGGTTCAGGTCATGATCTCAGGGTTGTGAGATCAAGTCCTATGTCAAGCTCCATACTGAGCATGGAGCCTGCTTAAGATTCTCTCTCTCTCCCTCTGCCCCTCTTCCCCGCCCCCCATGTGTGTGTCACATAAATAAATAAAATAAAGGAGAGTCCTGGCTTTGTATCTTTTTGTGATGTCTTTGAATCTCACATCTGCTGTTAATGATCTGTCTAATCCAGGATTGATTTAACCTCCCTGAGCCTCGGTTTCCTTACTTGTAAAAATCAAAATATTTTTCTTGTTTTCTTATTTTTATGAAGATTAAATGAAATAATGAGTGTAAGAGCATTTAGCCAGTCTTACATGTGATGCCTTATTCATCATCCTCACTAGAAATTATGCCCAAGATGCAATTAGAGCCATATTAAAATATAGCATAATGATACACAAACTTAATTATTGTTGTTCAATGTAAAAGAAGTTAAAAATGGTAGAATTGTATTTTTGATGTGTGCTTTCAAGCATTCATTACTGTATATGTTATATATATATATATATATATACACATATGTATATACATATATACATACACACACACAAATTGCTATGTAGAGTTGCATTTATGAAACTGAAAATACTGTACATAATGGAAAATTTAAAGATTTTCAAGAGTAGTTGTGACTAAATTTTCACATTGTTTTTGGACCACACCTCCGAAAACTGCTTCTCCTCTGTAAATGTTCAGTTAGCAAAATTAGTGCTATGTTGGGAAATTAGTGCTATTACCTACAGATTGCAGGAATGGGAAAGCAAGGTTGCACAGCAAATTCTGCTTGTAGTTTGTGGAAGAGAAATTCCCCCCACCCCCCGCCCAAACCCCACCGGGTTGCTGTATTGTAAGAAAGAAGGAGAGGGGCCAGTAAGTTTGGGAACATATCCTGCCCACACCCAACTCAGACCCTCATTCTAGTGTAACAGACTGGGTCTCCTTTACACAGGTAGGTATTAGATTCAGTTCCAGCTATCATGTCTTCTATTCCAGTAACTTGTTCTTCCTTCCTACAGTCAGCCCCTCTCTGATGTGTGTAACCATCTGAACCCAAATGGGTTGTCAAAATCAAAGTTCATTTCTGGATACTTCCCAGAATAGGCAAAATATTCTTGAAGCAAGGGCACTTTCAACCTTTGTCCTTGATTATGTGTTTGCCTTCAGTTTTGGGCTGGAATTCTCTACTGTCCCATCAGTTCTTTGATGCTTTTAAGAGTTTTTTAAAACAATATTTTATCAAGGTTTTTTAGTTGTTTTCAATGGGAAGTTGGTTTGAATAACTTAGCCCCACCACTGCTAGAAATAAAAAGTCCTCTTCCCATTCTTCCCATTCCTTCCCATTCAGTGGGAGGAAGTCCATTTACACTGAGGGTACAATTCAAGATCTCCTTCCTGGAGTTTTCCCTTAATAGCTGCTCAAAAAAGTCTACCCCATGTGTTTCATTGGTATATTGTAATTCTGGTATCCCACTGACCACATCCTGTTTTTACTGTAATTGCTTACACCTGTGGTTGCCTCTCAGCTAGACGTAAAGTCTTTGAAGGCAGGTATCCTGTCTCAGTTATGTTTTTGTTCTTCTTGGTAGCACCAACTTCTTATACCTTATATAATAAACTGTCACTGCATGCATTGGTTGAATTGCACTTGAATTTTGCTGAAATAGAATAGATGGGTTAGGAAGGCATTTGGCTCCTGTTATTTGGGACTCTCTATGGGGGTTGCAGTATTGTCCTTCCTTTTCTGTTATTCCTTACAGGTTCATTGATGATATTAGATAGTCCTTGACCCATGTGAACTGATGACAGAATAGAGCCACAGCATATGAAGTGATTTCACCCGTGGCAGTCTTTGAGCCAACATTTTGTCTACACGTGTCCTCCAAGGCTATCCAGCTGTTACATTTCATTTTTAATAATTCAGACAAGAGTGTGGAACCTTTTTTGTTTTAGGTTTTCAATAGTCTTCTGAAGATAAACATTTTTGAGAACCTTAAATAGTGGTGCAGAAGAGAATGTTGAGACCAGGAAGAATAAATGAATTAGTTGGTTAAAGGATAGATCTGAAAAAATAAAATAGGGAATATAAGTTTATAGTTTTAAGTTTACAAAGTTAAAGAATACTTTTCTTGGGAAGGAGAAATAGTCATTGAATTATAAGACTTAAAAAAGGCCTTTTAAAAGCCTATTACCCATTTTAATGTGCCTTTCAGTTTCGACATGGCTGCATAATACAGTGACTGTTCCATACTATCTTACTTATAATTTTAAAAATATTTAAAAATAATATAACAAGTTATTCTATAGTCTTAGTGTTGGACTTTTAGAAAGTCAATGTTAAAATGAGCTTCAAGTGGTGAAGTACTCAACTGGAGCAGTTTATTGGTGCATAATGAAAAAGGTCAAAACACGTGGGTTATTTAATCATGTGTTGTTTCAGCCATGATCTTCTCAGATACATTAAGCAGATTTTAGAGTCTACTCTTCTAGTGACCTGTTGCATCTAGAACTCCTTCAAACTCTGGTGACTATCTAGAAATCCCTAACTGTTCCATGAATGCCATCTTCCTGGGTGTGACAGGAGAGACAGGACAGAAAAAGCTCTCTAAAGAGGGACAGGGTGGAGTATAAATTAGTTCTATATATACACACATATATATTATGCATATACATATAATGTATATAATATATATAATTGTGCAGTCAATTCTTATTTCCTATAGTTATGTTCTATAAAGTTGCCACAAACACAGAATCAGCAAACTCTGAACCATTGCTTCTAGGGGAAATATAGGGTTAGGTTCCTACGAGCCTCTGGTCACATTTTTCATCAAGTGATCAGTACATAATCTTCTTTTGTGTGTGTTTCTGTTTAAAGACACTTTGATAAATATTGTTGATTTATTAACATTAAACTCAGGGCTGAAAGCACTGTAACTCCTGCCCAAAGGAAGAAGCTTATCTAAAACATGAATTTTCTCTGTAAGACACATCACAGGCTTTGGAGCACTAGACGGCACATTAACTGTCTAATGGGGGCCATTTTAACATTTTAACTGTCTTGGGGGCCATTTTAAACAGTAAAATTAACAACAAAAACCAGAAAAATGCAAAAAAGGTGTCATAAGAAGATTGTAAAAAGGGACACTTATTTACATATAGTATGAGAGCTGAAACATGGAGTCATTGTTGGACTTCAGCTGGGAACATGCATGTTGAGAGATTCAAGTTACTCTGGCATGTCCATGAATTACTGCAAAAGCTTGGCAAGTGTTGACTTGGGGGTTATACAATAATTCTAGCAAGTAGGTAAATTTACAGATATGGATTCTGCAATTAATGAGGACTGGCTGCATTTATATATATTTATATTTCAGGGCTTGCCAAGTATGGTCCTCCTCTTCCACCACCTTCATTTAAAAAATTTTTTTTTAATTGTATTCAAAATATGTTCACTCACATTTACAAAAAAGTGTGAGATATGTGGACAGATGATTTATTCAGTAACTAGGTATTGTCTTGTATGTGCCAGGTGCAGGTGTAGGTGCCAGGTGAGGTGTTTATCCCTCAATTGTATGTAAAGTTGTGTATCTCCCTTACCTTAGCTTTTTATCACATTCTTGGAGGAGTTCCTAACTCAAAATTCGAGAAGGACTGCTCTTTGTATATCCCTGTAGCTTTATCTGCTTCATAAGTTACTTGTAAATTCCCTTGCTTCCCACCCTTCCCCTCAAGTCCTGCCTTCTTTTCTCAGTAATGCAGTTTCTTTGCTGTCAGTGCTCCTACCTATCCTCCCAACCCATTCCATCCTGTAATTAGGTTCAGTGTTTTTGTCTTTGAAACAGAAATATAATTATGTCTATCATGCAAGTAATGTGGAATTTTTTTAAGATTATTTTTTGAGAGAGAGAGCATGTATGCACACAGGAGAGGGGCAGAGGGAGAGAGAGAGAAAGAGAATCCTAAGCAGGCTCCACGCTCAGCACAGAGCCCAAAGTGGGGCTTGATCTCATGACCATGAGATCATGACTTCAGCCGAAATCAAGAGTCGGACACTTAACTGACAGAGCCACCCAGGTTCTCCCACGTGGAGTTTTAAGTAGGGGAAAGTCCATGTTTCTCAGTGTACTAAAAAGTTCCTTTATGATCTGAACCCAATTTTGCTTTTCTACTTCATCTCTTACTACTTTTTCCTATCAAACCATTCTTTTACTCTTTCCTGGTATGACTTAACTGTTCTGCTATTCATAACTCTAATATCTATCTTAGTACTTTCCTGTCTTGTATTTGCTGTTTCTCTCTGCCTTTCCTTCCAAACTTACATAATTCTTCCACAGGTAAACTCCTATTCATCCTACAAAACCCAGTTAAATGTCACTTTTATTAAGAAACCTTCCCTAATTTATTCTAAGTTCACACTTTTTCATGCTGTCATCTTTTCTGAGCACCTTATCCTTTCCATTGTATTATAATGAATTGTTTACATGTCTACTGTCCCCCACTGGACTTTGAGTGTCTCAAGGGCAGAGATCCCATTTTATTCATCATTGGATCCTCATTGTCTAGCACAATATCTGACTTGTAGTAATGTGGTTAATAAGCATTTTGGGAATGGATAAACACATTTTTGGGTCTTGCACATGGATTATAGTTTCTCTGTATGAATCAGAAAACCTTAAAAAATGTTAAAACATATTTTAAAAACCATGTTTCAGCTGTTAACTGTTGCATGAAACAATGAATGAGCTGTTGACTGCTTCTTTAGGCAATATTTTACTAAGCATTAGGTGGCAGTAGTGTGTTGTACTTGACTTTACCTTTGTAATTTTTTTTTTCTTTTTTAGTGTTCATAATCTTAATGTAGTGTCAAAGTGTAAAGGACACAATTGTAGTACTTTTATACCTAACTTTTTGTAACATGATCTTGTTTTCAGCTCATAGGGGGATCCTACAAAAATGAACAAAATACAGCCATGTCAGTCAATGTGTATCTCTCTCTTGCTTACCTAAACTGTATTCAGATTCATTACCGAATTACTACTGCACCATCTTAACACTTCCTCACCAACTGTTTAATGGCTGCTTCATAATAACAGTGATTTGCAATAAGGAAAACCAAAAATTATCTCAGAGGATATGTGTTTTCTCAGCATCTTAAGAACTTAGTTAGGCCTCTATCTCAAAAATAGTATGTTAAGTTCATTGAGTTTAACTACAATTATTTAAATGCTTGCTTTTTCTTCCTTTTTTAACTCATTAGTTTCTGTCAGTACTAAAGTCATTTGTCTTGTTTATTGTGTTTCATTTTAGGTGAATTTCCCTCATCATTAGGTAGTTAGAATTGAGAATTGCCACCACCTTTCCAGGCTTTTGCATCTTCTCACACCATTAAATTTAGTACACTTACATATGAAAATGTCAATGCTTTTAGTGTACGTTTCATTCCCATTGTAGTTTCCTATAGCTTATAAAGTTAAGTCAATAAAATTTATATTTTATTTAAGGAAAATCTGTACATTTTAGGTCCATGGGAGCATTTCTGCAAATAAAAGAAACATAACTTGTACCGGAGGCCATTTCAGTGTTGATTCAAATGTGAGCTATGTAAAATAAATCTGTGACATTCTCTTTCTTATGTCTTCTTTACTTTCTTTTCTATCTCAGGGGTAGAATGCTTAAGGGAATTCGAAGCCAATGTACTAGTATCATTAATGTGGCAGAACGATCAGTTAATAAAAGAAGAGCATGAAAGCGTTGACAGAACACACTGCCTAATTAGTACCTGATGGCCTTGATGGCCGCAGAGCAGAACTCAGAGTTGCTACAAGAGAGGAGCTCTGTAGGCTCTGTAGCTGTACATCACCACACTTATTTAGCAGGGATGACTTTAGTTTGGCAGTTTCTTAAGTTCTTAATTTTACAAAAACCATGTCTTTCCTGAACCCAGAGGGCAAGTGAAGTCAACCATTGTCGCTAATTATCATTGGGAGATATTGGAGGCAGAGTGTTTATCTTGTAGTTCTCTGTGTAGCTAGCTCATGTTGAGTATGTCATCGACAACTTGTCTGATAGGATTTTGAGGGTGGTGGTGGCTAGTTTTGTATTTAAATTGAACATAATGTAACCCATTGCACAAAATTTGAATGTTTTATGTGTCTTATGTGCAACGAAGCAGGGGTTGTATCACACTTGTATATAGTCGAAAAGAAAAATAGACACGTGACTAGCAAAAGGAATTGGTGCAAGATTATATTTTAGAGGTAGTGAACATCCTAGTTCAAAGTGTAGTGGAGAGAAAAGTCTTGGCTCTGAAAAGGTTTTGCATGAATTACCATGATTGTATTATTCAACCACATACTTTACCTATTTCATTTTGCAAATCCCATTCCTACAACCTGCTCTTAATTCTTTAACTTGAAAACCATCAATACTTACTCTAAGTAGTGCATGACCTTGCTTTCCTCCAGTTTTTTTTTTAGTCTCTTGCCTCACTTTTTGACTTAGCCTTTCTTTTCCTCTTCTTATTCTTCTTGCTCCTCTTCTGTTCTCCTTCCCCTTCTCTTCTAGTCTCCCCTTCCTCTGCCTTCTTCTATCTTCCTACTGCCCTCCTCCTCCTTCTTGTTCCTTTTCGTATCTTTTAATTCTTTTCTTAGAGCTTGACAGTGATCTCAGAATGAGTCTCTTAGTGGGTTTCAAAGGCAGTCAATATTATAGTGACATTTAGAAGAGGTTTTAAAGATACCTGTGTTCAGAAGACCAAAAGTTCTCTTTAAAAATATGAATGGCGTTAAAATGGCTCTTTTAGAGAATAGAGGCAATCATTAGCAATTCTGGAGGACCAAAGAGATATCGGCTGCTTTATACTGTTCTCAATGTGACCACCATGTAGTCACACTGCAGCCTTACTCTTAGGCTCTCTTTGGGGACCATGGGACTGTACTACACATAGGATTCTAAATGAATTCATAGGGCTAGTCCAGTGAGGTCCTTAGTAAGATCAGTTTTTATGTTATGGGGCCAAATTTAGAGCTCTAGGAGAGTGTGCTGTTTTTGTCCATATATTAGCTATTCACCAACATTCACAGGGGAATTAAGGTAATTTTTATAGATACTTTAAAACCACAATGTGCTTTTTAATTAACTAATATATGTATATATGTGTATGTGTCTATGTGTGCATATGTATCATTCCTGTCCAGAATAGGCAAATGCACATAAACACAAAGTAGATTAGTGGTTGCCAGGGGCTTGGAGGGAAAGGGGAACAGTGAAGGACTCCTGATGGATGCAAGGTTTATTTGTAGTGCTGAAAATGTTCTGAAATTACATAGTGGTGATGGTTGTACAACTCTGTGAATATTCAAAACAACTGAATTGCACACTTTTAAAAGGGTGAATCTTAATGGTATGTGAATTTATTTTTCAATAAAGCTGTTAAATGGTAAAAAAAAAAAGAGACTTGTAAGGTTTGATGGATTGGGAGAAAATAAAAAGTACAAGTTTATATCTGAATAATTTTGGAAAGGAGAATGGCAGTATTAACTTTCTTTCTTAATAATTTCACTTAAAAGAATTGTAATGATACGGGCCCTACTCTGTGGGATCATTATGATCTAGTCACACAATGCCTTGTTGTCTGACCCTAAAACAGTGCTTTAACTTAGTATTCACATAAATAACATTACTTGATATTTTGCCTTTCAACTTCTTCTAATATAAAATGGAGTTTTGTTTTAGAGGTCTGCTCATTATAAGCTATCAACAAATGTTGGTAACTCAGTGTAAAACAGGTGTAGAGGGGCACCTGGCTGGCTCACTTGGAAGGACATGCAACTCTTGATCCCGGGGTTCTTAGCTTGAGCCCCACATTGGATGTAGAATTACTAAAAAATTAGTAAACTTAAAAGAAGAAACAGGTGGGGCGCCTGGGTGGCTCAGTCGGTTAAGCGACCGACTTCAGCTCAGGTCACGATCTTGCGGTCCGTGAGTTTGAGCCCCGTGTCAGGCTCTGGGCTGATGGCTCAGAGCCTGGAGCCTGTTTCCGATTCTGTGTCTCCCTCTCTTTCTGCCCCTCCCCCGTTCATGCTCTCTCTCTGTGTCAAAAATAAAATAAAACGTTAAAAAAAATTTAAAAAAAAAGAAGAAACAGGTGTAGAAGGATGTACTCTTGGGGAGGGGAGATAGAGATAGCAATGAACTGGGGAAAATTTGTTTGGGAATTCCTTGTCCTTTTTTTTTTTTTTTTAATATCAACTTAGAAATTTCTGGTTTTCCAAAGTAGTAATAGTTTTGTTTTGTTTTGTTTTGTTTTGAAGTTTTATTTATTTAAGGGTGTGCCTGAGTGGCTCAGTTGGTTAAGTGTCCAACTGAAGCTCAGGGCATAATCTCATGGTTCATGGGTTCAAGCCCCGCATCAGGCTCTGTGCTGACAGCTCAGAGCCTGGAGCCTGCTTCGGCTTCTCTGTCTCCCTCTCTCTCTGCCCCACCCCTACTCACCCTCTGTCTCTCTCTTTTTCTCAAAAGCAAATAAACATTAAAAAATAAATAAAAATAAAACAACAGTTTAAGTTTTATTTATTTAAGTAATCTCTACACCCCACATGGTGCTCGAACTCACAACCCTGAAATCCAGAATTGCATGGTCTTCGACTGAGCTGGCCAGACACCGCAGACTAGGTTTTAATACGAATAATTGTGCTGTCTTTTCTGATTGGTGATTCAAGGACATTCTCCCCTCCCCCATTATACATTTGGAAGGATAATAACTATTGCCAATTATAGCAAGCAGGACCAAGGAGAAGTATAGCAGGAAGACCTTCCTGCACCTGAAGAATATAAGACAAGGTGATTCTATACCCTTCTTCTATATCTTTGCTTCTCCATCTCTTTCCTTTCCAGATAAATCCTTGTATAGAGAGAGGACTGTTGTGGAAGTTTGTTTTGTTGTAAAATGGCCCAGGGAAACTGCTCTCCCTCAGCCCTAGTTTTTTACCAGTTAGTTTAGAGAGACCCGGTTGCCTGCCTCGTATCCTTCTATAAACCTTAGGGGTCAGTGGTGGGGAGTGCTCTGGCCTTTGGCCTCTCTCCTTCTACACTTGATTCTTGTTTTCTGGCAGGTGGTGGCAGTGTTACCACCACAGCAGAATGGGGCTGGCAGGCAGAAATTCAGGCCTCTCGTCTCTCTCAGATATGGAAGGAAAGGGAGTTCTCAGAAATGAGCCCTGGCCTCTGCAGCAGCTGATCAGGACTCAACTCAGCTGGGGAGTATGATAGCACAGATCTCTTGGGATCTGGGACATACAGTAGCGGAGTTTTGTGGGGAGATTGGAAGGGAGAAGTGCATGAGAATCTGCTACGTGAGAGAAGTAGATGGGGGTGCCTGACTGGCTCACTTGGTGGAACATGCGACTCTTGATCATGGGGTTGTGAGTTCGAGCCCCACATTGGAGATAGAAATTAGTTTATAAATAAAAGTTTAAAAAAGAGAGAGAGAAAGGCAGTGGTTGGGGGAGGTTTAGGAAGTGTTGGGGCGGGTCTCCTGTGATTGTCATAGTGTTTAAAGAAGAGCAAAGAGGTACAATTATTTGGAATTAACTTTTAGTGACTGAACTGCTATTTTGTTTTTTTCTTTTTTTTTCCTTTGTCTTGTTTTGGAAGGAGGGAAAATTGGAGATATGATAAACACTTTGGGTGAAAATGTGCTTGGTGGGTTTTTTAAAGTCCATTTATTTATTTCAAAAGAGAGGGAGAGAGCATGAGCAGTAGAGGGGCAGACAAAGAGGGAGACAGAGAATCCCAGGCAGGCTTCCTGCTGACAAATCCAACCATGAGATCGTGACCTGAACCAAAACCAAGAGTTGGACGCTTAACCTACTGAGCCATCCGGATGCCCCATGAGACAGCCTTAGCTTTTATAAAATTATGAAAGATTAAGAATTTACTAATTTTCATGAACTTTTTTAATAGAGCCTATATTTAATACTTTGGTAAATCAAAAGAAGTTCTTCTTTAGTAAAAACATTGGAAAATGGTATTTTTGCCGTCAGGCATTATTGTGATCAGATTTTTTTTTAATGTTTATTTATTTTTGTATTTTTGAGAGAGAGAGAGAGAGAGAGAGCGAGCATGTGCAGGGGAGGGACAGAGAGAAAGGGAGACACAGAATCTGAAGCAGGCTCCAAGCATTGAGCTGTCAGCACAGAGCCTGATGCGGGGCTTGAACCCATGAACCTCAAGATCATGACCTGAGCTGAAATCTGACGCCTAACTGACTGAACCACCCAGGCACCCCTGTGATCAGATTTACTAATGCCTTCTTACATAGTTGCCTTCCCTTAACTTGACCTTTTCAGTTTTCTTTCACAGCCATTGTCTAAAAAAATAAGTTTTTACTATCTTTAGAGGTGATGAGTGCCTTAAAAGGTAGTCAGGACTGGACTCACGAAGGCATGAAGACTGTAAATAAAAATGACACACAATAAGCTTTTATTCAGTGTTTGTATATGTGCTCTGTTTTGAAGTTCCTCAGTGGTTTTCTGCATCGTAGTTTGTTTGGAATGTGTCCACTGTGAGTGATGTCATCGAAATTCAACATTGGACCTATTGGGGTTCAGCAAGACCGTACTTGAGTGTGATTCTGTCCCCACAATTTTTGCCAGAATCACTGGCAAAAAAAGCACAAATCACTATGCCATCCAAATCTCTTTTTTGCAGAGACACTGATAAGATCTCCTGGTGTTATGACACTTAACTCTCTTTTTGGTAATACAGAATTGGTAGGGGAAACATGAATAGTTTTCTTTTGGGAAAACTGGGAAAGGATAGAGAAAAAGATATTAAGGACTTTATTTTGAAGATTTGACCTTTTCCATATTCACACATACCACAGTTACACATCCATTGTTTTTTCAAGTATGCTCTTGAATTCATTCCTCTTAGTAAGTATCTGTGTGCTCTATATCTCATTCTTCAGTTTGGAAAATACTTGAAGATGACCATTGGGCTGAAGCATATCCCCAAATCATACCTGTTTGTTGCATCACCTGAACAGAAGGACATAGTAAATATTTGTTTACTAGGAAAGAATGTGAGAGCAAAGATACAAAAGTGGAAAACCTCAGTTTAAACCTAAAATCTCCTTTCCCCTCCCATCCAGTGCTGACTAAAATCAGGAAGTTTCAGATTTTGTACTCTTGGGGAAAGTATTACGTGTACAACTTAAATAAGCAAGTATTTATGGAGGATGTTTGTGCAGAGGGGCAATGTGCTAATCTTCAGAGATACAGATATAGTTAAGATACAGGCTTTACATCAAATGTTTTGGAAGAGGGCCAAGTCCAGTCCACAAGTAACTATAAATTCTTTGAAAGTTAGCAATACTGTAGGAGTCCAAAGGACACACACACACACACACACACACACACACACACACACACGATTCCCTCTGGATAGGGATGTTGAACACAGCTTCATGGAAGAGATGCATATGGACTGGTACAGGATGCTTCAGTGGAGACAATAGCGTAAATAAAGCATGAGAACAGAAAGTATGCTTGTTTAAGGGATGATATCTGAAGGACTAGTCTCGAATGACTAGTTTGTCCTCAGTGCTGTGTCTATAATACTTACAATAGATAGCTCTGTAATGCTAGGTTGGGGTTCTTTTATTGGAAGATTTTACCTATAAGAATAAAGAATATGATTCTAATTCATTATATAGTAGGTTGCCTAGTAAAATTTTAGAGCTCGGGAATGACATGGTCAGGGTTTTAAGTCATGGCATGTGAACTTGGAATCAGTTGCATGGACTGGAGAGCTATTAGAAGAAGGTGAATGCTAGAGAATAGGTAAGAACTGCTTTTTGTTTGAACTAGGTTTGGCACTGGGAATAGAAGGGGCATTGT
This sequence comes from Lynx rufus, assembly GCF_022079265.1. Taxonomy (NCBI): domain Eukaryota; kingdom Metazoa; phylum Chordata; class Mammalia; order Carnivora; family Felidae; genus Lynx; species Lynx rufus. Next base: position 85,875,754 of record NW_025814897.1, read on the forward strand.
GTAGGCAGAATCTACAGAATTTGGTGGTTAATGTGATGAGGGAAAGGAAGGTTATCCTGATAACTGTAGCCTGGATTATTAGGAAATGTATTTTATCATTCTCTCATTCATTCATTCATTCATTCATTCATCATTCATTCATTCATTCAGCTTTTATTGAGCATAGTGGTGATTTTAACAGAACAAGGAATTCAACAGGAGGTAGAAAATTTTAGAGTCCGGATGATAAATTGGATTTTGATCATAGTGCTGATAAGATAGCTTTTAGAAGGTATTTTGAAATTTGGTTCTCGAATTTAAGAAAATTTGAAGCTAGAAATAGCTAACATTCTATTAATGGTAATAAACTCATCTATTACATAGACAAAAACCAAAGTACCCTGTTGTCAGGGTCCACATAGATCAAATAATATCAGTATGATAATTTGAGAATTTTTGTTTAATTAAAATTTCTCAGAGTCCTTTTCATAGTTAATTATTACTTCCTGTTTATAGTCAATATTTTATACATCAGAACAGCATAATCACAAATGTGTAGTAAAGGATTAATGTATGATTCCCTTTTTATTCAAGTTTAGATTTAAGTAGCAAGCTATTAGTAAAATAAAGCAACATGTCCTTTTAAGAAGGAATATAAGAAAGTCAGTAAAGGAGATGGACCTCTGTTTAAGTGATCTGAAATACCACCTTATTGTAGAGTGGGCGGTTTATCATAAAACTGTCTTATGAACTTACTTTATTTTTTTTTAATTTTATTTTTTTAATATAATTTATTATCAAATTGGTTTCCATACAACACCCAGTGCTCATCCCAACAAGTGCCTTCCTCCCTGCCCATCACCCACTTTCCCCTCTCCCTCAACCCCCATCTACCCCTAGTTTGTTCTCAGTTCTTAAGGGTCTCTTATGGTTGCCTTCCTCCCTCTGTAACTTTTTCTGTTAAAGAAACACCTTTTCATTTCAACTTTACATGTTGCTTAGCCAGTAGAAAAGGTCATTTGGAGTTAATATATAAGTTTTCACTAAAACCTTTTAGAAATTGCTAGAATTATCACAATGTACTGTACTATGCCCTTCTCATAACTTATATATACTTCAACTTTTGTCCCTTTTAGTACAAAACACTTGTTTCTGTGTTAAATCTGTCAGTGGACATTATTGCAGTGTTCAGTATCTGAAGCCTCATATAAATTGTATCCTCCTCTAAAAAAAAAATCAACAGGTTAAAATACCACTGGCATATTGTTCAGATTTCATCAGCTTTTTCATCATTGATGCTGGCATTTGTGCAAACAGTGAAATAAAGAGGCTGACATTTACGATTAGTGAACAAAAGGTATCAAATATCAAAAAATGTATGACTTAGAACACTTGATGTAATTTTCATCATGGTGTTATAGGTTAACAATTGAGGAATGTCATTCGTTGAGCATTTTTTTCTTTCTTTTTTTTATGGATACATACCTAGAAGGATGCATCTGTCAAGGAGAAATGTTTATGAAGCACTAATTTTCTGACTTGCACTTAATTCCATGTTTTAAGCAGTGGAGGCTAACAGTGTGCTTTTCAGCATGCATAATAATTGCCTACAGAGTTTGTTGAAACACAGATTCTGAACCCCCCCACCCCCCACCCTAAGTTTGGGCTGGGGCCATCTTCTAACGAGCTCTGAGATAATGCTGATGCTACAAATCTGAGGACCACATTTCGAGTTGCATTATGTTCTTATGTTGCATTGTGACAGTCATTCTAGAATTAGTAATTTAGAAAGCACTTGAAATTATTATATGGAGAAAATGTAAAATCAAAATAAAATGTTCCATATTGGATAACCCATTGCCATAGCATCTCAGCTAGTTAGGATTAAGAGTCCATAATCAAAGCATTAATTATCAGCTAGATAATTAGTTAGGATATAGATAACACATATTAATCCTGATAATATATTACATGATTTTCTGGATATCATATAGTCACCCAAGTGAGCTTATATTTTCATATCAAGACAGTTTCACAATTGTTTGTTTGTGTTCACTTTTCTCATCTTCAGTTAGTGACGTGGAGATTTTTTTTTTTAACGTTTATTTATTTTTGAGACAGAGACAGAATATGAATGGGGGAGGGACAGAGAGAGAGGGAGACACAGAATGGGAAGCAGGCTCCAGGCTCTGAGCCATCAGCCCAGAGCCTGACGCGGGGCTCGAACTCACGGACCGCGAGATCATGACCTGAGCTGAAGTCGGACGCTCAACCAACTAGGCCACCCAGGCACCCCAGTAAGGTGGAGATTTAAAGAACATAGCTCTGGGGCACATAGGTGGCTCAGTTGATTAAGTGTCCAACCTCATGGTTCATGATTTCGAGCCCCTTTTTGGGCTCTGTGCTGACAGCTCAGAGCCTAGAGCCTGCTTCAGACTCTGTGTCTCCCCTCTCTTTCTCTCTGTCCTTCCCCCGCTCGAGAACATAGGTCTGTGTAACTGATAAATTTCCCCCAAAATGTGAGGCAGTTAAATAGATCATAAAGTTGAGAATTGTTAAGTCATGTGAGAATAGTAAAATAGCAGTTTGCTAATAAAACTTTGGAGACAGTTACCTGTGTACTGTTATAATAAAGAATCACAGAGTGGCGCCTGGGTGGCTCAGTCAGTTAAGCATCCAATTTCGACTCAGGTGATGATCTCACACTTTGTGAGTTCGAGCCCCATGTCGGGCTCTGTGCTCAGAGCCTAGAGCCTGCTTCTGATTCTGTCTCCCTCTCTCTTCCCCTCCCCAGCTTGTGCTCCCTCTGTCTCTCAAAATAAATAAACATTAAAAAAATAAAAAAATAAAAATCACAGAGAGACTTTCATTCTCAGCATTTTTAATATTGTGACATATTTATGATATTTTAATTGTGAATGTTACTTTAGTCCTCTGCTCAGCAATACTTAACTTTTTAAAATGTTTTAAAGTTTTTAGAGGTTGGCATATAGTACTTAAAAGTAGTAAAACTATATATTTTCATAAAGTAGTCTGTAATTTAAACTTTTCAATAATTTGTATTAGTCTTTGCATTAATTTTCTCTGTTTTTATTTTACTTTTCTTTGTATTAATATTGAAAGAAATTTCTCATTTTTTTTCTTTATGGCTTGGAAAGATTTTCTGAATTTCTTTAATAATTTTAGACATGTCTAGAGAGGTTTTTCTTTTTTTCTTTAAAGAAGTTTAAAAAAAAATTTTCTAATGTTTATTTTTGAGAGAGAGAGAGAGCGCAAGCATGAGTGGGAGAGGGGCAGAGAGAGAGGGAGACACAGAATCTGAAGCAGGCTCCAGGCTGTCAGTGCAAAGCCTGATGTGGGGCTCAAACCCACGATCCATGAGATCGTAACCTGAGCCAGACTGAGCCATCCAGGCGCCCCTAAAGATGTTTTTCTATTCAGAGAATGTCAACATACAGTGAAAAATGCACAGCTCTTAAGTGTTCAGTCGGTGATATTTGATACCATATAGCTACCATCCCAAGCAAGATACAGAATGTGTCTGTTCCTCCAGAAAATTTCCTGTGCCCCTTTGCAGTTAATTTCTAGCCCCAACTTCCCACCTGGAAACCAACTTTTAATTTCTATCACTATAGATTTAGTTTTGCCTAAATTTGAATTTCATGTCAATGTAATCATATAGTATGCACCCTTTTGTTCTTGCCCAACGTAATGTTTTAGATTTTCATCTATGTTATTGAGTATATCATAGTTTTTTTTTTCTTTTTGAATAGTACTCCCTTATGTATCAAAATAGTACCAATTATTGATTCTCCTGTTGATAGACTTCATGGTTCCAGTTTTTTGGCTAATATGCATAAGGCTGTGAGTATATTCTTTTATAAGTCTTTTTTGTGGGCATATGTTCTTATGTTTCATTTCTCTTAAGTAAATATCCAGAAGTGGAACTGCTTGACCACAGAATAGGTATATGTGTGTCTTTATGAGAAATTCTCAAATAGTTCCCTGCCAGCAACATGTGAAAGTGCTAATTATTCCATAACCTCACCAACACTTAGTGTTATCAGTCTTCTTTATTTTAGCCATTCTATTAGGTGTTTAGTAGTATCTCATAATTTTAATGTATATTTTCCTGATAACTAATGAAAAAATTTGAGCACAAGTTCATGTGCACTTTAGTCTGTTTATCTATCTTCTTTTGAAAAGTGTCTAAGCTTTTTCTCCCTGATTTTTAAATAGTATGTCTTTTTATCATTTGTAGGATTTTTTTGTTGTTGTATATTCTAGATGCAAGTCTTCTGTTAGATATATATTTAGTGAGCATTTTTTTAAACCAGTCTGTGGCATGTCTGTTTTATTTATTTACTTTTAAAAGTTATTATTTATTTATTTATTTTTGAGAGAGAGAGGGTGTGAGTGAGTGAGGGGCAGAGAAAGAGGGAAAGAGAGAGAATCCCATGAGGGGCAGAGAGAGAGGGAGAAAATCCCATGTAGGCTCTGCACTGTCAGCATGGAGCCTAAAGCAGGGCTTGAGCTCACCCAAAACGGGGCTCGAGCTCACAAACCATGAGGTCATGACCCGAGCTGAATAGTCACCCAGGTGCCCCTATTTGTTGTTGTTGTTGTTGTTGTTGTTGTTGTTGTTTTATATATAGAGAGAGAGCAAGTCAAGGAGAGGGGGCAAAGAGAGAGAGATAGAGAGAGAGAGAGAGAGAGAGAGAGAGAGAGAGAGAGAGAGAGAGAATGTTAAGCAGGCTCCATGGTCAGCATGGAGCCCAGGGTCGGACTCAATCCCACGACCCTGATCATGACCTGAGCTGAAATTAAGAGCTGGATGCTCAGCCAACTGAGCTACCAAGGCACCCCTTGTCTATTTTTTTAATTTCTTTTCTTTTTTTTTTATTTTTGAGAGAGAGAGTATGCACAGGGGAGGGGCAGAGGGAGACAGAGGATCCGAAGCGGGCTCTGTGCTGACAGCAGAGCGCCTGACGTAGGGCTCAAACTCATGAACTGTGAGATCATGACCTGAGCCAAAGTTGAATGCTTAACCAACTGAGCCACCCAGGTGCACTCCCCCCACCATCTTTTTTTTTTTTATATTTTTCTAACTTAAATTTTAGTTCGGCTTTGTCTACTTTCTTAATGGTGTCTTTGCTGAGCAAGAAGTTTTAAAATTTGATGAAGTTCAATTTATCCATTTTGCATCATTATTGTTTTTTCTTTTTGTTTTCTGTCAAAGTACTCTTTCCCTACCCCAAGGGGTAAAAATATTCTTATGTATTTCCTTCTAGAGGCTTTATGGTTCTGTGTTTTACATTTATGTCTGTGATATCATTCATCTTGCTTTAATTCTTCTGTATGGAATGAGATAGAGATTGAAGTTAATTTTTTCCACATGGCATCCAGTTGTTTGAGTTTAATTTATTGAACTGCCTTGGCACCTTTGCCGAAAATCAATTGAATATATATATATATATATATATATATATATATATATATATACACACATACACACACACACACATATATATTGAATATATCATACATATCAATTGAATATATATATTGAATATATATATATGTTTAGCACCTTAAATGACATACTTATCTTCTTGCTAATAATTACCATTTTTAAATTGTACTCTGTATCATGGAATAAAATTTACTGCATTCTCATACCACAAAGATTAGACCTAAAAGCCTCAGATGGTGACTTGCTAATTTAAAATAGCAGTGAGGAAAAATACTGAGTTAGTAAGAAATTGAATTATGCTTTGACTATCATATCATAGACCTGATATAAGACTCAATAAAATTTAGTGGTAGCTTTTAGTTTTGGGTAGCCAGGAACTAATTCTTGATTTTGTAGGGCTTTCTTGGTAAGGCTTCTTGCACAAATCTTCACACAGTGGTAGAGGAATAGGTCAGCTAGAGAACTTTTAATTGTAACAAACGTTGTTTTGGGTTTTGGATATTACTTAAATAGCCTAACTGTAGGGACTGCCTAAACCTCAGTATGGGAATGACTTTTATGAACATTATTTGGTAAATCATGGCCATAAAAAGATAAAATAGTAAAGCTTTAGTTTTCCTTTCTTTAGTCATTATATTAATGAACTTAAACATTTAAATGTTGATAACTGTTAGATTTGGTATCGGAAGAGAAATAGTTTGCCAGTGGGAAAATGGAAGCCTCATTCTCTGTTTGCCCTATAATCTTTCTCTCAACGTGCATGATGTTTTTCTGTGTAACCAGATATCACAATAGCTTTTGCTCTGCTAGTGAGGATCATCAGCAGTGTGAAAAAGTTCAGCATGAAAACAAATTCACTGTCAAAACCACTAGTCTACATTATGATTAAAATACTTTGTGAATTCTGGATTGAGGATTGAAGTCACTTTACTTCATTTTACTTGCCACAATTCATTGAGTGACTTTGGCCTTAGCAACTTGGGTAATACAAGACATTGTACCTATAAATTTTTTGTGTTTCACTGTCTCTAGTCAGTGAAAGAATTTAAGTGACTGTGCCATTATTAATTGACAAGTGTGTCAAACTAACCATATTAATGTCATGAAATGTAAATCTGGTGACTTGCCTATTTTATTATAAACATTTTGAAGAAAAAGAATAAGTATCAAAGGGGAAAAACTAGTGTACTAGTTCAAAGGTAATTACTAAGGTAACTTTTAAAATTAAAATATGTTTTGTAATGTATTTGATAAAGCATTCAGAGTAATTGCTGGTGGAAAATTCTGGTTGAAAACTATCAAGTGGTTCTTTGTTTACTTGAGAATGAAAAAAATTACATATTTGAGTATCTGCTACTGTTATCCCCACATTATTTAAGTGACCTGTCTCTACATCTAGATAACCTTTCCTCACTTATTTGTTGAAAGGCTACTGAACTGCAAATGACATATTCTTTCAGAACTGATAGATAAAGAGAAGGGAGAACCACGAAGAATGTAGGGAAAAAGAGGAGATAATGTAAGTATCCAGTAAGCCAAATTTACATTTGCATTTGAGAATTGATGAATTGGCATAAAACTTTCTTTTTTGACCAAATACTTTAAAGAAATTACTGCATATTGAAACCTTTTTAAACATTTCTTAGATTTAGAAAACACAAATGAGAAAGATTTACTAATGAATTAATTTACATTCAAATGTTTTGGTGAGTTCTTTAAAGTTGTTTCTTACCAATCTGCCCTAGAATAACCGTTTTTCAATAAAAGTTTATGTTTGGAGATTTATAACTTTAAAATCTTTAGGGCTGAGCTGGAAGATGCAAGATATTTATTTTCAACTATGATTGTATAATCATAAGATTTCATAAGAAAAAGCTAGTAGTTCATTTGCAGTGATCTCCATGGCCAAGCACATTGTATAAGGAAAGCTTCAGACTCTGCATAGTTTGTGCCGTCAGGTCCTGCTTATCTGCACGTACCTATTTCTGTTTGTGTTAGTCATCCTCTCTAGGTAAATTGTCCATGAGACCAGTGATTCCATCAGCAAATTATCCAGAAAATGCTGTCTTTGCATGTTGTGACAGATCATGTCACTGGTGAATTTATAGCTACTCCAGTGGTCTAATTAACCTGGCAGTTGTCTCCTGTGCCCAACACTGTTGTCTCGTTGCCTTGGCATCTTAGTTTTCATCTTCCCATTACCTTCTTTCTTAACTGAAACTTAGATTTACAAGTTTGTTTTGTTTTGTTTTTGTTTTTTCTTTTTACCTACTCACGTCACCCTCTTTACTCATCACCCCCCTCTTATTTTTGATTGGCAGTATCATCCAGATAAACAAAGTGCAGATGTGCCAGCAGGAACAGTGGAGGAATGTATACAGAAGTTCATCGAAATTGATCAGGCATGGAAAATTCTAGGGAATGAAGAGACAAAAAAAGAGTATGACCTGCAGCGGCAGGGTAGGTATTTGTGCTGAGGGGCCACAGCACACTGACGCCCTGAGGCATAATCCACAGCCATTCCTGGGGAGCCATCTCCAGCATTTGGCGGAGTTATTGCCTTCTTTACTCCTACCTCACCATCACGATTTTCAATTAAGTCCTACTCTTAGTAGTGATGAATCACGATTTTCAATTATGTCCTACTCTTAGTAGTGATGACTGTGTATCCATTGAGAAATTAACAAGACTACTACGGGATGTGGCTTCTTACGAAGCCACGAAAGCTACTTCCCTAACTAATGAAAAGTGCTTAATTATACATTTCTAATTAATAGGTTTTCTATGTTTAATAACTTCTTTTTATTATATTTAATTATGTACTGATTACAGTTTTAACTGTAGTACTTTTAACAATATATACTGTATAAATGATAGCCTAAAGAAAGGTACTATATGGGATAACATCATAAAGCACTCTGCTGTCTTTGAGTTTGTTTTAGGCTAGTTTCATGATTGTCTCCTGGATAAACTATTCTTTATAAGATTGCTATAAATGGCATTTTAGGAATGCACACTTCCTAAGCAGTTGTAAGTCATTTCTTTTATGCATTTTAGAAAATAGCTTCCTAAAACAGTGACAAGCTCTTGTGAGAAAGAAAGGGAGAAATGTAGGTCAGGTTTGTCACACATAGACTGCAGTTACACGAAGTGATAGGCTGTCTTTCTGCACTGGCCTTGGGATAGGAGCCCCTCAGTCTTCTATTTGAACCTTCAATATGCACCCTGCATGCTAATGGGAGGAGTCAATAATCAGTTACAGCCTGTGGGGAAAACACTCAATTGCACTCTGCAATAGCGCACCAGGTTCAGCATTGACTCATATGTGTTGATAAAAGCTGAGTCTCTGTAGTTGCTTATTGAATGCCCCCCACCCCCCACCATGCCCTACACTGGTACATCATCAATCCTAACAAAATGATTTTAAGGCTTCTACTACTGAAGTTATGAAGATTTGATTTGAGAAACTAGGCTTACTTCTCTAAAGCACAGCATTATAGGATGAAGCCAATGATATATATGGAATATCCATATTTATTTTCAAAGGGAGTTGTACTGATAAAATTAAGTATTACTCCCAGGCAGTGTTTGATACCTTTGTGTGTAAAGACTTCACGAGCTATTAGTTTATATCTTGGCGTGTTTAATAGTGACTTTCATCATACTCTTCAGCTCTAAGGCCCTTCTGCTTCAGTTCTAAGGCCCTTTTGAGCTTACTTTTTAAAAATATTAAGAAACTGATGAGTATAATTTGCAGTGAATTTGGACTTATTTTTAATATGGCTTGAATATTGGGTCTTCTATTTGGTGCATATACAAGCATCTTTCAAATGCTGTATTTCTTTTGTAAATGTGTTTTACCTCTGGCAGAAGAATGTAGAGGTGGTTCCATTTGAGGGTGAATTCTATTTATAGGTTTTTAACCTTGGTTCACATGAAAGAATTTCTGTGAAAAGTACCGAAACATACACATGATTGTGTTGTGTGTGAGAAGTTACGTCTGTGCTTTTGCACATCTTTACCAGTCTTTCCTTTGTAAGTGTATTTGCTTCGAATAGGGATAATCCACGCAACTGTATTTTGAGAGGTGTAGAGTATGAGCTGTCTCTGTTGCTCTGCATTTTCCCACTCCGCGGCCTTTTACTGTTAAGAACCTGTCAGTAAAACTGAGTGGGAACCCGCTGGCTAAAGAGAAAAAAGGCAGGGAGAGATCAGGGATAAAAAATGAATCTCTCTTGGTGAGGAATAGGGTGTCAGTAGACCCAAATAGAGAGAAATAGGAAACAGGGTTAAAAGTGAGCAATGGAATTACATGAAGGAAAGTTTTAAAAAATGTTGTAAGAACAAATAATCAACATCTTCACGCCTTTCTCATTGCCTTTGAGAAGTCCTTGGAAATGTGGATTTCTTTTGAGCTTTGAATCCTTGGTTTTAAGGTTTTTTTAAGGGAAGGTAACGGCAGCCTATTGCATCACAGGGGACTATCAAAGGTCACTGATAGCCACAACATTTAGACAAAACAAATACAGGGAGAGTTGGGCCTGATTCATGATATGGATAAATAGGCCCACCTTCTGCTTGGAATTTATATAATATCCAGTTTGCTTTGCAGGTTTTTTCAAGCACATCCTAGGAGTACAGTAGAGGTACAACTTTTTATGACATTTTAATATGTCAAATCTAAGTGCTAAGTATTTCCTTCATTACCAGTGGCTGCAAATAGTGATAATGCTTTATTTCAGTTTTAAATTGACATTGGATTGCTGTTTAGATAAGTAGAAGTCTCTTATCCAAATATAACTTGCTGTTTTTAAGCCTTTCATATGAGAGCTATTTTTAAGAATTTTGTAATAAAACAAGTTTCATATTGTCATTTCTCTTGAATGCTGGCATTAATTTTTCCTTCTTGACCCATCTTCAGTAATTGTCTCCTCAAAAGAAGGAAATGAACTTGAACTTCTAACAGTGAGGATTTAGATTTGATAGAAGGAAAACCTTTGAGAGTGATAATTTGTTAAAGACCAGGATAGGTTACCAAGAGAGAGAGAATTTGTTATAACCAGGTCAAAGCACTCTTTTTTTCTGGGTCACCCCCTGGGGACATGGAAATAGCTTTGTTACACAGAACTCTTTTTTGTATGTGTTGATAGTTCATTATAGAACTTTCTTTTCATAGGGTGTGCTTTAAATATATTTGTTTCCTACCTTCCATGAACTTGGAGTATAAAATAAATTTGAGCTCTGTAATACTTGGGAAGGAGGTAGGAGATATTTTATTGGCTGATGTGGAATGCTTTCTCATATTTCACAGCTCAAAGTTGGTGCTCTGGTGTAAGGAGAGCCTCATCAATATTGCCCATAACCATTTATTTCTGTAAAAGATCATTTACAGGGGCCCTTGGTGTCTGTATTTCTTTGCTTCACAAAAGATATTATCAGATGAGTTCTAATTAAAAAAAAAGTCTAGCTATGTAAAGTACATACATTTGTTTCTTCCTCATTTCCACTGTCTATTCTTATTTGATAGTTCTAGGGCAATGTTGGCCAGGCTGAAGAAAAGCAAATCTAAAAAAGGATGAATAATATTCAGTTCCCAGATATTTAACATTTTGAAAGCAGTGTTAACTAGTGAATTTAATCAATTAGTTCCAGTTGGCAATTTACCTTATTGTTTCTAAGGATGCTTCCAAAGACTTGCTTCCCATGTTCCCTTGAAAGGCATGTAGTTATTCAAGATTAGGCTTCAGACAACCATATGAGCACTTTGGAAAATCTTTTCAGGATCTGTAAAATGTTTATATGAATAATATCTTTGAATAGATTTTGGTGCCTTTATAAATCTTATGGGGAGTTTTCTGATATATTAAACACATTAAAAAACACATCAGAAGTATATCATGGGAAAATAATAGGAATTGTGATTCAGTTGCTTTGTAATGTGACAGTCACACAGATCTCTAATGTCTCAGTGGCTGTACAGAGTGACATGGCTAATGAGGTAGGTTGACTTCTTTGTGACCTGAAGTGGAACAAACCTTCAAAATGGTTTCAGTCAAATTAATAAAAATAAACCTCCAAATGAAGTCAGTCAAATTAAATGTTTAAAAAAAAAAAGTTCATTGTGTTTGGGATCCTTCCTTGGTGGTATATTATTTTATATTAAGATGTATCTTGGTGTTCTGTTAGTAAATTATTTTGGTAAGGTGGAGTCTTCATGTTATACAATTGGCCAAGTACCTGGATACCCAAAATAGCCTGGCTCAGAAGGAGATTAGGCCAGACATTGTAAAGTCAGTGTGTCTTTACTCAAAGCTAATCAGCTACTCTCCCCTAGCTAGATACAAAAGGTCACTTCTGGTGTTGTATTTTACAATTTACCTTGTCCCTTTTATTAGGATAAATATTTGAGAATGGAAGATTAGGAAATAAATTCTGAGCCGAATATGGAAAATATCTAAACACCACCAACATTTATGTATCAACTTGTAATTTCTTGGTAAGAGCCCCAAATAAGGACCTTCCTGAAAGCAAGTTAATGCTAAAGACTGATTAACTCCGTAAGAGTGGAAATAACGCTTTTAAATGTAGATAATATGAATCTGAGTTACGAATAATGACTTAAGGCCAGGAGATATTTGTGTAGATTATGTGCTAAAACTGACCCTTACAAAATACTTGTATTAGTCAAGTTAGAGTTTCCATCTGTGGTCATATCAGTATTTCCATTTGATTTTAGGAATTTGAAAATTGGCTGTAAAAATGTGCTTCAGGTAAAATTTGAACATAAGCATCAGGGGGCATGTTTTGTTTTGTTTTGTTTTGTTTTGTTTTGTTTTGTTTTGTTTGGGTGACTGTTTCTGGGAAAAGTATGTGAAATGATGCAGAAAATCCATCTGGACAGTTAGGGACTGGCACTTTCTTCAGATGGAGAAAAGAGTATAGACAAAACTTTTTGTGAGGGTCCTGCTCCATCTTATTTGTCATAAGAAGGTGACTACTCATGTTATCTGTTACTTTTACTTGAATGCAAATAACTTTTTTGCAATAAAAATTTATTTTAAGATCCTTTCTCAATGGTTTTAAATAAAAATTTGACTAGTTTGAAAGAATGAATGTTATGGGAACCTATGGGCAAGACTACACTTATAATTCTGGTATAGTTGGACATAATTGGGAGTTCTGATTTAATAATAGAGAAAATGTAAGATTTTAGGAAATTTGTGCCTCCCATTTTAACTTCACTCTCAATTTCTACTTCGGTACTTGATCCAGTTGAAATCAATGAGTCTTTTTTTGTTTTTTGTTTTTTTAACTGTTTACTAATTTTCGAGAGGGGGGCAGTGCGCAGAGAGAGAGGGAGACACAGAAGCCAAAGCAGGCTCCAGGCTCCAAGCTGTTAGCAAAGAGCCCGATGCGGGGCTCGAAATCATAAACCATGAGATCATGACCTGAGCTGAAGTCGGATGCTCAACCGAGCCCCTCAGGCGCCCCAAAATCAATGAATCTTAACCCAAAATAGGGTTGCCTTTCTCAGTGCTTATTTTTTTCTTTCAGACTTGAAACTTTCGTTTCATATTACACTCTGATTACTTCTACTTTGCTCAATATACAACCAATGAATTAGATGTGAGTTTTGACATTCCTGTAATTTTTTTTTCTGTGTGATCTTTTTATTCTCACAGCTACCATGGTAGTCCATACCCAGAGTAGAACACATACCCATATTATTTCCATAGCTGCTAATTGGCCTTCTACAGAGGTTCACATTTTGATTGGTCTAGCTTTCTTTATTCTCACTCCTGTTTAAGAACTTTTATAACCACCCTCTCCCCAACCCAACATTTTCCCATTCAGCTAGAATTTAAATGGAACAGAAGCTTTGAAGTTTGTTCCTAATTACTTTTTCAGCCTTGTCACCAATCACAAACCTAATGTGAATCTTCTTCCCTGGTTCATTTAGGGGCTCTCAAACACATATGCTTATGCTGTTTGTCATGACTCAGAACACCCTCCCATTCTGATTCTTCCCAGTTTTTTTTGTTCAAGTTTGAACTCAAGATCATCAATCCACCTCCCACCTCCCAAAGAAAGCTTTCCCTGACATTCTAATCTGCCATCATTTCTAATCTCTGAATCTAATGTACAAATTAATTATTTTGCACTTTTTCTCTGTGACTCCTATCTTTCAGTTTTGTTTGATACTTCGGAAGGACAATAATTGTGTGGACCATGGCTTTGATAATAATGGGCTGATAATAATGGGCTGATTTTAATGGGACTGACAATAGCAAAGTACATCAAACTTCTTAACACTGTTACAAATCCACACAAGGTCAAGAGTTGCTACCTTCCTACACTGTGGTACTTGAGGCTTTCCCCCACTCATAATGGATTACTCTTTAGTCATTTTCTTATGGTCTGTTATGAACAGGTCACCACAAGCATTATGAGATAACAATTAAAAGAGCTACTGTTTATTGAGCACTAGATCTATGGTAATTGTCTTTCAATCATTGTTTAACAGCCTCTTAAGGAAGATATTAATACCTGCTTTCCAGAGAAAGAGTCTGAGGTTCAGAGGGGTTAAGTAATTTGACTAAGGTCACATGGCTAGTAATTGATAGAGGGGAAATTCAAAAGTCATTCTCTGACTTTTAATCATTGTGCTGGGCTGTCAAGTTTTGAATAGGTGTGTACAACCTACTATTTTTAGTTCCAGATAATCAGGAGTGAGTTCCTATTTGAGGGTCAGAATGAGAGGCCAGGCTTACTTGTAATGCTGTTCTACCTGCTGTGTACTGAAACGTGAAGTTCAGTTTCCGGTCTTCATTTGGTATCTGTCATGAGCACTGGGTTGACACTCAGTTTATAAAAGCCCCACAGTTCTCCAAGTCCATAATTAAACTCCAAGTTTTTAATTTTTCTTTGATATGGAAAGCCTTGCAAGTGACTCTTTAATTTCATCTGGGAAAGGATTATAGAGCTTTCTGATTTAATGAACAGGTTTCAAATTAAATGTTGCCTGATTCTGAATCTCTTTTATCAAGGTAGAGACTGTTCTAAGAACAGAGACTGTTAAGGACAAGGAAACTGATTTCCTTCCAGTTAGTTCCTATATGAAAATTTTAATTATGTATAGTGAAGTGATTTTTAAGAATGAGGTGATTGTTTAAAATTAAATTACTTGGTTTTAAAACAGCAAGATGCTAAGAGAAAAACACTGCTCTTAGCTTTTAACACACAGATGACTTAAAGCTTTAAGTGTGAAATTAAGTATTTTAAGACATAAAAATAAATACAGTAGACTAATTGCTAAATGAGAGCATTCTGGGGACTTGATCGCTTGGGTAAGTTACGACATTGCTACACATGAATAGTCGGGACTGAACTGCGGATGGACTAGATCTTTTGGCCAATACTGGGTTGAATGAGACTTGTGATATCTCAGCCATAATGAATAAACTTAAATTCCTCTCCACCACAGCTTTTTGTTGCTGTTATTTATTTTTACTTATTTATTTGAATTGTAGCTTTAGTTAGAAAAGGTTTCCTGGGATTAGGAAATGTAATTATTAGGCAGCAAAGAGTTGTTTTAGAAATTTTACTATCATTAGGAGGAAGCTTTAAAAGACTGGAATGCCATTGTCTTGTAAGAAGTAAGAAATATTTATTGATTCCCAAATGGAGCTGAAAAAAACCTTTCCTCTTTTAGAAAGTTGTGAATGACCCAGCGAGAGCTCTAGTAAGCTTTACTGAACCAAGCTGCTAATAGTTATTTAATGTTATTCTTCAGTGTGAAAGAATCTCCCTAGATTTTCCTTTTAATCTCTTTGAATTGCAGGCTCATAAACCTCTCTGATGAGTCCTGCCAGTGTTTTCTCAGATCCCACTGTTGAGACAATGGAACCACAGAATTCTTTCACCTCTTGTTGTCAGACAAATCCAATAGAACACAAGGTCATAAGGGCCTATACTTCTAAAGGTTGAAAGATTCTTTTCCAAGTAACCACATAAATTATTTGATTTTATCATTATATTCCTCAGCAATCTCTCTTTATAATTCATTGCTTTCTGTATGTACATAAATTCGGATCTTTTTCTTGTCTCCATATTTGGCTAAGCTGTGGGTACTGCACAGGGTGTGAGCAGGCCTACATACCTTAGGAAAAGCTAAGCCCGTTTCCTTCAAAGAATTAGGAATCATGTAGTGTAACTGGACTTAAGATAGAGTACCCAAAATGCCAGGCATTGCGTTTTCCTTCCAAATGGCTGGGTTTGCTTGTTTTTATTACCATTCTGTGGCTAAGATTCCAGATTTAAATCTTGGATCTATTCCTTTAATTAAATCACTTTCTAAGTCAGTTTATGTTTTGTCAACATTTTTAGTAGTGTCATGTTAACAGGAAAATTTTAAGATAGGATTTACATTTTCAGATACCTATTGAAATATTGTAATGAGAAAAAATATTTATAATATGTAATAGTTAAAAGGAACTTATCTATTTTGCAGATGCCATGCCTGATTAGTAGACAATTATCAAAGCTAATTACAAGGTTCCTGTGAGTTACTTTACAGGCTAGGGAGGAATTAAGTTTTCTAATTATAACTACAATGGTGGACAAGCAGAGATCATTGTTTAGAAAGAAAAAAAAACAACATTGATTTGTTTGTGCTCCTTCCTTGTAATCGTAGTTAGTAGGGGGGAGGTTGCTGTTGCCTCACTCCCTGGACACCTGCCTCTCAACAAAGGATCGTGGTCACCTCCCCACCCCCTACATTTAGATTCACCTTTTACTTGTATGTACCCCCTCAGCTCATTATACAATTCTCCAGGGATCCAATCTCCCTGAGTTAATCACCCCCAGCCTTTTTAAGAAGTTGTTAGATTACCATCTTTTCAAGGAACACACACTTTCTTATGAGGCTTTTAACTTCTTTCCCCTAACTTTTGTTTCCTTATTTCTATTAAAAAGTATAGCTATTGGAGGCTTAACACACTACCTTTAAAACTTTTTGTTGAACTATACATACAGAGAAGTGCACCAGTCCTAAGTGTCCAGCTTGATGGATTTTCACAGTAAACGCATCCAACTAACCAGCACCCAGAAGGCCCTGCAACTCCTTCTAGTCCCTACTCTCCCCCCACACCTAACACCACAGTGTCACCCAACAACAGAGTAGTTTTGCCTGTTATATTTCAGAAAATGGGGAATCGCCTGGTGTGTTCTCTTTTGTGTCAGATACGACTTTTAAAATCAGAATTCCCACAAAAACTTGGACAGTGTCCACATAATATTGAATAATCAGATAAAACATATAAATGTTTAGATCAGCCACAGAACATGAAAGTATTTTTTAGTATACTTTTAACTCTGACTTGGGAAAGTACTCTTTGCATTCTATTTCCCTCTTGTGAGATATCATCTAAGTTGACCTTTCAACTTAAAATAGGTAGCTAAAGTTACTGTACATTAAGAAGAAAAAAATAATAAAAAGGTAAAAGCCACTGTTTTTGAGTAGGTGGAACAATAGAGTTCCATATGAAATAATAACTAGGTAAGAATAACAATAGCTTCCTAATAGAGAAGCAGAAAAATATGAAGCTGACTTCCTCGGCAGTTATCTTTTCTAGTTATTTCTCACTTATTATTTTAAAATAGAAAATAGCATAATGGATATATAGGAATGAGTTGTCTTTTTCTATAATTGCTGTATTGCAGGTGTCCAAGATAGGTTGGATTAAAAAGGCTTATTCATCTTATCAACTCTGCCTTGTCTGATTTGCTTTGATTTCAGAATTACTTAAGATCTAATAAGATACCCTGGAATATAGGCAGCTTGATTGTAAATTATTTACATATGTTTTTCCCCTAATTATAATCTGTTAAGTGCTGATTACCCCCACTCCTCAAATCTAAAACAATGTTTCATTTCCCCATTCAAGCAAACTACCTTAGTCATTCGTTGTAAGGAAGTGAAACATGTGATTAAGATTTTTTTTCTCTATCCATGGGACTTCCAGGGAGAAGTTTTTAAAAATTAAAATACCGAATAGCCTACAGCCAAGCGTACCTTATGTAGAATGTGGAAATTGTTTTGTTCAGAAATCACTTCGCATACTGATACAGTGTGCATATGCTATTCAGTGGGCCCCCGACATGGAGGGGCTACACCTGGCCACTGGGCAATGTCTGTATCTTTGGATTTTAGGGCCACTTTAATAGACTGTTGGTACTCAGTAAATATGAAGTGATGTAATATTTGACATACTTAACAGAAAACAATAGTGAGTTCAAAATATTGTAAAATTTTTTCATCTATTTTAAAATTGTGTAACTCACCAATAAATTTGAACAGGCAGTTATTAAATATAATTAAATTGTAGGCATTCTCACATGGAACAAAGGAAAGCAGTCTCAGCAAGTGAACAAGAGACTAGTGAGACAGCTAAAGAAAATTTCATTGGGGTGAGGGGTGGATTTTAGAAGTTTCTTTTAAGCACTGACTTCTAGAAGAACAATACAAGCATACGTGAAGTATAACATGCCTTTAAAAACAAAGACAAATGCTTATCTATAGTGGCTTCCTTTGTCCCAGAGTATACTTGTTTTAAGCAAGGGCGTGCGCATGCTTTTACCACCTAGACCATACTTTTACTAAATTTGGTTGGAATTTCAGGCTTCTTTGGACCTTCCACCTGTAGGGAAAACTTAAGCCTAGGAAGTAGCAATAGAACATCAACACAATACAGTTGTATTATATGGTTATTGAAATCTTTTATTAAAGTATTGTCTTTAAGTTTCCTACGACTCTGTTGAAAGCAATTAAAATCAGATGACAAACAGCCCCCTACATTTGGTTAGAGCTTTATTCTTTTTTTTTTTTTTTCTTTTAAGTAAGCTCCATGTCCAGTGCAGAGCCCAACGTGGGGCTTGAACTCACGACCCTGAGATCAAGACCTGAGCTGAGATCAAGAGTTGGATGCTTAACCAACTGAGCCACCCAGGCGCCCCTAGAGCTTTATTCTTTAAAGCACTTTTAGCCTGATTTCATTTGATTAGAACAACACCCTGGTGTTGGTCTACTCTGACTGCCATAAGCAAATTCCATAGACTGGGTGGCTTAAATAACAGAAATTTATGTGTCGTAGTTCTGGAGGATGCAATTCTAAGATCAGGGTGCCAGTCAATATGGTTTCTGGTGAGGGCTCTCTTATTGGCTTCTAAATGGCCTCTTTGTTGCTGTGTCTTTATATCCTACTTTCCTTGGTGCCTGTGCATGGAGATAAACCTCTCTTCCTCATCTTAATAAGGCTACCAATTCTATCGGATTAGGACCCCACTCTTGTGATCTTATTTAACCTTAATTACCTCCTAAAAGGCTTATCTCCAAATACTTCAACATATGAATTTGGGGGGCACACAATTTGGTCCATAACAACCCTTCTGAAGTAGCTAAGAGATAACTCAGTATATCTAAGGTATATTTCTAAGGTTAGAAAGCTAGTAAGATTTTACAACTAAGGTTCAAATAGTTACTTTTGCCCAACTCCACGCTGCCTTCCTTAGTTACAGGTATAGTTTATCTGACAAAAAAATTCCCTTTCACAAAATAGAGGTCACTAGTTAATCACAAGGAATTATCAAAATCAATTCTATGGTTTTTGCTTGTTCAATGTTTGTGGAAAATAGGATAGATTTTGACTGTTAAGGCTTATAAGAAGTGGACTATTAGGTAGCCTTAAAACTGCTGTCAAAAGTGGTAAAATGAGTTTTTAAATGGTAAGTAAAGTAGAACTGTAGTCCCCAGGCTGGAGTTGTCTTTTCAGCATTCTTCATGGTTATGATTAAAGTATCAAATTAAGCATCTCTTTATATTTTACAGAAGGTGATCTAAGAAATACGGGACCAGTAGATGCTCAAGTATATCTCGAAGAAATGTGTTGGAATGAAGGTTGAGATTTTTTCTCTTGACTACAGTAGAGAAAAATATTAGAGATTTTCTTTAAGAAGAAAAACTCTCATGGGATATTTGGTAATCTTAAAAAATAGAATAACTTGGCCATATATATATATATATATATATATATATATAGTGTTTTTAAGAATATTTTTGTTTCATTCTAAAGGTCCATTATTGACCCATTTCCAGTTCTGTTATTTTATTTTTATTTTTGAGAGAGAGAGAGAGCGTGAGCTGGGGAGGGGCAGAGAGGATCAGAAGTGGGCTCCATGCTGACAGCAGAAAGCCCAGTGTGGAGCTCAAACTCATAAACCGCAAGATCATGACCTGAGCCAAAGTCGAACACTTAACTGACTGAGCCACCGAGGTGCCCCTCCAGTCATTTTTCTATTCTAATTAGATGTTAGGTACATAAAGTTTCATGAGATTTTCTTTTTTACATGATTTGGGTTTTGGTTTACTCCCCACTAGTGTAATAGGGAAAATAATTTTTTCCATCCTCCTGTGTTGATATTTGAGATGAATTCCTATTAGAATTTTTATTTTTGTTTCTTTATATGGAATCACAAACTGTCAGGGCAGGATTCCTAATACTACACTCTCCTGCTTGGAACTTGGGTTTTTACCCACCATGAAGTCGTTCTTTTTCCCTTTTCTATTATTAGATTTTTTAAACAAATCTAATTTCTCTACTCTTCTGATAGTTTTATGAATCACTCTGGTTAGACACTGTGAAGTTCCTTCTACGTTCATGTTTCTCTGGACAAGTGAAGAAAATCTTACTAATTCCTAGAATTTTTATATACTTTATTCCTAACACTTTATTGTTTAGCCTGGGGTAAAAATTCCCTAGGGGTTTATAAAAATTTACTAGTGAGTATGGTTAGGTAGAAGATAAATAGCACATCCTTCCTGAAAACAAGTTTACTGGAATATTTTTTTTAATGGCAAATTTTTGACTTCATGCTCTTAGATGGGTCACAGGCTGTTGACTTAGGAGGAGAATCATGTTTCTGCCTATAGGCCACTGTGCTCCTGAAGTGCCAAATGAAATCATAGTGTATAAATTCTCATTTGCAGTGAATGATTGGGAAATTTGAGGTTTTGTGTACCTGGGGCTCCAGGGGTTAATAATGGTTTCATCAGAGTAAACGAGAGAACTGCTGTGAACACACTAGTGACATAGGATCTGGTGAAAGACTTTAGTTCATGGAGGGGACAGACTAAAGCATGTCATTTATCAAGGAGACCTGCCCAACTAAATTTATTTTTTGAAAATATAGTATTGGTACCTCATCAGTCAGTATTGGGTATATGTGTGTTTAATCTCTTATTAGACAAATTCTTCTTGCTGCAGTTGATTTAATTAATGCATTTTGTTTCCTAATGATTCCTGAGAATATGAAATAGCCAAACTGGTTTTTGTAATTTTTCCTTCAGTAGCCTTTTAAAAATATGAATATTAGATTTTATTTTAAATGAATATGGATTGGTTGTTCAAGCATCTGTTAAGTCAACAAATACAATGAATTTTCTGATACAAATGTAAAAAAACAAGATATTAAAGGGAAATGTACAATATGAAATTGTCAAGTTATAAATGTGTCACTGTCCTTGGGATTCCCTTAAATAAACTGGACAGTGCAGAAGATATAGAAGAATCCTAACCACAGCCAATGAATCAGTTATAAGAAGCTACAGTGAATCTTAAAAGTATCAGACATACTTTGACACTTATTTCAATTAATGTTTGGTTTTTTTTAATATATAAAGATGGAAATAATCCTTATTGTTGAGAGATAATCCTTAAGAGAACATACTGAGCAGCCAACAGCTGCATGAAGCTGTTATTTTTGCAAGAATATTAAAAACCAGTAATCTAAGTTCTGCAATTGAATTTGCAATTTCGAATTGTTCTTTGCAATTGAAAAGAGCATTCTTGACAGATGCAGTTCAATACCAAGTGTGATCAACTGGGCAAATAAGAAATCGAAGATTCCTTCATAGCCATTTTCAGAATAGCCTTGGAAAGTGAAGATCCCAAGCAGGAGAAAAGTGGATGAAGCCCTACATGGTAGACATAGCCACATTACCATCTTCTTGACCCAAGGACAGTATGAAACAGTGCATTTTACTATGCTTAAAAGGCATCCCTAAAGAACTGTTGAGGGAGTGAAGTTAACCTTTTCCCCTTAGAGTTAGTCTGTTTCACAACTTGGTCATTTTGCCTTCAATGTATTTAAAATGGTTTCTGTGAAGATATCACTTTGTTAAGTGATAGAATAATACAAGAAGAAACGTAACAAGATGTGAATTTTTAGTGAGCATTAACATTTGGAATCCTCTATGACAAAACTCCACAGTAGCCCATGGTGGCCTCTGCATCATTTACTGAGCGCCTGTCACCTCAGATTGTTTCTCAGTGTTCACTGAGGTGGTAAAAAAACAAGAGGGAGATTTAGCTTAAGAAAACCCTTGGTTAGAATATGTACAGTTTTAGACAATTTAATAATGAAACAATTCACTTTGAAAGCATGCTCTACTACAGTATATATGTTGGCTCAGACAGAAAGGATGTTAGCATTTTAAAATACAAGATCAAATAATTTTGTCTATGGAGAAAAAAGGCATTGTGATGAGAAATAAGGATTGTGTGAATGAATTCATGTTTTCCTTACTGGTAAAAGAAACATGTAAAATTGGCTTATTTGTTTATTTGTTTTTTAAGTAGGCTCCATGCCCAGAATGGGGCTTGAACTCACGACCCTGAGATCAGGAGTCACATGCTGTACCGACTGAGCCAGCCAAGCACCCCAAAAGTTGGCTTGTTAATTTTTCCAAGGCCAAACTTGATTAGAGAACAAATAGAAGGCGGTCGAATTTTTTTTTTTTTTTTTAGTGGCATATATGATAAGATCTGAGTGTTAAAAATGTTTGAGAACTGAATGAAGATATTTGATATATTTGTAATAAAAAATTTTGGCAGTAGCAGGATAAGGTGATCAATCATTATTTTTCTTTGACAGTCACTTCTCAGTGACATTGAAATGGAATGACCAGTGGATCAGAGATTCTTTCAGTTAAAGGACATAAGCATTTCAACTTGTCAAGAGGACAGATTTAGTGAAATTTCTACCATTGGTAGACTAAACCTTGTGCTGTATGCTCTCTGTTGGGCATCTCACTTCACAGAATTAGTGTGATACTAGAACAGAGAGTATTTAAAATGTTAAACTTGATTAACAGTTAAGTTAGCAGAGTTTTCTCTAAAAGGATATACTCCAGGCAAAAAAGCATGTGGCTTAACAGTAAAACATGTAGAGCTATTTTTCTCTTTCCTTCACAGTAATAATTTGGACAAATAAATTGAGAGGAATGTAAAATTTATATTTTAAAACAGAAAACAGAAGACTTCAAATAAATGTCATGGGTCACCCCTGAGCATCTGCTGTCCCCTCAAGATCTTTGGGGTGCCTGGCTGGCTCACTCAGTTGATTGTCCGACTCTTGATTTTGGCTCAGGTCATGATCCGGCAGTTCATGAGATCAAGCCCTGAGTTGAGCTCTGCGCTGACAGCGCAGAACCTGCTTGGGATTCTCTCTCCCCCTCTCTCTCTCAAAGTAAATAAAAATAAAACAAAACAAAAAGATTCTTTGGTAGGTAATTTTTAGAAACATTGTCCCTATATAAGAAATCTTTTCAAGTTCTCATTTAGATACATTTTATACTTACTGAAAATTTTTTTTGGTTTGCAATTTCTGTGACATAAGCTGCATTTTTAAAAAGGTGTTGAAATAGTTACTTGTAAACCTTTGATGCATCATGTTGTTTTCTTTACAGATGATCACACTTTTTCTCTGAGTTGCCGATGTGGTGGAAAATACAGTGTTTCCAAGGATGAAGCAGAAGAAGTTACCCTGATTTCTTGTGATACATGTTCACTAATAATAGAACTCCTTCATTATGGCTGAAATTGTTCACTAAATGGGATCCTTTAACTCTGTATTCATACATGTTGAAGAGCGCCCATTCAAGTAAATGTATAAAGCTGATAAAAAGAAGCAGGATTCTTTTTTTGTCAGCTCTTTTATTTGCAGAGAAAATAGAAGACTCAAGCGAGGGCCACCCTAGGTTAATAGAAAATGAACTCAGTTATTTATATGTATTTATATTTGTAGATCACAAAAAAAAGACTTGAATTATAAATTATATTTTGTGAATTCCCATCTGAGAACTTTGTTATTTGGTCCATTTTCTCCTTGGTACAAAATAAGAATTTTCCTTTTCTTCAAATAAGCATGTCTCCTCTTGTTAAGCGTCACAGTATCATCATGTTCCTTTATAGTTACTAAGTTTCTGAAGTAACATGACATTTATTTGTGCTAAAGTTATCAGCCTGTTGTACAAGTATCTCATTCTCAGGTCATTAGAATTAAATTAGAATCTTTGTGAATAGCATGTGAACCTAGTTGTCTCATAACTAGGACTGGATATGGATATTCATGAACTTACCTTCAGGAAGGTAAAGTGGCAACTGTGGAAAAGACAGCTTTGGAGTCAAAAGACTTGACTCCGGTCTTGGCACTATCTTCCCTGAGTCTTCGTGTGGCTACATTAAAGGGAGTAAGGCTTGAACACTGCCATCTTCAACTTTAAATGTAACTTAGGAAGTGGCAGTTTTTTAAAAAATATTAATTTGAAACAGATGCATTACTTTCCTTTTTATTTCAAAGTCTAAGGGTATTAATGTCTCTATTTATGAATAGAGAACCACTACATTGCTGGTATGACCAAATGGACTTTTATAATGTTATTATTGATTATAATACACTAAAGATTTTATTTTTCTTTGCATTTGATAATCTATGTACAGTATAAGTCAGAACTCATTTTTTAAAAATCTGAGAAATCCTTTATGGGATCACTGAAACTTCATTACCTAATTTCAAATGAGTGAGCCAAGCATGTGACTTAGCAGTTTTTTATTAGGTTGAACTCCTGGTATTTATTATTAGTTTGGACTTACAAGACTAGTTACTACTCTGACTTGTAAATGTAGCTAAAGTATAAGGCATATTCAAGAGACTACTTTCATCATAGCTATAAAACCAAAAGTTCAAAAGTGAGGTTGTCACCCAGGTTTTTCCCCTAAAAATATTTTTATATTTATCATAAAATTTAGAGGACTTACTTTGGATTACATTTTTATCCATATATTTTGAACTAATATAGCTTGCAGTGTGTGTTGCTTATTCTTTACATTTAACAATTAAAAAATGACTAAAACTAAATAGCAAATAGTTTATTAGTAGGTACATGGTTTCAGTGGCAATGATAAATTCACTTGAATAGGGGAGAATAATGAAATCAAAAGAATAAATGCTTGCTAATCGTCAGAAAATCTGTGGCCATTAGGGCTGTCACGCAGAAATCCAAAATCACTCAGAGGCCAAATCTGTAAAATCAAAATGTGATTGAAGACAATTAATGAAATGATGTTACATCATCATCATACTCCCTGTTTTTATCCATCTGTTTTCTCTGTGCCATATATGAAATACGTTCTCCTTATTCTTTAGTCAAGAACAAATTATATCAAAATAAGACTTTAGAAAGTAAACTTGTATGTGTACATGTATTTAAACTCTAAAGTTTGGAACATTGATGTGTTGTATCAGTTACATGTGTATAGTGTGTGAATATAGATGTATGAATATGTGTGTCTGTGTTTTGTTTTACTACCCTCAAATAAAGTGAACCCTGAACCTAAGTATTTGAATATAACATCTGCGTAAGTGCAAAGAATCCTGCAAATTATCCAACCACCCCAAGTATTCATGTGTTCTTCTTCTCACTGCCAGTGAAAATAATAATCTTTCCTGAGTCATACATTTATAACCATGGTAAGACCATTACTCGGTGTACTTAACTGGGATATCCCTGCTTAACAGGTAGTTTGTTTGACTCGACACTGTTCTTCTGTAAATGTATATTAATTTATGCCCAAGGTAAACATATAGTTGTAAAAGTTATATGAGAAACAATTACATTTTGGAGATTTAAATGAAAGGCTTCTTATAACTAAAGTAGTTTGAATTTTTATTATTCAAGCAAAAAATTACTCTTAATTACCTATCTCAGTGGGGAAAGGGTAATGTTTATAGCTCTGAAGGCCAGCAGGTTCCTAAATGTAGTCACTGCTGCAGTTAAGTCCACTGATAGCTGAATATTTCAAAGTTCATTTTGAAAGAAATTTTTTTTTCCAGCTCAGAGAAGAAAGCCTAAATTTTAAGCAGAAAATAATACCTTGAAAAAGATACGTCCTCTTATTAGTCCATATGGAATAGGTCCATAGTACCTGGAATCTGTAGAATTCTGTAGATTATCACCTTCTAACCACACATGACCTGTTGGCACCTAGAATTAGAGAAGAAAGCAGCCCCTTTTCAAAAAGAAAAATAAATTTGGGTACTATAAGAAGCGCGTCTTTTTGGTAGTATGGAGAAATGTTTTAAAGTTCTGATTTATAAAATACACACAAACCCTGTGATTTGTATTTTTGCTTTTATCTCTTGCACAATATCTTCTACTGAATATTAGTAATGTGAAGGTTTCAACATTTTAAAAGATCTCTTTTGCCGCATGGTTCCCAAACATTAATTTGTTACACAAACCCCAAACTGAGGTTATAAGAGATCAAAACAGTGTGACAGGGTCATTAATTTAATAGACTTCAAAAGAGGTCATTAGGATGCTGACTGAAAATGTGCCCTCCTGTCTCTATAACAGCATAAGCAGGGCAGCCACTCACTCAGCAACATCCTGGGGCCAATACCAAGGCCAGACCTATTAGAATGCTCATGATGAACTAAATGGTAATTGATTGTGACATCAATTACAAATAATCTCATCATTTTATTGGAGTGGGCTTGTCAGAATTCTAATTAAGATCCCTGTTCTGCTTTTGTACAGGCAATATCTTCAATGCATTATACTTCAATAATGACCATCAAGAACTAGAAGGACCTATTATAAAATCATCAGTTGTAAATTAATGATGGTGACCTTCTACTAAATGAAAGACCCTATCTCCTATATGTCCTGGGTATTAACTGGTAAATAACATTAAGTTTAAATTTTTACTCTGTCAACCATAAGAATATTTAGAACACCTTACTTAAAAAAAATGCCCTCTGTGATATGAAATATACCATATTTAAAAATTACTCAGCAGCAATTATCTTTAAAGTTGCATTTTACAAATTATTTTACAGTTTGTTACTCAGAAAAGTTGAATTATTGACCAGACCAAAATGACCTACTGAGAAGAAATTTCTTTTCACTTTTCTTTTGACTGGCTATTTATTACTTAGGGACCTTATATGAAGAAAAATACTCCTATTGGATTTAATAAGAAATGACTGCAATATTAAAAAATGTTACAAATTACTGTTTTTTAAAGATTTTTTTTTAGGGCAGTTACAGGTTCACAGCACAATTGAGAGGAAGGTACAGAGATTTACGACCTATCCCCTGCCCCCACACATACATAACCTCCCCCATTGACATCCCTGATCACAGTAGTAGATTTGTTACACTTGCTGAACCCACATCAACATCATAATCACTCAATGTCCAGACTTAACTTAGGGTTTACTCTTGGTGTTGTACATTCTACGGGTTTGGCCAATGTAGAACATGTATTCATCATTATAATATCACAGAGTGTGTTCACTTTCCTAAAAATCCTGTGTGATCTACCTATTTTTCATTTCTTCCCCCCAAACACCCATGTTACCTTTTGGAAAAATGAATGTGTACAAGTATATAAAATCTGAATTTCACTTTCCATCAGGAATCATATAATTTTGGAATGTCTTATGCAGAAATATTTGCCCAAAACAAATCAAGTTAATTATTTTCATGTAGACAGATTTCAATGTTAAATCTACTTGTAGAGAAAGAACAAGTTTCTTGAAAGAATATCAGATACTATAAGATCACTCATTTTTATTAGTGGAACTAGTTATAGGTTCTAGAGTCAAAAGCAAGACTAGTTCCTACCTATAAAATAAGTGGATTTATGGCAGTGAAGCTTAATACTGCTCAAGTAGAGCAATGAATCCATCTCAGGTCATAAATGAAAAAGGAACAAAATAGTATATTTGGAAAAGCCATGTGTCATTAACATAGTCTCAAAGTACCACTCTGGGAGAAGCTATAATATAGACATCATTTATGTTTAAATTTCCATAGTTTTTAATGTGTTTGTTTCTGAGTTCTAAAAAACATAATAAACCAGGATCCAACATATATTCCATTTATCCATGAAGTTTTCCCCAACCTTGCCTGCCCATATCAAATACTCTTGATTATTTAGAGCACTGATTAAAAAGCCTGCCTTGCTTGGGGCCCTGGATTACAACATGTTACTAACCTGCTTGGGTTTTTTGTTAAGTCTACTATCTTATGATCAAACAAGCAAATAGACAGTATTTATGCCATGATCTTTATTTTTTGCAACAACTAAGCCAAAACTGGAATTCCGATATTTGGTGGTAATATTAGTGAGTAGAAATTCTTGTAAAGCACAATCACTTTTGTATGACCTAAGCTTCTTTCAAGTTAGCTAAATACAGTGATGAAGTGTTATCTCTGGTATAACTTAACAAATACAGAAAGGAATATGCTAAGAGAACCCAGAACATATTACCAGAAGCCTATGGAAGACTGTGACCCAGGCTATCTTTACCTAGTCCTTGATCGCAAGGAGTGGAACAAAAGGGAGGGGAGAGTAAAGCAAGCCAGTATGTAATACATGGCTTTCTGGTTTATTTAATTAAAAAAAAAAAAACTCATTAGATCCTTAAAACAACCTGTGAAGTACTGTTATTGATAGTTAATAGAAGTAGGTTCAAATATGGGACATGCTAATCCCATTTATCTGAAGCCTATACATTCTAATCCCCATGCGTCCACTTACAGTAAAGAAATATCCTCTACATCTCACAGACGTCAATGCTTGATATAAAGTACACAAATCAAGGAAACAACCTCATCACTTATGAGCTCTTTAATACGAGCTTCTCTATAAACAGGAAAACCTCTAAGTGTGGATCTCTTAAAATCAAAGCAGTCACCTTTGCTGACCTGTCAATTACTTAGTCTCCAGTAAAAAAATTCATGATGTTGAAATTACTCCACTTATTTTTGGTATAGAGTGCAATGTACACTTTAAAAATCAATTTTATAGATGTATACTTATATACAGTAAAGGGCACTCCAAGTTTGACACTAGTTTTGGAAGGTGTGCACACCTACATAACTTAATCACAATCAAGATGTAAAAGTTCCCATCCCAGTACCAGGCAACTAATGAGATCCATGACTAGAAACTAGTTTTACCTGGTCCTAAATTTCATATAAACAAGATTGTACGTACATACTATTTTGTATCTAGCTTTTGTTCAGCAATTTTTTATGATTAATCTATCTTGTATGTATCAGTCACTCATTCCTTTTTACCTCTAAGTAGAATTCTATTGTAAGTCACAATGTTTGCCCATAAATCTACTGATGGACATTTCTCTTTGAAGTTTGGGCCTGTTACAAATAAAGCACTATAAACATTGTGTAAATCCATTTCTTTTCAGTAAATACCAAGGGGTAGAATTTATGGGCCATAAGTGTATGCTTAACCTTAAACTTTTCCAAAGTAATTAAATCATTTTACACTCCTACAGCAATGCATGAATATTCTGGTTGCTCCATACCTTGGTATATTCCTTTAAAATTTTTTTTGCCATACTAGGGGCACCTTGGGGTGCTTAGTTGATTAAGCGTCCAACTGTTTATTTCAGCTCATGTCATTATCTCACGTTTCATGGGCTCGAGCCCCACATTAGGTTCTGTGCTGTCAGCATGGAGTTGGGTTGGGATTCTCTCCCTCTGCCCCTCCCCAACTGATGCATGTGTGTGTGTGTGCACTCCCTCACTCTCAAAAATAAACTTATAAAAAATCTTTTTCCATTCTAGTAGGTTATTGGTATCACATTGTGGTTTTCATTTGCATTTCTCTGATGGGCATTTTTTCTTGTGCTTAGTAGCATATCTTTTGTGAAATATCTATTAAAATATTTTACTCATTTTTTAAAATGGGTTTTCTTACTCATTTTAAGAATCCCTTTTTTACCTTGAGTATAAGTCCTTTGACAGGTATTGCAAATATTTTCTCATAGACTAGGATCTTTTCTCCTTTGCAGTCTAATCTATTACAAAGACTATACAATGTTTTCTAAGCTCTAGAAATTTCATTTGGTTCTTTTTTATATTTACAGTTTCTTTCCTCATTATGTTCATCCTCGAGATCCTTGAAAATATTTAGAATTAGTGTTTTAAAGCACATGTCTATTAATTCCATTACTTCTGCCTTTTCTGGATTTAATTGATTTTTCTTCTGGTTACTGGTTACACTTTCATACTTCTTCACATATCCAGTAATTTGTGATTAAGCTGGACATTCATTTGTTGAGTGGATTTTGTTGTGATTCTTTAGAGCGTGCTGAATGTTGAGGAGGTCTGCTTGTTTGAGGGTAGGCAGTTAAGTTAGCTGTGGATTAGCTTATTCCTTTCAAGCCTCGGTTTTTTAATTTTTTTTAATGTTTATTTATTTTTGAGACAGAGACAGAGCATGAACGGGGGAGGGTCAGAGAGAGGGAGACACAGAATCTGAAATAGGCTCCAGGCTCTGAGCTGTCAGCACAGAGCCCGACGCGGGGCTCGAACTCACGGACCGCGAGATCACGACCTGAGCCGAAGTTGGACGCTTAACTGACTGAGCCACCCAGGCGCCCCTCAAGCCTCGTTTTTAAGCTTGTTAGGTTGGGTCTATCTCACAGTGTACTCTAAGCGCTACGTTAGGCCTACTACTAAGGCAGGATATTCTGGGATCTCTATTGAATATGCTGAGTATTCAGTGACATCTATCTGTTCTGGCTGGTCAGAACTCCAGTTGCTCTCAGCCCTGTGTGAGCTCTGGGAATTGCTCAGCTCCCCACTCCTTCTTTGCTCAGTTTCTAGGTTTTACCATAAATGGGTACAATTTAGTATTCAGCAAAAGCCAAGAGAACATCTATGGAGATTTATGTTGATCATTCGGTAGCTCTGCTTTCCCAGACAGTTTTATCCATAAGTCCCAACTACTTAAACTTCCCTCTATTCCAGTCTCTGTCTCTTCAGCTCAGCAAAACCACTACCTTTGGCTCAAATTTTACTTCAGTACCTTCTGAAAGGTACCTCCTGCCTTACAGGAGAATGTAGGGACAAGTAAAGGGTTTGCTTTATTTGTTTCTCCTCTCTTAGGAATCTGTCTTGTACTTCCTGCTTCTGCATTCTCTGAGAACAGGTGTTCCACATATTTTGTCCGATTTTCTAGTTATTTATGACAGGACAGCAAATTCAGGATCACTTCATCGTTGCCAGAAACAAACGTTCAAATTATCTAATTTTAAAAGTCTGTATAATTTTTCTTAGCATACTTCATAGTAATATGAAGAGAATACTTTTGGTAAGAACTAAAAGTTCTGATGTAAGTAAAGTGGCATCTCTCTCCACCTTGCATCCCTTTCAGTTGCATCCCCTGTATGTTTCTGTTTTACCCTTTCCCTTCAAAATCTCTAGAAAAGATTTGCCAAACTCAGCATGTACAAATAAGGAAGCTCAACATGGTATTGCTTGTATCTCAAAATTGGCAAAAGTAGAAATGTTCCTCAGTAGGTAGAGGTTAAGTAAAATATGACTTATTTATATAATAGACAGCTGGTTAAAAAAAAATAGATTTACATGAAGACAGTGAAAAAAGTTGCAAGGCAATATGTATAAATGTTTAAAGAACCCCACAAAACTTACATATTTCAAAATTTACATGTTTATGAGCAGTATATATTGCTTAATTAAAAAATGTATATAAATCTTCCTCAACTTACCATGAAGTTATGTCCAAAAAAACCCATCATAAGTTGAAAATACAGTTGACCCTTCAACAATAGGGACTGGGGTGCTGACCCCCCTCCCACTAGTCGAAAATTCATGTATTACCTTTGACCTCCCCCAAAACTTAACTACTAATAGTTTTGTTGTTGACGGGAAGCCTTGATGACATAAACAGTCGATTAACACGTATTTTATATACATATTATACATTGTGTTCTTACAATAAAATAAGGTAGAGAAAAGAAAATGTTCAGAAAAACATAAGGATGAGAAATACATTTACAGTACCACAGTATAAAAAAATCTACGTGTACATGGACCCATGCAGTTCAAACCCATGTTGTCTGTTCAAGGATCAACTGTATTCTAAGTCGAAAAGGCATTTAATACACCTAACCTACCAGATGCCATAGCTTAGCCTACCCTAGTTTAAACACACAATACATATTAGCCTACACTTGAGCAAAAATCACCTAACACAAGCCTATTTTATAATCAAGGGTGACATATCTCAAGTAATTTATTGAATGCTGCACTGAAAGTGAAAAACAGAATGGCTGTATGGTACAGGATGGTTGGATGCAAATGGTCACTTTACCCTCTTGATTTGTGAGGTAAATTACAAAAGTAATTAAGTAAAAGTACTTAAGTAAAAATAAAACTTAAGTCAAACCATAATAAATCAGGGGCTGTCTGTGTGTATATACATATATACACACACATATATGTATCTTAATATGCCTCGTCCCTTCAGTGATACTTGTACTTTTTGAAAAGAGAACACTGTCCATCACGATGCAGGTTAGGATGAGCTTTGTTCAATTATTATTTTTTTTTTTTTGCCTTTGATAGTGTAGAGAGGGACTGAACTTCCAATCTATATAGAAGGTTCTGTTTCTTTCTATAGTACAAATAAATGATTGCAATTCGCACTACTGTTACCAGATCTCTGGATAACTAAAATATTAGCCTAGCTAAGAACTCATTTATTTAAATAAACATAAAGTACAACACATTTTTGGTATGGGTCCAAAACTTAAAACTTGACCTTTCTGGTATAGACTGAGACAAGAAACAGAACAAAAATTTTCTAACCCCAAACACAGTTATTATCTGTGGGATAACCTGTTTATCACTAAATTGGATATTCAAACCAATTAAGAGAAAAAAATCCTATAGCAATATTATAATAAAATATTAATAGATAAAATGGTAGTTTAAAATGTATTTTAAAAAGAGCTATTATAACTTTGCAACTAAAAACTCATTTATAATAAATGTTTGCAAATTACCAAAAATAGAAATCCCTAACTCCATCCATGCCTTTGTTCGTTACTTCTCATAACCAAAACTGTAAATGGTTAGATTACTTTTCCTGTTCATACCTTTGTAAATCTGCCATACCAACTTGAATGAATTTGTGAAGCTGAGTAAGAATATATGAACATGTTTACAATGAATACCACATAGAAATTTTTACTTGGGCTCTAATCTGAATTTTCCCAGGGCTAACTTTTAAAGCATTGAAAGAACCCTTAAAACATTCTTGTTTTTCCTTTCTACGTCAGAGGTGTACTTCCTGATGTATGATAAAACCTAATCTCAGGGCTGGACAAAAGAATCAAGCCTCTAGTTCTTAGCTATACTTACTGAGGTCTAGTTAAGTGCCTCCTTTATAGTACAAGCAACAAATGTAATTGCCTCATGGCCCGCGGGTGTCCATTTAACAAAAGAGGCTTTGTGAACCAACCCACAGGTGTTACTTTTCTGGATTCAAGTGAAATCTGATGCAAGAGTCCACAATATCAAATAACACATTTACTAAATAGCAATCAAACTCATTTATTTAAGCAAAAAATATCTAATTAAGAAAAAGTTCCAACTGAAGAATATTTGTATGTCTGGCCTTTCAAAAGTTTCAAGAAACAGAAAACCCGAATAATAGATTCATTGTTAATTAACCCTTTTTGGCGGGATATTTTATAATCTACAGGCAACAAAGGTAGGGTATACACTGGCCTGCTACTACTCAAACCTCAGTAAGCTTTCTAAAATGACTATAAATGAAAAGGAAAACAGTAGTTATTAAAGAAACAAAAATCATAAAGACAAGGAAAGGGATAAAGTTTTAGGAATCCTTTTTTGACATCATTTTTTCCTTTTCCCGAATTATAAAGGAAAAGGAGAGGTACACACATTTTATGAAAGCAGTCAGGTAAAGCCTTATTTCTTTTTGGCAAAAGTAAATGGGGTAATACATCAGTTAACACTTTAATCTTAAGAGTATGTAATTTTCCACATATATTTTCAAGATTTTGTTTTGGGTCTCCTGGAATGATAAATGTGAAATATAAAAATGTATAATTTCCCTACCCTGGAAAAAAGCCCATATGATGAATGTACATTTCATTTCACATGTCATTTCACTCTAACAATTAATGCCAAAAAATTGTTTTTTATGTTACTATCTTCCAGTTAAGCAGGATCAAGTCAAATTACTATATACCATTATGTGGCTAATGCATATTCTGCTTAATCATGACTTATATAACCAAAACATAGCCATGGTAAGATGCTGTGCATACAAGCTACTAGGGAGAATATTGGGAAATGAAATAATTATATAGTTCTAAAAGAACTTCTTAAAACCCAGTATTAGTATGATTTATGCAAAAGCAAAATTAGAAACATCATCAATAATCATTGGAGTTTATGCTCCCTATAACACCAACAAAAGCTATACACAAAGATATGTATGTCAGAAAGTGAAGCACTGAATCCTCTAGGAGGCCATCAAGTAGAAGAGCTTTTGATAACACAAGGCAGAGAAAACATGATTAATTTTAATTTTAAAAAATGGGAGTCTCAACTGCCAGTTATGAGTATCTCTGAAAGCCAAACTCAGAAACAGTTTCACAAACATTCTATTTTCATGGACATTCTCCTTGGCACAACTTCTTGCCCACGTTTGTCTACCAGGAGTCCTGATGGTGGTACTCCCAAATGCTAGATGCCTGACAAAGGGATTAACATTTGTAAGGACCAGGCATGAAACAGTTAACACACTGATTATTTCAGTGGGTACTATTTCCGGGCAGTTCTGCTTCTTTTTCTCCCCATTTAAATGCTCACTTATTACTCTTCTATCTGCATCATTCATGGGGACTGTTATTGTTCTTCCCTACTTAAAAATGTGCCACGTTGGGTTCATTAGCCAATTATCACCAAAGAGGAATTTCACAGAAGTTCCAATAGGCTATAGCTCCAGGTTGGAGTAATGATGGGGGATGCTTATTGAGCATCTGCTTGCTGAATAGGTTTAGAGCTTAATCTAAGACTTGACTTGCTCATTCTCATAGCTATTGCAAGCTAAGCTCTGCAAGTACTTAATACCTCCATCCAGCCTGAAGAGGAATTTCTGATGGGCTGTCTCAGCACAGTGGTTAAAAGATACAGTCTACAGAACAAGAGTCCTGAGTTCAAAATGTAGCTCTGCCACTTACTAGGTTAAGTACCTTAGGCAGGTTATTTAAAACTCTTCCATATAACTGAGACTAATAAATACCTTACAGAAATATTTCGGAGAACCAAATGAAACAATACATAAGGCTCCTGGCACCCAGTTAGCACTCACTAATTATTAGCTACTGTGTTTATCAGCTGCCCCACCTGCTGGTATGAATGGTATCTGATGGGCTTTCTTTGTTCCTAGTTTCCTAAACAGTTTACCCAGTTCTCTGCAAAGTGAAATTCAGTTTTTAAGATCAAATCTCCCAAATATAGTTAAGACTACCATTTTTATTTTTTCAACAGGCGTCTTAAGCAATGTTTATCAAATACCAAATGCTTAGGCTCTTCCTTGTGAAGCTTTCACTTCTTTGCAACTGTATACCAACCAGTCAGAAGGTACACAGTGGGGGAAGGTGTTGGGACTAAAGCCAACAAACATGCCTTTTCCACCCAAGTACTAACCCGGCCTGACCCTGCTTAGCTTCTAAGATCAGACAACTAATATGCCTTGCCATCCTAGCCATCTAGTATTAATGTCCCAATCCTGTAGTATTGTTTTTCTAGGACAATAGATTATTTTGCTCTTCTTTTTTGTTCTATTTGTAAAATAATGTTACCTGTTTTGCTTTTGGATTAGTACTTAGAAGAAGCATCTCAATTCTCATTTCAAGACTATCTCTGTAGCTTCATTTTAATACACCCTACTGTACACTCTGGTTCTCATATTCCAAAAGATGAGCCTAACTTAATGAAACACAGGGTATTTCAGAGAGTAGTAGAATGGAGTGGTAAGTATGTAAATAATGAATTTTCTCATTCTCTGAGAAAAGTCTAAACAGTTGGCAAATCAGATATATACATACTGTGCAAAGCATGTACTATTATGTTTCCACCAAAATTTTTATTCCTGGGACTTCAAATAATTCTTCCCAAAGTCAAAACTCATCCCTATATGGATTTACTCCTATAGATGAATGAATAGAGCTTTTTTCCATTTTCTATGGCTCCCATAAGTACTTCATATGGAGACTGGCTAAGAAATCGATTCAACAGCTGAAATGGTATAAGAAATAGAAAATCTGGGGTAGAAAAGAGTCCATACTCCAAAGAAGAAATAATTACAATGAAATATGCAGATCTTGTTGTATTTGATGTTACCAATGCCTTAAAAAAAACACACAAAAGGCATTATGTTACGTTTTTCTTGACAGATAGATAATTCTTCCACTTGTGTTTTATTCATCAAAACCACAACTCTAATGCACCATACCTTGGAAGGTATTTAAAATGAAACCTAGCTTTGTGAATACAAAATTCCAAGTTAGACTAGTGGACGACAGATGACATTTTTTGTAACGATGTAGTAAGGTACAAACAGGAGAATAGCTGGAGATCTTTAAAAAGTAAGATTTATCTCTGAGGGCTGAGAGCACCAAAACATTGTTTTAACTAAGATCATGAGAATACACTGTGGACATTCAGGAGGGAATTGTATAATACCCAAATGTCATTCTAGGAAAGCACTTGGGTTTTTTTCCCCACTTATAATAATTTAGCTGCCACTGTATTCATTTAAAATAAAGTCTCTCTTAGGCTTATTAGACAGGCTATATCTTCTCTCCATTTCCCAAATTAACATGTCCCCCCAGAATCTCGTAATGTACCATCTACCCTCATTGCTAAAACCAGAAATCTGGCTCCATTTTAAGCCCTTCAGTTCCATTTCTTCCAGCATCCAATCCAGTCTAGATATTTCCTTACTCTTTCTCCAAACTTTGTACTGCTTTCCATTCTTAATGTTATTATCTTAATTATGTCTTACAGCCTATTAACCGGTCTCTCAGCCTCCAGTCTTTCCTACTCCAAACTTTCCTCTAATATCGGAGTGACTTTTTATTTTTTCCAAGAATTTAATAATATTGGGTTTTTTTACACAAGAAGTAAACTTTAAAGTTTTTATTTTAAGGGTGATTTTAAAAAAACTATCTGATCATGTTATTTCCCTGTTTGAGACACAAGGAACTGAGTGCTGTTTACCTTTTCATTTCTTTTCACTACCCACCCCTCCCCACTATATGTCCCAGACAGGAGAACTTACTTTTTGGCAGATGCCCAAAGCACAATGATATACTCTCCCTTCTAGACCTTATGAATATGCTGCTTGCTTTGGTCAACTCCTACTGATTCTTTAGAATTTCAACTCAAGCTTTACTCCCCTGCCTGTCTGGAAAAATCCTATCGATCCCAGTCTAAATAAATATCATCTTGTGCCTTATCATAGCACCCTGTATATAATTCTATTTCATCACATTGTAATTCCTTGTCTGCTCTTCCAATCTGGCTATAAGCTTCTAGAGCTATACTGTCCATTTTGGTATCCGCTAGTAACACATGTGGCCTTTTAATTTTACAAATTATATAAAATTCAAATTCAGTTCCTCAGACACACTAGCTATGTGTCCTATGCTCAGCAGTCACATGTGCCTAGTGGCTACCATACTGGACAGTGCAGATCTAGAATATTCCCACTTTGCAGAAAGGTCTATTGCACAGCACTGAAGGCAGAGACTTA
This sequence comes from Lynx rufus, assembly GCF_022079265.1. Classification (NCBI taxonomy): domain Eukaryota; kingdom Metazoa; phylum Chordata; class Mammalia; order Carnivora; family Felidae; genus Lynx; species Lynx rufus. The sequence continues at coordinate 85,913,242 of NW_025814897.1, forward strand.
ATCTACTTTAACATAGTTCTGGCCCTCAAGTAAGTGCTTAATAGCACTTAGTTATGGAATTAATAAATACATAAATAAATAAAAGTAAAAGGAAATTTGTGAAGTTAATGTCTGGCAAATTTCACCTGCCACTATGGCTTGCTGAGGACCACTTACGTCTTCTCCACCAACCCACCTCCCCAACTCCCAAGTCCAGTGCTTCTAGCTGCTCTAGAGCACAGCCTCATTAAAGAAGATGCCTAAATGCTGGGATTGGTTTGGGGTTAGGTACTACATTTGCATTTAGGGTTAGAAATCCATATTGGTCCATGACCCTACACCTACTTTGACTTTCTTTTCATAGGTAAGTGAGGTCAAATTCATGTTTCTTCAGATGACAAAAAGACTCTCTAATCCTTCCTGATTTAGAGATTCATACACACAGTGTACAGGAAGTAGATCAGAATCTTAAGTTGCAGCTTACAATTTTAAATTGCTCACCCTACAGTTTTAACTGTTAAGGAGAAAAATCTCTCTGTTGGCACTTCAGGTGTGTTTAGTGGGGATGCAGGCACTAGCTGTGTCAAACTAAGTGATTCCTACGCTATCTTCCAATAGTTATGAAAATTCTAATGCAAGAGGAAAGCATTCATATATGTAGGTTAGCTGTACAATGGCTTATAATGCCAACAGTTTAACTTACAATTTTCAACTGTCTTATAACATGCATACCTACTTTTACACGTTATTCCTCTTTTCCAATTCTAATTTTAGGCAGATGATACTTTTGTAGAGTGAGAATGCTTTTATGGACTAACATTAAGTGACTCACTGAAACCCACAGAATTTTAATTACCTAAAGTGGGAACATAAGAACTTCCTTTAGACGCTTATTTCAAAAGACATTTCAACATATTCCACCTCGTCAACAGCAGCTTTCCAGCAGAGCACTGTATCAGATTAGGAGGCCACATGACACTCGGAATATACTCTCTACCATTAGAGATACAGTCTGCTTCAGGTGCCGACGCTGAACAGCAGCATTACAATTTCAGTCTTCTTAATTTCTTTTTTTTTTTTATTTTTTTTTATTTTTTTTTAAAATTTTTTTTTTTCAACGTTTATTTATTTTTGGGACAGAGAGAGACAGAGCATGAACGGGGGAGGAGCAGAGAGAGAGGGAGACACAGAATCGGAAACAGGCTCCAGGCTCTGAGCCATCAGCCCAGAGCCTGACGCGGGGCTCGAACTCCCAGACCGCGAGATCGTGACCTGGCTGAAGTCGGACACTCAACCGACTGCGCCACCCAGGCGCCCCTTAATTTCTTTCTCCCAATTCCTTTTAGGCAACCTTAAAGTAGAAAGGTCTCATATAACTTTCAGATAAACATACATAAATATTTCCATTTTACTGAATTGCATAACTGCCTCCCTTGATTCACATCAATGGCACTGGTTTTCCAACTCTGAGTAGTTAAAATATATTTAGGTGAGCAAAACACAGTTTCAAGAAGACTTGTTACTCTTTCAGCACAAATGCTGATCTTCATATGTATATGAATATATATTCAAACATACATAAGATAAAATACATTTCTACAAAATAAAATTCTATAAACTACATCTTACTGTTAAAATAAGATTAAATTATTCTGAAAATGTCCAGAGAACCCATCAGAAAATGCTTAAGTTGTGGAGGCCTCAAAGATGGTTATTTAATGTTAATATCAGAAGAAAAACACCTCAGAATTGTAAACAATAAGTCAAATTTATCTTCAGAATTGTGTTAGCTATAGGATGAAAAAGTCACGTCATCTCCGCAGTGAACTTCACTTTAGCAAAAGAGTAAACATATTTCCTCCACATCAGCTGCAATCAAGGCATTAGCAGTATGCCACGATTGATTATCCCGAGACCCGTTGCTGAGAAATGGATGTGTAGCACAGGTTTTTATCACTATAGTCTGCAAAAAGCAAGTCTCTTGCTTAGATATCCTAGTTGTAATAAGTGACATTATTAGGTAGTTCTTCTGGTTAAATGACATAAGGATTTAGTGTATCAGCAGCTTATAATAAACAAGCCCTTTCAATCTGATGATTCCTTTCCCTCCACATAAGTACTTTTTGTGTTTATAATACAAGTGGTAATAGAAGACCATATGGTTGTGACTTTTAGCTAAAGTAAATGACATTTAAACAAACAGAAAAACAGCATTAAGATATTCAAGGATTTGAACTATGACCGAAATACACAGTACACAGTAAGGGGCTATTAGTGTTAACTTTATACAGTGACCATTTTCTAACACTGTCCAAATAGTGAGTTTTTCAGTTTGCTGATCAGTTTTTCAGAAATATTTTCCAATACACTGTAAAACAGCTTTATCACTAGCATATTACCCCATTTACAACTTCTCCTTTTAAAAACAGTATCCCACCAATATATCCTGAGAACATTTAATCAGTTCTTTCTGAAATATAAAATTGTTTTCTATTGCTTACATCTCTCTCAATAACAATAATGATGTTGTTATTAACATATATATAATTTTTTTAAAGGCAAGAAATACTACATCCCTTAGTCACCTAACAGACTACTGTTTGGTGAACATTTCACCTTTTGTGTACAACACTGGGATCTGTGGTGGCAAAAACGAAAAAGTTTTAAATAGCCTTATATTTTGATAGGTTAATAACAGATTAAAACATAATTTTTCTAATAAGTATAGATATGTTTGCTTTAACAAAAATAAAAGATTGTGATGCTCTAATTACAGGAATATACTGAAATCCCCATAATCACAGATCTATTAATATGTCCATTTAATACAGTGGCTGCTATGGTTGAGAAACTATAAAGTTGTAATTACATGAAAGATTTAAAAATGATTCATAATATAGTGAACAGCCAATGCAAAGCAGAAGTTTACACTTAAAGCAACAATTTACCAATTACAGGTAACAACTTTACCCATCGTTAATCTGCCAACCAGTAAAAGGATCAAAAGAACAGAATACTTATATAGTAGTTAATACGTGCAAAAAGCACATGAATTTCTACTGAAATGTAGAAAACTGTCGTGACCATACGGCCTAATTAGCAGGCACTGCATGTTGCTAGGGCAATTTAGTCTTTACCTAACAAAACTACCACAGCATTTCTGGGGCAACAAACCTTCCCTTAGAAGGTCCAGGGTACCTCATCTACCATTCCTTTAGAAGACTTAGTCTAGACCACATTCAGAGTATTCCACAACAATAAGTCAATTCAGAGCCAGGTGAATTTTTAGTTTGCTTAATAAAAGGGCTGAAAAATGTCACTGATTCCAAAAGTAAGTCACTTGGGGAAAGAAACATTTAATCGGCACTCTGCTGTCCTGCTACAAAGTAACAAGGACATCCTAATATTTTCTACAACTTTCATCTGGAATCATGCAAGGTGGTCAGGTAGCCTGTGGAACTAGCTTAGCTTTCAAAACATCTATGAAGACTACAATAACCACAGATTGCCAGTTTCTCAGTATTATATGGTTTACTGAGCTACAGGAACACCTACCTTACCTGAAAAATAGTAACAACATGCACTTAGGAGCAAGTTTGCAGCAGAAACTAAAGGAAATTGAAGAGTAAAACAGAAATTAGAAGAAAACATGGTTGGACCCTAAACATATACACGTTTGTCCACCCTTCAAGTATTTTTAAAGTACCTACCAGATGTTCTATCAAAGTTCATGTGCTAGGAAATCAGCTGTGGTCAAAACAAATCTTTGCCATGAAAAACCTTATATTCTAAAGCAAGAGTCAGCAAACTTCTTCTGTAAAGGGCAGATAGTAAACAGCCTAAGCTTTGCAGGCCATATCGTCTCTGTTACAACTACTCAACTCTGCTCTTGCAGTGAAAGCAGCCACAGACAATATGTAAACAAATGAGAGTGCCTGTATTCTAATTAGACCTTTAACCACAAGTACAGGCAGCAGGAAGAATGATCTTACAGGGTCTTCAGGATATTGTAAGGCCTAGACTTTTCTTATGAGTGAAATGTGAGGTCACTTGGGTCTTTGAGGAAAAGACTAACATTATTACACTTAACAAGCACCATTATTAAAAAGGATCATTTCAGAGTCTGTGTAGAGAATAATCAGTGATGGTGTAGGGAGGCAAGAAAATGGGAAAGGTAAAAGCAGAAAGCAGTCTGAAGTTATTCCAAGAAAACAAGATATGAATTTGTCTTACACCCCAATGGTAGCAGCATTTGCTAAATGCTTCTACTTCCAACTAAATTATTTTTGGCAAATTAGTGGCTTTTAACTTCAAACTCAGGAATTCCTGAGTGGCAAGTTATTCAAGATGTTTGAGCTGAGTATAATATGTTTCTTCTCAAAGTCACAAATTAAGCTCATATCCTAGTAGCCAATGCTCAGCCCATAACCCAAGAAAAGCATTTTTGGCCTCAACACCACTGAAATGAGCAAAACCCACTCCAACAGTACCTGATAGGGACTGCTCAGTTTCCAAAAGCTTAATGCAAAAAAATAAATCATGGTTTGTAAGTGTTGCTGCCACATGGACTTTTAGAACTCTGGAATGAATAAAATGGTTCCACATCACTTAACCAATGATCTGTTTATATTCGTTTTTGCCAACTTATGAACAATGCTATTTCTTTCATATGCTAAACTCTAAGTTGTAGGTTCCAAATGACAATTTTGGTGTTTTGCTTTCTGAAGCACCTACTTAGGAGAATTTTTTTTTTTTTTTTGCCTGGAATTCACAACATATTTAATATTCATCATCTTTACCAAGCAACTCAATCAAGATCTGAATAGCAATGTCTTCATCATAAACAACAATGATTTTTCTAAGAGGTTACATAGGTAAGGGAAAGAAACCCATCTCATAATATACAGCACCAGTGTGCCACAGAGATAGCTGAAAAAGGAACACTCTAGAGGGGGAGATCCTGCAAAGGTTTGGATATCTCTTCAGAGTGCTCCAAACTTGGATGAATTTTTGTTATAAATCACCTTGATTAATGGAACACATTTGCTACAGTGGTTCTGTAATAACTATACAATTCTACTTGCTTGAAAAGCCCAGCTTAGAAAAACTGGTGGAGGCAGGGAAGCCTTCAAAAAAATCAGTGGCGGGGGCGTCTGGGTGGCTCAGTCGGTTAAGCATCCGGCTTCAGCTCTGGTCATGATCTCACAGTCTGTGAGTTCGAGCCCCGCGATGGGCTCTGTGCTGACCGCTCGGAGCCTGGAGCCTGCTTCGGATCCTGTGTCTCACACTTGCACTCTGTCTCTCAAAAATAAATAACCATTAAAAAAAAAAAAAGATTTAAAAAAGAAAAAATAAGTGGCTTCTCTTTCAGGACCAATATTGCCCCTGATCAAAAATAGTCCCCTTTCTTTTTTTAAAAAAATATTGAAGACAAATACATTTAAGGGAAGTACAATTTGATGAGATAAGAGTATAATAATAATCAGTAGAAGATATTTTGGGAGAAGTAGTAGTAGCATGGTAAGGAGTACAATTTTGGATGCAGCCAGGGGATGTGTTTGAATTCCAACTGTCTCTCACTGTTTGAAACTGGGCAATCTATTTAACCTCCCTGTTGTCCAGTTTTCTCATCTGTCAAATACTACTACTACCTATCTTATTGGGTTGCTGTTTGGTTGATTAAATAAATTAAGCCTTGTAAAGAGTTTCAACAGTATCTGGTACAGAGTAAATACATAGTAAGTGTTAGCTAATAGTACTACAATTATGTCTGTCACTTATAAATGTCAAACCAAAGTGAACAAAATATACCTAGAACAATATGGCAGCGTCCTCTAATTTATCGATTCATAGACAATAAAAATTTGATGAATGTATTTCCTTATACAGAATATTCAAAAAATTTACATCTTACAGTGCTCTGATTATTTGCTCAGATTACTTAGCAAAGATCTAATCCCCTGATGTTCTTCCTCTAATAACTCTTAAGAAGAAAACACCAACAATTGTATGATGTTTAAGTACACAGAGAGTAGACGCCATCATGTATATGTTTTTTTCTTCTGTCTACTGGCAAAATTATTTCTGGTCTCAAGTATATGCTTGTTGCTAAAACAACTTAAAGGTGACTAGAATGTTTATGAAATGGTAACACTCATATGAAGATGAAACATTAAGCAAAATTCTGACATTTTTAAATGAAGTATAAAAGGATACCAAGTCCATGATGAAGGTCATAGAAAAAAATAGGTTATCTGATAATACACTATCATCTTCAACATTATTATCACTATCAGCTAACAATTACTAGTATGTTTAGCATTGTGGTAATAAACATCAAAAACATTTGCACTGCTGAATCATAGTGCATTATGGGTGGTACATAAATAATAGATTTAATAATCTACTGATCAAACTTACAAGGCAATCAAAGGCTATTATAGTTAAAAATAAATACACAATGACCAAGACAATTTAACTCTTAATTATTTTTTTTATATTGGGAATGAAGACAGTTAACAGTAAAGTTAGTCAACAGCTGTAACAGCTACATCAATAATTTGAGGGTGACACAGAGTATTTTTAAGAAAGTAAAAAAGTAAGTTATAACACTAAAGTAAGAAAAGCACATGTTCAGTAAAGAAAAGACCACCCTCCCCTGCCATAAGCTCTGTCACAGCAGCTGGGTGATTGGTGAGAGGAGCTAACATTACACCTGCTCCTCACTCTTCCATTCTGCTGCTCTTGCTCTCTTTTTCTAACTGGATAATCAAGTTGATTAGACTAAGGCATATACAATTTCTATTCTAAAAATTTAAATCGGATTTAAAAAGACTAAACTACAGACTTTGATTTTACCAGATTTGCCACTAACAAGTCAGTGGAAAAATTTTCTAAGCCAGGATCCTAGATGCGATTTAGCTGGCATTTCTCCTTTGTCTTCTCCAATCGATGACAATTCTTGTCTTTCATGACTTTGACATTTATATATATATATATATATATATATATTTTAAACGTCTATTTATTTATTTTTGAGGGAGAGAGACAGAGCATGAGCAGGGGAGGGGCAGAGAGAAAGGGAGACACAGAATCTGAAGCAGGCTCCAGGCTCTGAGCTGTCAGCATAGAGCCCAACGCGGGCTTCAACCCACGAACCATGAGATCATGACCTGAGCCAAAGTCGGATGCTTAACCGACTGAGCCACCCAGGTGTCCCATGACTTTGACATTTTTTAAGAGTATTAGTCAGTTATGTTGCAGAATGACACTCAGGGTTTGTCTGATGCTTTCTCATGATTAGACAGAGGTTACACTTTCTTCTGCAAAAATACCACAAAAGTGATGTGCCCTTCTCAGTGCTTCACTTCAGGAACTACATTATGTTGATATGTCCTTTTATTGGTGAAGTTAACCTTGATCACTCAATTAAGTGGTGCCTTCCAGTTTCCCCTCTACGAGCCACTATTTGTCCCTTTGTAATAAATGTCTTGAAGGAGATACTTTGAGACTATGCAAATAAGTTATTTTTCTCAAACTTTTGCCCAATATTTTAACATTCATTGGTGAATCATGCCTGCAACAATTATTATTGAGGTATTTATGTAGGGCTTTAAAGGGAACTAAAATATATAAAATATAATGGCCAAGTTGTTCTTAATACATATATTTTTTAAAATGTTTGCTTATTTTTGAGAGAGAGTGCAAGTGGGGGAGGGGCAGAGAGAGAGGGGTACAGAGGAACCGGAGGGGGCTCTTTGCTGACAGCAGAGAGCCCAATGCAGGGCTTGAACCCACGAACCATGAGATCATGATCTGAGCCAAAGTCAGATGTTCAACCAACTGAGCCACCCAGGCATCCCTTGATACAAACATATTTAAATTCTACTGAATGCAGCATTTTAACTTATATTCAAAATATGAAAAAAAAAGTTATTTTCTTTTGTCAGTGTGTTCAGTTAATGCGAATCAATGAATAACATAATTAAAATGTTACTTACATAACTATGGCTTTTAAAGAAATCTGACGGACTATTGGTGAGGATTTTGTCTCCTTCCAAACCAATTACTCTTTTACAAATGTTTGATTTTGGATCACTTGGGCTTTTTGCAATCACAATGTCACCTCTGAGGGGAAAAAAAGTCAAAGAAAGGTCAGTGTTATTTATTAAGCATAAATACATGGACGGACCCTTACAACTTAAAGCCAACACTGTTTATCCTCTCACATACTGACCCTCTCATACATTTACCAGCTTTGTGATTGTTTTATGGGTCAGAATACAACAAGAGTAGTGGAAGCTATTAGAAGATTTTTAAATTTCTGGCAATTCCGTAAGAATTACCTTCTTGCACTGTACCTACTATATATTACTTCCATATCCAAATTTTTAGAACCAAAACTATGTAAAAGCAATTCCATGTAAGTATCACCAAATTAACTACGTTACTTTTAGTGCCCAGCCGGTAGTATTGACTCTAGAGCACATAAAAATATAGAAATAGCAGAAATATTTCCCTAGAGCTCAAAGAACTGAGGAATTACAATATATATAAACAACCCAGATAATTTACAGTATAGTCAGACTTATTTTTGAGGGATAATATCAGAAGATACAACCAAATAAAATGCTAAAAGCTGCCCAAACACATACTACAAAAAATAAATTGGAGTACCAAACATATATAACCAATATGGGTATGATTACTTATCAAAGGCACGATTCATGGAAGAAATAACAATATATATGTGTTAGAAAAATAAGAAAGATCTTTAAAAGTGGAAATGAAGGAGACAAAATGGAGGAAGGAGACAAAATAAGGCTAACACACCCCAACCAAACAGAACACAATTCTCTTTCTGCAAAAAATTAGTAGTAAGTGAATTCTGTTGACTAACTCACATATTTGAAAGGATTTAATATATTTACTTATTGTTTGTACACAGTTGCGGAAATAATTTGATGTTAGTTATAATAAAAGGTGCACATATCAAAATAGCAAAAGCTATAAAAATAAAGGGAAGATGATAGTCAAATCAGAAACCTAGTTATTGTTATATACATAAGTATTAATATGAGTTCTAAACTTTTTGGTAGCCAAGTCAAAAATGAAATTCTGATTAATTACACTGGAATCATTAGCTAACAAAAATAAAGTTTAGTTTGGGAGGTAAGACAAAATTGTCTTAAATAACCAAATCAAAGAGGAATGAATATACAGGAAGGATTCTTATGTAAGGTTATAAAAGACGCCTTCTTCATCAGAAATTTTACAGTAATAGTATTCACTGGAACAATAATTTCTTGGAGTTGAAAGCTATTAAAATACTAAATTCTAGAGGCGCCTGGATGGCTCAGTCAGTCAAGCATCCAACTCCTGATTTCAGCTCAGGTCATAATCCCAGGGTCACAAGATTGAGCCTTGCGTCAGGCCCCACGCTGAGTATGGAGCCTGCTTAAGATTCTTTATCTCTCCCTCTGCCCCTCTCCCCACCCTTGTACTCTCTCTCTCTCAAAAAATAAATAAAAATAAAACATTAAATTCTATAATTTGCAGGTAATATAAGGCTGCCCTTTCTCTGAAATGGGAAAAACTAGTCTCTTTTCAACCAACTGGAACCATACCAATGGAACTTTCAGATGAATAAGTTTGCAAAGATTGTAACATACTAAACAAAGTTGATTTTGGCTAGCTTTGGGGAAACAAAATGTTTTCTGTGGATGTTTTATTCAGTTTACGTTTTAAAAAAAATAATAAATATGACCCTTAAATTCTGTACTTGAATGGCAACATAAAAATCATAATTCAGTCAAGGTGTTTTTACAGAAACCAATATTAATGCAGATTATACTTTTGGTGGTCTAACTATAGAGCTTACAAAATAATTTTTCCTTGGATTCTCAACTCTTTCAAATAGGGTTTTACAGGAACTTAATAGGAGTAAGGTTTAAATTTTCCTTTCACATTTATAGTTATAAACATCCTGATTAACCTACTAAATTGTAAGCTTTTGAAAAAGACCAATATTTTATTCATCTTAACATTCTCTATAATATACTGCATATGTTATAAGTTAGGTGCTCATTAACTATTTGGTGAAAGAATAAATAGTAATAAGAGACTGTGATTATTATAAGTATGAGTGTTCTGTGCATTTAACTGAAAAGAGATTCATGTGCTTTAAATACTAGTTATGCAGACTTTTATTTTGCCTAAACGGATGGCTATTCTAGCTTTAGAAACAGGCAGCTAGCTGAAGGATCTCTTGCCAAGTGTCCAAGATTCCCCTAAAATCTCAGAGTTCTGTGCTGTAGGTAAAAGGAATACTCAGGAGAGTAATATTTTTAAAGTTGAAGTTACCAACCAACTCCCTTGGTTGTAAAAGTTATTTGGTATATCTCATATAAACGCCAGATTTTGAGCTGCCCTTTAACCTAATGGGCCTCTTGAATGAATAGAATACAAAATGAAACCTCCAAAGAATCTTAATTAACTTACTGAATGTAGTTATTTGTATTACCCATCTGAATGCAAAGAGTATCTATTAAAAAAAAGATAATATTGAGCTATTCATTCAAAATCTATTTAGCCAACAAGTTCAGCTTCTTGTTAAAGATGCTCAAGGACTAGGAGAGTAAAATCATCTCATTACAATGGAAAACAGCAGTTTATCTTCATGCTACAGTGATGCTAGGTCTCTAATTAATCCAAAGACTATATGAAGTGCTTTGGATATAAGGTAAAAAGGAAAGAAAGCTAGAACACAACCCCTGTAATGCAAGTCTTATTTTATAACCCCATATCTATCAATTTGGTATCTTAAAGTTGTTATGAGTAAAAGATGTGAAGGAGAATTTAACCTAGACACCATAGTAGAGTATAGAGCTTGACCAAGAGATAACTTCAAGTTCTGTACAGAATCTAAGATGGTAAAAGATCAGTAAATGTAAAGAATACTTTTACACTTATTCTTGATGATTTTTCAGTAATGTGAAACAGACTATAGAAAAGGCCAATAATGAAAGAGGAGTGCTTAAACCTTCTTATGCCATAAGCTAAATAACAACTCAAATGAGTCAAATTTGTAGTTTGTGGAGAAGAAAAGCTAGTATTTATTTTTTAATAATTGTGAAAAACTAATGAACCCAAAATTTTAGGGAATCAGAGAAGTGCCCTTTAGAAAATACATTAAATTACTGGGGGCACCTGGGTAGCTCAGTCAGTTGAGCGTCCAACTTTGGGTCAGGTCATGATCTCATGGTTCATGAGTTCAAGCCCCATGTTGGCCTCTGTGCTGACAGCTCAGAGCCTGGAGCCTGCTTTACATTCTGTGTTTCCCTCTCTCTCTCTGCCCCTCCCCACTTGCGCTCTCTCTCTCTCTCAAAAATAAAAATTAAAAAGAAAAACGAAAATACATTAAATTACTAATACTTGACATTCATTCAGAAGGAATAATACGTAGTTAAGCAGAATAAACAGTATCATAGGACTGGAAACACCACTCAGAATAGGGTTTTTAAAAATTTAGTGGGAAACAGTATTTGTCAAGGAGTTTTTCAACCTAATTAACCAGGAGACTCATACTAGATGAGATTCCTGGTTCCCAGGTATATACAGTGCTATAGTCGAAGAATCATCAAGTGCTCATCATAAGCTATGAAGAATAAAACAGTCATCAAAAGAAATTCAGGATTATTTCAAATATTTAAAAAGCAATCATTGGTTTGTATATGTAATGTAGTTCCTAAGTCCCTAGGTTCTTAACTCAAAACACTGTAGGGCCCTCTCTGCCCCCAAAAAAGTAAAGTGGGCTTGACTGTACATTATAAAATGGGCTGCTATTCTATTTTAGCCACTAATGCAAGGAACAGTGACCCAGAAGACTGCATGTTTACAGAAACTATTAAATTTCTCAAACTGAGAGAAAATATTTGAATCAAAATTTTAACTAGATGGTCATTAATTTGGTTATTTACAGAAGAGTTTTTAAAAATAAAGTTAAGAAACTGCAGAAAAGACACAATGTGAATGCATGTTTTCACCATAACTTTAATGTATCTATGACAGAAATTTACCTTTGGATACCATAGAAATGTCGACTAAGATTTTCTGCAAAGACAACATCTGAATTTTGGATTGTAGGCTCCATTGATGGTCCAGAACACTGAAAAGAGAGGTAATTTTTTAATTTGAATGGAAACCCTTTTTTATATAACATAAATCATCTGAGCAGGCTTATAAGAAAGAAATTCAAACAAATGTTCTTCAAGCTTGGCTGATGATTCATAAGTTGGCACCTCCCAGGTAAGTTCAACTCTACAGAGTGGCCACCAAGTCTGGAAACACAGGTAAGTATATTAAAAATGGCTGAGTGAGAAAACATTATAATACGTGAATAACATGTGTTTCCAAATTTTGACCATCCTGTATAATGTAAGCTCCATGAGGTCAGAGACCTTATCACTCACATTCCTAAGCTATATAATCAACACCAAAAACATGCTTTGGCATAAAGCTGATAGTCAATAAATATTTGTTGAATAAATGATTTGCTTTCTTGCTATTATCAAATACCCAGTGCCTATGATGGTAATTTATTAAGTAGTATCATACTATTCTCAAAACGTTCATGCCTTGAGTTCTCTTCTAAGAGAATAGCTTACTCATTTGATGAGGCTGCAGTTTGTATTTTCTACTGAAAAATAGTGGCATAATGAGATGCACTTTAAAGATGGTCTATTAGTATGAGTTAAAACAATAATCTTCATGTATACCTGAGAACAGTAATAAATGATCACTGCCACTTAAAATATCTAAATACACCAGTCTCCATTGACTTCACTTATGCGTAGATGAAACTTTTTACTCTAAACTTCTTACCGAGGCAGAAATAACAAAGAACAAAATGAAAGTTTATATATGCTACCTCTGTAGCCCACTGGAAGTACCAATGTAAATTAAAAAAATCAAAGAGGGGACTTCTAGTTAAATATGTTTATTTGCATTTCTCCAACTAAACTTGAGGTTGTAGGACTGTGAATCTGTTAAAACAACATACCACCAACAAAACCCACTCACTGGGTTTTGTAGATTCCAAAGTACTACTTGTAGATTCCAAATCTACTTATTAACTATGGAACTTGGAGCAAGTTACTTAAGCTTACTGAGCCTCAGTTTTTTCTTATGTATGATGGATTTCTATCTAATAAGTATCTCACAGAGTAGAAAAGATTAAATGAGTTAGTAAATATAAAACCTCAAACATCACTGGAACACAATAAGTAGCATTCAATAAATGATAAAAACTATTATTATTAGATTATTAGTAGGGCCCCTCTCAGAAACAGAATACAGAACCTTATTTGAAGTAATGTTACTTAATTTTATATTAGTGCCAATTCCAACATTCTCTTACAACCCCAAATTTAGAAAGATTTTATGCTTTAATAGTCCCATTTTATTAAGTAACTTCCATTAAATAACTTCCATTAAAATAAAGAAAAAACACATTTTCCTTCATTAAAAAAGTATATATTTAAAATTATTATTTTCTTGTAGGTAAAAACTTACCATGACAACACCACCAACATATTCAAAAGCACAATGAGCTATACAGCCATACTGGATAGTATAGCCAACAAGTCGAAAGGTTTTTCCCAGAACACCACGAAGCATAGTTCTATGCAGACTCTGCCACCATTGGCCTGATGGTAAATTTCAAAAAGTTTCATGATCAATACTATTTACAAACACTTAAGAAATAGTTCTATTGTAAAATATTTACAATCAGTCAGAATGTAGTAAATACCTAATACAGTTTGGTGCAGAAAAGCAAGAGCTTATTTTCATTTGTCCTAATGCTATTTTAAATGACAAATTATGACACTTAATATTTTTATTTCTGAACAGAGATTACATTCAAATAATATCACTGGTTTATATATGAACTAGATAACTAGTAGACTCTAAATTTGTCTCCTTTCATGCTTTGTTTCTTTTCTTGGTGTTAAGATAGATACCTAAGAAAAAATATTAACTCTTTCAAAGTACTAATAACAGTTTCCATACTGTTACCTGCTACACTGTATCAGTTCTTGCCTAACAGGATATAAAAGCAAAAGCACTAGAATAGGTATATGGAAATACAAGTATCACACTGATATTTTCATTAATTTGTGTGATCTTCAATGACTTATTTAACCACTCTGGGCCTGGAAATAATAATAACTCATAGGACAGTTCTGAGAATTGAATTCAATAACATGCCAAAGTGCTTTGTAAATTATAAAGTTATATTCAGTTGTCAGCTATTAATTACTGATACAATGATCACATGAATACTATGAAACAACATAAAGACCATATATTTTTTTAAGCTACAAAAAAAAATTTTTTAATGTTTATTTTTGAGAGAAAGAGAGAGAGAGAGACAGCGTGCGAGCAAGGGAGAGGCAGAGAGAGAGGGAGACACAGAATCTGAAGCAAACACCAGGCTCTGAGTTTTCAGCACAGAGCCCGACAGAAGGCTCAGACTCACAAACCATGAGATCATGACCTGAGCTGAAATCAGACCCAACTGAATGAGCCACCAAGGCATCCCAAAGCTACAAAAATTTAAAAATATTATCCATCTAAAATATTCTTAGTATCTTTCCCTTCCTTTCTATTTACCTATTACAACTATTTCTTAACTAATGGCCTATGGTTTAGGTCTAGGCTACAATCATTGTTCTCAGATTAAATTTACTAAAACACATCAATAATATGTAAGTAACATTTGCTCAATACTTACTACATGTCAGACTTTACAAATTAACCTCTGTAGATATTATTATCATCATCACTTTATAGATAAAAAAAGGGAGCCTAAGTGTAGAGAACTTATATGCTCAACATCACAAAGATGGAAAATGATAGAGTTAAGAACTTAATTATGTTACACTGACTCCTGTATTACTCTCCTGCTCCCATAACATCAAGGGCTCTCTATCAGATGAAATACAGATTACTTAGACTCATTTCCAGGATCCATGACAGATGGCTCCCACCCTGTCCTCAGTTTCTAACCTGATCTTCCCTGATACTCCTACATGACCTGACTACTCAATTATACTGGTCTGTTCTTCAAGGAAACTTTGCCAGTAAACACTTATTTATGCCAACACCCATGCCTGGAGTATTCTTCATGATATCCATCATCTATCTAATGTGCAACTCTTCTCCAAATGCTCTCAACAGGCAAGATTTTCTTTCTCTTCAGGGTTCCCATGGGCCTTTTTATACACACACACACACAAACACACACACACACACACACACACACACCACTGAGAGCACTATTTCTAAAGTTGATCTGTTTGAATTTGTATCCTGGTTCTACCATATTTTAGTTGTGTGACCTCCATGAGGTTATTATGCCTCTATAAAGCAGAGTTAATATCAATACCTGTCTAAGAGAGTTAGTGATTACACATGATCAGACACGTAGTCTGTAGCAGAGTATTTCAATAAATGCTAGTATGCTAGTTACTGTATCATTCACTTGGCAATCTACTCTATATACTCTATAACCTCCTAACATTAGTTGTATTTTCAAGTTTCTTATCTTTAAATAAGATAAGAGAATTTTATAGCCTACAGCGTAGGGCTGTATCTTTTATTAGCGTTATATTACTTACTAGTGTTCATCCACCTATTAAACATTTACCATGCCTCCTCCTCTAAGAAGTTTTCCTTGGCACCATCCCAAGAAATGTAACTCATGCTTTGTGTCACTCCCCTTCCTTAGGTATACACTGATTATAATGCTTACCACACTATACTGTTTATATCTTTCCCCTTATTATAGTACATTTGTTTATGTCTGCGGGTAGTGACTGTGTATTGTTCACCTTTGAATCCTCAGGTCCTACCAAAGAGGACAGTAAACAGAAGACTTATCTGAGGAAATTAATGAATGAATTTTGAATCCGATCTCCTCTACCATCCACATCTTCATCATTATAGACTAGTTAACAATGTTCAAAATGATTATCAGAAGACCACTGAGATTTTTGGTTAATGGAGAGACATGCAAATGCCATATTCACTGAAGAAAGAAATTGTCGGTAACATATTAAAAAGTCTTCTCATTAAATCATTGAGGTAATGTGAAAAATAACTCTTCCCATCAGGAAAAATAAGGAATCTGGCTTACAGTTATAACTGATGCACTTTAAAAAATAGCCATTTCTAGAGTTCAAAAAATAAAAAGTGCTATTTAAAGATAAAAACACTCTATGACTGAAGCTCTATTAATTCAAACAGACTATGAAGAGGAAAAATGAAATACTAATAGAATACATTTTGTCTATAAAATTAATTAGGTTGTCTGAGCACTACTTTGCTCCAAATATAAGATTAGGGAAAAGTGGGATAAGTCCTGTAGCTTAGCTCTGAAAATTTGATTTATGATAAAAAATCCTAAAAGTAGTGAAGTGTATATTACATTTTAAAATGAAAATAAAAATGGGCCTACCTGATATTAGAAAGGGGATGTATTATTTAACAAGAGGAAACATACGGCACTTACCAAAAAGCTATTGGTAATACAGGTGAAAGATGAAATTAGAGGGTAAATCACTTAGCAATCTACCAAAATTTAAATCATTTGGATTATGCAATAGAATCCACTTGGTTAAAAAACATACGCAAAAGTACTGAGACGCTGTAACTATACAGTGGTTCTGATTCACTGAGAAGGCTTGTTATTAACTCACATTCAGAAGTAATTGGGGCCATAAAGGCTTTTTTATGACTCGGACAATGCCCAACTCCAAATACAATGTTTGTAATGGAACTGTCTCATAAAATAATAAAATTAATAGATGAGAGTGATCCAAAGAAAGAAGTTAACAGACCCTGTTTCTTCCCTATAGGTATTAGCAACAGAATGGAGTCTGAAGTGTCTAAAATTACTTTGGATATTAGTCTATTAAGGGGAAAAAGAGCTATGAAGCTATTTCGAGAGAAATCTGAGGATAAAAGACTATGTGGCCTTGTATTTTAAAAGTGCACTGAAAAGCACTGTTGAGGAATATTGAAATTGAGAATAAGAGCTGATGGATTTTTTAAAGAGTAATCTCAGAGCAGAAAGTAGCATTCATAAAAAACACAAATAAGCCACACACTGCTAGCACTCAGTAGCCTTTCTAGCAAAAAGGGTTAAGACACAGGTTCCAAATCTCTGCTTTACATATTTATTTCAAAGGTCTATGTATCTATAAGTGAATACATGCTCTGGATAACTTTTGCTTGTCCCTTCAGATTTACTCTCCACCCTTTTCCATGTGCCCTTGGAAAACTGACCTATATAAACTACATCAAGGCACTCCTGTACCCAGTAACTGAACTCCAGTAGGAAGTCAAAGGAAGGAAGAGTTATGTCTTTTCTTGCCTCCTTACCTGTGGACTCTTCTCAGCCTGGCTATGTTTGGACCAAAGGTCGCTGAATCTCCAAAGGCAGTCTGCTATACAGTAATCTCTCTCCTAGGTTCCTATGACCCTTCCTTTACCTAGTCCCTTCGAGCTTAGGAATGAAAACAGATTGACTGATGGCTGGTTCCTGCGCTATCCATGGTGATTCTCCCATACCCTGCACACACCTCTGTAATTAGTGTCTGTAAATAAACCTTCCTTACATTATCCAACTTTGAGTGTGTCAGCTGTTTTCCATAGGTGTCCTGGTGATACAATATACCTACCATTTGCTAAAATAACAACTCAGGTGGGGGGATGGGCTAAAAGGGTGATGGGCATTAAAGAGGGCACTTGTTGGGATGAGCACCGGGTGTTATATGTAAGTGATGAATCACTAAATTCTACTCCTGAAACCAGTATTATCCTATATGTTGACTAACTTCGATTTAAATTAAAAGAAGAATGTTAGCTTCCAAAAAAATAAATAAAAATATTTTAAAAAAAACAACTCATCATGTAGAAGTTTACAATATTTGATGTTAATGAAGGAATTCTCATAAACAGGCATTTGTAAAACACTGCTGATGGGTATGCAAAATAGACAACCCCTAAAAAGAGGAATGTGGCTATCCTAATGGCATATACATTTTACTCTCTGACCATCCCACTTTCAAGAATTATCCAGCTCCAAGATTCAAACACCATGTGCACAAGATTCTTTATATTAGCATTATTGAAATAGCAAAAGCAGAAACAAACCAAATACACATCCATAGAAAACAGTTAACTGAATTACAGAACACCACACAAAGGAATTCTATACACCCATGGTGGGGGGGGGGGGGGAAGGGGGAGAGTTCTGTGAGCTAATAATAAATGATTTCTAGGATAAACCGCTTTTTAAAAAAAGCAAGGTACAAAAAAGTAAATAGAATAATTTATCATTTCTGGAAAAAGGGAAAATAAATTTTTATCAAAGAGAAAGAAAATAATGAAAATGGTAACATTTATAAATGGAGTAGGTGAGAACAGTGTGAAAGGGATAAGGGTGAGTATACCTCTGTATACAGTTCTGAGGCAAATGCTTCATTTACATTGTTAAAAAAATAGAAGCAAAAAAAAATGAAAAAAGGGAATTGTAAAATTGAAAACAACAAGAAAAATAAGCCTGTCTGTATACTCAAAATGCTAACACTACCAAACAGAAAAACTAAGGTAAAAAAAAAATTTGCAAATGAAATCTTAAACTCTTAGTAGGTCTGTTGTTGTTGTTTCTTTTATGTGTATTTCAGATAATACAAATGAGCAAACATTAAATTATTGGAAGCAAGATTCTCAATGTTAGAGAGAAAGAAGCAAGAAATATGGAATAAAGGGTTAGGAAGGTGTTGGCGGTATCAAAACAAAATTTTTAAATTTATTTATCCTCAGAGAGAGAGCACGTGTGAGTAGGGGAAGGGGTAGAGAGAAGGAGAGAGAGAATTCCAAGCAGGCTCCTCACTGCCAGCTCAACATAGGGCTCGAACTCACAAACCATGAGATCATGACCTAAGCCAAAATCAATGATACGTAACCAAATGAGCAATCCTCATGTCCCAAAACAAACTTATTTAAATAACGAAATGTGTGTGTGTGTGTGTGTGTGTGTGTGTGTGTGTGTGTGTGTGTTTGTGTGTGTGGTCTGTCTGCCTGCCTATATTAAATATCATCCTAGCTCGGAACACTGAAAAGACCACTAGAAAGAAGCAACGACACTGTAGTAGTAACAAGCACACTTAGCATGCAGATTTTTGGTCTCCAAATCATTCCCCAGTAGGAGAAACAGTTTAGGGCAGAATAATCTTGTGCCAGAAAGCAAGCATGTGCTCAAAGACAAACGGAGGCATAGGAACCACTTTAAAGGGTCTCTCACTGGCCAAATTTGGGATTTAAAAAAAAAAAAAAAAGTTAACACAGATAGATGATACATTAAATTTAAAATGAAATCTATTGAGTACATACTAATTTTTTTTTAAATAGATGTATGTGTTGGAGATAAGAAAAGCTCTTTATCAAAAAATAGCAGCTAATAAATATAGAGGGAATTAATAGAACTACCACCAATATAATAATTGATTCAGGCAAGGGTCATTAATAGATGCTAAAAATTACTGGGTGAAAGGTTGTTGGTAAACAGGATATATGAAAAGTATTCAAGTAAATAATTTATTATTCATAAAATACCTTTACACAAAGAGATCTGGTAGACATCTTAACTGAGCAAATTTAGCTGCATAAATAAAAGTACAAACTGATATTATGTAGCTTCCTGACACGATGCAAAGACAAGTACATCATCATGAGTGCACTTTTCTTGCCAAAAATGTGTAACCTAAATCTACTTATGAATAATCAGACATATCCATTCCATACATCCATTGTGGTCATTGTACAAGACAACAACTTGACCAATTAAAAAAATAGAAGTTTAATAAGAGAAAAAAAAAATAAGAAGACTACCATTTAAGTTACAATAAGGACATGATAATCAAATACTGTATGAAATCCTTAACTGGACCCTGGAATATAAGAAAGAAAAAAAAGCAATAAAAAATATTATGGGGATAACAGGAAATTTGAACATGGTTTGTAAATCAAATATATCATTGTTTCAATATTAAATTTCTTTTTTTAATTTTTAAAGTTTATTTATTTTCAGATAGACAAGAGAACACAGCAGGTTAGGGACAGAAAGAAGGGAGACAAAGAATCCCAAGCAGGCTCAGTTCTGTCAGTGCAGACAGAGCCTGAGTCGGGGCTCAAACTCACGAACCACAAGATCCTGACCTGAGCCAAAATCAAGAGTGGGACACGCCACCCAGGTGCCCTCAGTGTCAAATTTCTTAACAATATCATGACTATGCAGGAGAATGATCTTGTTTGTAGGAGAGAAACACTGATTTAGACATGTTATGTGTATAACTTTCATATCGTTTACTTCTACTACTGAAACAGAGAAGATAAATACAGAGAAGTTTATACACAGACACACATATACACACATATTTACATATACACACATACATGTATATGTATATATACAGAGGAACAGAGAAAACTAATGTAGCAAAATGTTCATTGTAAATCCAGATGGAGTGTAAATGAATGTGCACAGCACTATTTTTTTCTCCCAATTTTATTACAGAATATAACTTTTTGAAAAAGCACTTGGGGGAAAAGGATATCCTCACAGTCATTCAATCATTCAACAAATATTTACTGAGTTTCTACGATATGCCAGATACTGCAAGCAGCCCTGGAAATACAATAGTGAACATGATGCCTGTCCTTGTATAGCTTATAGTTTATGGGATTGATGTCACAAACATACAGAGTAAAGAAATAAACACATAAATATATTAAATAATTTCCAAAAGAGAAACTAGGGTAAAGTGATAAAGACTGATGGGTGGGGCATATATTCTTTAGGATGAATTAGGAAAGATTTTTCCAAGGAAATACCACTAAAGTTGGGTTCTGAACAATAAGAAAATAACAATAATGGAAAGGACAGGAAGAATTTTATGGGCAGAAAAAATAGCATGCATGTGCTTTAAAAAAATAAAAGAAGGCTGGAGCACTAGGTGGAGGACATAAAATGAGAATAAAGAGATAGGCAAGATTATTTACAGTCTTCCAGAATTTGGGATTTTATTCTAAGACTAATGGGAAGCCACTGAAGGATCTTAATTAAACAGAAGAATAACATAATTTGATTTTCAATTTAATATCACTCATTGTGATGTAGAGGAAGAACTGCAATGAGGGCAGAGATAAAAATGCTGGCAGGGCAGTTAGGCTGGACCAACTACAGTGGTGGCAGTGGAAATGGAGAGAAAGGAATGGACTGGAGAAATTTAAGAGGCAAAATAAATGGCAAGGAAAAAGGAAGAATCAGGATGACCCTCAAGTTTCTGGACTGAGTAACTGGGTAAATGGAGGTCTATCCACAGGGTTTCATTCATACCCATATTTGGAACAGAAAACAGAGTCCAGTTTTGGCCATGTTAAATTTGATATATTCATAATATATTCAAGAGGGTGTGTATGAGATGAGCCCTGGAGTTCAAAGCAAGTTTCACACATGAGAAGTCTTGGAAAAATAAGCCCTATCACAGTGAGGATTGCATTCTACTACAAACAAGAGAAAACCAGAATAATAGAAACTTTATAAAGGAAGGGATTTATTTTCTAACAAGATTAGCTACTACATCCAAGTTATAAGCAGAAAAAAATTATTAAGAGTTTACTCCTTACTAATTTGTTGTCTTTTTATCCAGGAAAATAAACCACATTCATTCCATCTACATCTAACTAGCCAAGACTATGTAACTAAAGGGTGTTAGGAGAAAACTGCCATTTTCTTTAAGTGTTGTAGCACTATTTTACCTTTAAAAATCATCTGAGTATTATCTGAAAAAAATTAAAACTTTTTAAAAAGTATGAAAGGGAGATGTGGAAAAGGAGACAACAAAAATAGTCAACTCTTTTAAACATTTTGGCTATGCAGGCAAACTAGACAGTAGAGCAGGGTTTTTCATCTACTAACACGTGGGGCCAGACAGGTCCTTGCTGTGGGTGGCTATCTTAGGCATTGTAGGATTTTAGCAGCATTTCTGGCCTCTAGATACCAGTAATATCCCCTTCCCCAGTTGTGACAAACTAAAATGTTTCTAGACATTGCCAAATGTTCCCTGGGGTGCAAAACCACCCTCAGCTGAAAGCCACTGCAGCAGAGTAAGAGAAAGAATGTGGCATTGAGCAGGTTTTTTAAAACATAAAGAAACATAGTGGCATGCTTGACAGCCAATGGTAAGAATCCCACAGGGAAAGAGGCTAATGATGAGGTGCAAGTACTAATGAGAGAGGGGAAAAGGGAGAGAGGAAAAATAGACGATTGAATATTGAAGAAAGGAGGCAAGAGGAGGACTTCAATGCCAGTTTTGACAGAATGGTTTATACCACATTAACCTTCTTGGGGAAAACAATAAAACAGTTACAAAATCTGAATAAAATATACAAAATAGCTGTTTCGATGCATTAGGCAGCAGTCTAGGCAAGATGTGAGGGGCTAGGATCTATGAATGAACGGAAGAACATAAGGCAAGCTCCACATTCACCTGGCCTTTTCTCTGAGAGTGGTAGCCAATTCGCAGCACAGGAAAATAAGAGTTTTAGCAGAAAGTAGCAGTCTCACTTAGCCAAGAAAGTAGATGGCACATAAGGGTCAAGCTACAAACAGGAAGGAACCACAAGGCTCCGCTAAACTGCCACTGAGCAGAGTGTGAGTTCCAGAATACCAGCAGAAAGCAGTAAATAAAAGGCTAGAAACCTAAGCAAAGCTGTCAGCCACCACAGAAAACCACACCATGTGAGGGAGACAGGGGCTGGACTTGAAGACCCTCCAAGGTTGGCCATGTTAGTTAGGACTACAGTAAGGTTACCACTGGGTGTGAGGGCAAACTGAAATAGATCAGCCTTAAGAAAGAATACAACCAACCCAAGACAGGATTAAAGTAACTTATTCATACACTATCTACCTGCAGAGGAAAAACAAAAGTAAAAGGTTTAATTTTCATAGAGCACAACATTATTTAGAACTCCTATAATATTTTTTTTATAACCTCGGAGTAGAAGGCCTTCTTTAAAAAAATTGATTATATAATACATATACCACTAAATTCACTAAGGTACAAAATTCATCAGTTTTAGTTTATCCACAGGGTTTTGGTTGTTTTTTGTTTTGTTTTTTTTTTCCTTTTTTTCCCCCAAGCCTACTCAGCACTGTCAGCACAGAACCTGATGCAGGGCTCGAACTCACACCGTGAGATCATGACCTGAGCCTAAATCAAGAGTCAGATGCTTAACTTAATGAGCACCCAGGCACCCCATCCACAAGGTTTTTAGTGTATCCAAAGGGTTTTAGTATATCCATCACCATTACCTAATTCCAGAATATTTTCATCTTCTCAAGACAACAAACAAAACCCCAAACCAAAACCCTATACCCATTAGCAGTCACTCTCCATTCCTTCCCCGCTTCCTTCCAGCTCCTGGCAACCATGTGTCTATGGATTTACTTATTCTAGACATTCCATACAAATGGAATCATACAATAAGTGGAATTTTGTTATTGGCTTCTTTTACCTGGCATAATGTTTCCAAGGTTCATAAATGTTGTAGCATGCATTAGCACATTATTCCTTTTTATGGCTGTCAATATTTCAATGCACAGATACAACATTTTTGTTTATCCTTTATCAGTTGATGGACATCTGGGTTGTTTTCACTTTTTAGTTATTATAAAGAATGTGCTATTGTGTACAGGTTTTGTGGGGTTTTCAATTCTCTTGGATATATATCTAGGAGTAGAATTGATGAGTTACATGAAAATGATGTTTAACTTTCTGAGGAACTGTCAAACCATTTTCCAAAGTGGCTGTACCATTTTATATTTTCACATACACAGCAATATATAAGGGTTCCAAATTCCCTACATTCTTGCCAATGCCACTTGTTACTGTCTATGTCTTCACTAGAGCCACCCTAGTGAGAGTAAAGAAATATTTCATTGTGACTTTGGCATTTTCTAATAACCAATGAACAGCTTTTTCATGTGCTTAATGGATATTTACATATCTTCTTTGGGGAAATGTCTATTCAATCCCCTGACAGTTTTTAAAATTGGGTTATTATAATTTTTAATTTAGTTCAATAATTATAAACATGCTAGAAAATAGGACCAAGTGACTGCATTCAATCAAAGCAGGTTATAAAATAGAACAAAATAACTGAAAGCCAACAGAAAAAAATACACAACAGAAAAAACAGGTGATTCAGATATTAACATTAACATGAAAATAACTATGATTAACATTCAAAACAATGGGGGAAAGAAGGTGAAGTTGAGCAGAGATTAAAATCTATTAAAAATCAAATGAGGAGAGCCTGGATGGCTCAGTCAGTTAAGTATCTGACTCTTGATTTTGGCTCAGGTCATGATCTCAGGGTTGGTTCGTGAGATCAAGACTCACATTGGCCTCTGTGCGGACAGTGAGGAGGCTGCTTGGGATTCTTTCTCTCCCTCTCTCTCTCTGCTCCCTCACTTAAGTACACATGCACACACACACTCTCTCTCAAAATAAATAAAAACATTTTTTTTAATCAAATGAAAATTCTACACAACACAAAACCACAGAATAAAATAAATAAAATTTAAAGCTCATTACGTTTATTAGCAGATTAGACTCAACCTAACAGAAGACAAATGAACTAGAAAGCAGGTTGGGATAAAGTAATCAGACTGAAGCACAGAGAGGAAAACAGGTGGACAATACAGGAAACAAATATAGTCAGAGATCTAAAGGAAAAGAAAATAGGACAGAAGAAATATTTTGAAGAAACACTGGTAGAGAGCTTTCCAAAACTGATAAAGGACATTAACTCACAAATTTAAGGAATTTAGTAAACGCTACACAATATAAATACAAAAGAAACAAACAAAACACATCGAGGCCCAGTACAGTAAAATTACTGAAATTAAGGCAATGAGAAGGCAAAACTGTGAAGACAGTAAAAAGATTAGTTGTTTCCAGGAATTGGGAGGAGGGATGAATAGGCAGATAACAGAGGATTTAGCGCTATGAAAATTCTATAGTATTGTAATGATGGATACAAGTCATTATACATTTGCCCAAGCCCACAGAAGTAACATTAAGAATAAGACCAAGAATAAACTGTACTGTACCCCATGAACTTTAAATGATCATGATGTGTCAATGTAGGTTCATCAACTGTAACAGATATACTCTGGAGGGGGATGTTGGTAATGGGCATGTCCTATGCATGTGTTGGGGCAGGTAGTACACGGGAAATCTCTGTACCTTCCCCTCAATTTTGCTGTAAACCCTAAACTGCTCTAAAAAAACTACTCTGAAAAAAAAAAGACAATGAGAAAACTTTGAAAGTGGTCAGAATTACAGACTACCTTATTTTCAAATGAAGAATTTTGTCTGTTCAACAGAATGGAATGGAATGGAATGGCTAACTTTTTATGAGAAAAATGGAAACCAGAAAAAAATGCAATATCATCTTTAAAGTGCTGAAATTACCAATCTGTAAATCTAGAATCAGTGAAAAATCCCTTAAAATCTGGAGAAAACTAAAAAACACTTTCAGAAAGCAAATTTTGAGAAATTTTTTTGCTAGTGGATCTGTAATAAAATACATACTAAAGGAGTAGTTCAGGCAAAAACAAAATGAAACAGGCAAAAGCAAGATGGTACAAAGAAAACTCAAGAGTACGTTTGGATAAAGATAATGAAAACATTTAAACAACGACAACAATGTTTTTAGGGCTGTAAGACAATTTGAAGTATTCCTTTCATAAGTAATAGCACAAAAAGTAGAAGGGACTTAAATGAAGTTAAAGTAAGTTTTTGCACAGTTCTGGAAGTGTGACAGTGGTATCTGAGTTAATAAAAAGCCAAAAATTCATGTTATATAATATAAAGAATAAAAATATTTATAAAATTTTTTCTTAAAAAGGGATTATATAACTAATAAGTTAATATAAGAAAAAAAGATTTGAGTGAGGAAAAATACTTTGATTCCAAAAGAAGACAAGACAGGAGAAATAAAACAGAGGACAAAAACACAAAACTAATAGAAAGATGGTAGACTTACTTCAAAAATATTGTCCATTAAATCTCAAAGAATTTGCCAATTAAAAGATGAAGATTGTCAGATTAGATTTTAAAAAAAAAAACACATTTCCTAGTCACAAACTTTAAATATTACGCCACAGAAATTATGAAAGTGAAAGAAATTCCATTCAGAGTCACCATTTATTTATATCAATTTGAAAACAAACAGGCTTTAAGGTGGTACTACAGACAAAAAGAAATAGTTCACAAGAATAAAAGTATTTTAAGAATTCAAAAGATCAAAAATCATGCAAAGTATATTTTCTGAAATATTTAACAGGAGAGTTAAATTAGAAATCAATAACAGGGGCGCCTGGGTGGCGCAGTCGGTTAAGCGTCCGACTTCAGCCAGGTCACGATCTCGCGGTCCGTGAGTTCGAGCCCCGCGTCAGGCTCTGGGCTCATGGCTCAGAGCCTGGAGCCTGTTTCCGATTCTGTGTCTCCCTCTCTCTCTGCCCCTCCCCCGTTCATGCTCTGTCTCTCTCTGTCCCAAAAATAAATAAAAACGTTGAGAAAAAAAAAAAAAAAAAAAGAAATCAATAACAAAAAGATCATTGAGCATTTGCAAATGTTTGGAACTTAAAGAACATACATCTTTAAAAATTCCCATTTTTTACTGAACAATAAGAAAAATATGACACATACAAACTTGTGGGGGCTATCTACAGCAGTAAGAAGAAAACTTATGGCTTTTAACAAATAAGATAAAAAAGGATGAAAAATAATGACCTAAGCTTTTATCTGAAAAAGACTGAAAAAGAGGCACAGATTAAAACCAAAAAACATGAAGAAAAAATAACACAAATCAATGATAAAAAGCAAACATGCAATAGCAAAATTCAATGAAAGCAAAAGCTGGTTGTTTAACAAAATTAGTTAAAACTGATAAACCCCAGCAAATCTGATTAAGGAAAAAAACAGGGTGAGAGAGAACCCAAATTACCAGTATAAGGATTAAAAAAGTCAACAAAAGAGATCTGACAAACATAAAGACCATAAAAGGACATTATAAAAAACTTTAGCCTAAAAATTCTAACATTTAAATTAAGTTAAATTTAAGTTTAATTGATACAATTTATCAAGACTGAAGAGAAGAAATTAAAAATCTGGAGTGCCTGGGTGGCTCAAGAGGTTAAGCCTCGGATTCTTGATTTCAACTCAGGTCATGACCTCATGGCTCATAAGTCCCAGCCTGCATAGGGATCTGCACTGACAGCTCGGAGCCAACTTGGGTTTCTGTCTCCCAGCCTGCCCCTCCCCCACTTGCTCTCTCTCTTTCTCTCAAAAAAAAAAAAAAAAAAAAAAATCTGGATACTCCTATCAGATATACAAGAAATTTAATCTGTATTTAAAAATACTGCCATAGGGGCGCCTGGGTGGCGCAGTCGGTTAAGTGTCCGACTTCAGCCAGGTCACGATCTCGCGGTCCGGGAGTTCGAGCCCCGCGTCGGGCTCTGGGCTGATGGCTCAGAGCCTGGAGCCTGTTTCCGATTCTGTGTCTCCCTCTCTCTCTGCCCCTCCCCCGTTCATGCTCTGTCTCTCTCTGTCCCAAAAATAAATAAACGTTGAAAAAAAAAAAATAAATAAATAAAAAAAATAAAAATACTGCCACAAAGAAAAATCCAGGCCCAGATGGTTTCACTGTTATCAGTGAATATTCTTCCAAACATTTAAGAAATAACATCAACCATAAACTCTGTCAGTAAATAGAAAATGAAGGAATACTTCCCATCTGGTTTTATGCAGTCAGTATAACCTGGATACCAAAACTTGACAAGAGCATAACAGGAAAGGAAAATTACAAAACAATTGTCTCATCGACATAGATAACAAAAAATTCTAAACAAAACTTACCAAATTGAATACAATGGTATATAAAAAAGAGCATGAGCAAATGGAGTATATTACAAGAATAGAAAGTTGGCAAAATATTTTAAAATTAACCTGTGCATATTAATAGGATTTTTAAAAAATCACATGACCACCCACACTGCTGCAGTAAAAGCATCTGATAACATTCAACACTTCTTTTGATAAACTAGGAGTAAAAAGGAACTTCTTTTAACCTACAAGAATTATCTACAAAAACAAACAAACAACAATAACAAAATCTTAGGACTTACATCATATTAATGGTAAACCAATGACAGGACAATTCACTAAAATAGAAATAAAAACTGGAGGGGCTCCTGGGCAACTCAGTTGGTTGAGCGTCAGACTCTTGGTTTCAGCTCAGGTCATGACTTCATGGTTCCTGGGTTCGAGCCCTACATCAGGCTCTATGCTGATGGCGTGGAGCCAGCTTGGAATTCTGTCTCCCTCTCTCTCTGCCCCTCCTGTGTCTCTCTCTCAAAATAAATAAAGTTAAAAAAAAAAAGAGAGAGAGAAACTGGAAAGGAAGAAGTTAAAAGGTCATCATTAACAAATGGGATTTCTCTACACAGTAAAAGAATAAACATGTGAATTTGCAGAGTCTCTTGACAGAAGATCAGTGTGCAAAAAATCACTGAAACTGAATTTATTCATTCATTCATTCATTCATTCATTCACTGAAATAACTGAATTTCTGCATACTAGCAAAAGCCAACTAGAAAACAAAATTTTAAAATAACATATATGACAACTCCAAAAAAAGCATCAAATAGTTGAAACAAAGTCAAAGGAAACATGTATAAGACCATTACATTGCTGAGAGAAAATGAAGACAACCTAAACAAATAGAAAGATACACCTATGTTCATGGATTCAAAGAATTTGCAGGGTTATCAATTCCCCTCAAATTGGTCTACAGATTCAATATAATTCCAGTGGAGAATTTTTTTCCAGTACAAAATGGCACACTCATTGTAAGGTATATATAGAAATGCAAAAAACCTGGAATAGCCAAGGCAAACATTAAATGGAACAAAACTGGAGAAGCTTACTTCAAGTATCATAATTTATGGTTAGTTTACAGAAGAGTATTATATGTGGCGAATCTAGACAAACAGATCAAAGGAACAGAACCAAATAAAAGAGCTACACTTATATGATTATCTGATTTATAACAAAGGTTTTAATACAGTTCAGTAGGAAAAGGCTAGTCTTTTTACTAATTGGTGCTAAGTCAATGAGATATGCATACTGGGGAAAAAAAAAACCTTGACCCATAACATCATCAAATATAAAAATTAATTTGAGATAGATTACAGACAAACATATGAATGGTAAATAAAACTTTTAGAAGAAAATGGAGACTATCTTCATCACCTTTGGGTAAGGCTAAAATATTAACCCTAAAAGACTGCTCAATTTGATTTTACTGAAATTAAAAACTTTTGTATATCAAAAACACCATTTTTAAAAAGGCAAAAAACCCAGACAGGGAGCAAATATCATATCTAGATACTAATATCTACATATGTGTCTGGAAAAGGCACATCCAGAATATACAGAGAATTCCAACAAATCATTTAAAAAAAGACAAACAACAAAAATTAGGCAAAAAACATGGAGATTTCACAAAAGAGGATATCCAATTAGCTGATATGAAAAGTTCATCATCATTTGTTATCAGGGAATTGCCAATTATAAGAGATATTACCATAAAATCACCACAGCGGCTAAAATTACAAAGACAATACAAAAAGCTAAAAAAGATGTGGAGCAAGTAAAACTGTCAATCACTGCTGGGGAAACAATAAATTTACACAACTACTTCAGAAAAGTGTTTGGCAGTACCTACCCCTAAGATTCAGCAATGTTAACCTAGATATATATGCCACAGAAAGAGCTGCTTATGTTCATTAAATGATACATACAAAGATATTCATAGCAGCTTTATTCATAATATCCCCAAACTAGAAACTACCTAAATACCAACCATTAAGAGAATGAATAAATTGTGGTATATTCATACAATGGGACACCACACAGCAATGAAAAGGAATAAAATACTGATACATGCAACAACATAAATAAATCTCACATAATATTAGTGAAAAAGACAGACACAAAAGATGTATGATTCCATACATGTTATATGATTCAATTTATATTATTCTATTTTATGAAGGCCAAATACAAACAAAACTAAGTGGTGATGACAGAGGTAAGAAAAATAATTAAATCTGTAGGGCACATATTTAAGCCCAAGTAGTGGTTGCACAGGTATATACATACGTAGAAATACATCACATGGTAGGCACACATGCACTCACATGCAAGTGTGTATATCAATCAATCAATCAAGGCCAGAGAGGATGGGAACAAACAAAAGTAGATTGGCTTTTTACAGAAGTTGGGACACTTTCTCCAACATAATAAGAAGGAAAACAAGCTGGGTTCAGATACTGGTAGTTTTGTCAGTTTGATGGTGGGAAAACCAGGGAGCCAATGCTCCAGGCTATTTTCTCAGTCTCAGGCATTGAGGACATGAGCAGAGACTGGGAACTCTCAGCATGGAGCCAGCTGGTAAACGGAGAATTGGTTACAGATGTCTTAGTATCCTACTGCTGCTGTAAAAAACTACTATAAAGTTAGGGCTTAGAACAACACAAATTTATTATCTTACATTTCGAACTATACTACAAAGCCATGGTAATCAAAACAATACAGTACTGGCATAAAAAGAAGCACACAGATGAATGGAACAGAATAGAGAGCCCAGAAATGAATCCACACTTATATGGTCAATCTATGACAAAGGAGGCAAGAATATACAATGGAGGAAAGACAGTCTCTTCAATAGATGGTGTTGGGAAAACTGGACAGCTACGTGCAAGCAAACAGCCTTAACAATATTTTTCTAGATCTGTCTCCTCAGGCAAGAGAAACAAAAGAAAAGAAAAAAAAATAGGACTACATAAACTAAAAAGCTTTTAAACAGTTAAGGAAAACCATCAACAAAATTAAAAGGCAATGTGCTAAATGGGAGAAGACAATTTACAAATGATATATCTGAAAAAGGATTAATATCCAAAATATATAAAGAACTCCTACAACGCAACACCAAAAAAAAAAAAAAAAGTCCCACAAATAATCCAATTAATAAATAGGCAGAGTACTTGAGTAGACATTTTTCCAAAGAAGACACACAGGTGGCTAAGAGATTCAAGACAAGATGCTCAACATTACTAATCATTAGGGAAATGTAAATCAAACCCATGAGATATCACCTGATACCAGTCAGAATGGCTATATCAAAAAGATAAAAAAGAATAAATGTTGGCCAGGATGTGGAGAAAAGGAAGACCTCATGCACCATTGGTGGAAATGTGAACGGGTGCAGCAACTATGGAAAAGAGTATGGAGGTTCCTCAAAAAACTAAAAACAGAAATACCATACAAACCAGTAAATAACCACTTCTGGATATTTACCTGAAGAACACAAGAACACTAATTTGAAAAGATATATACACCCTTGTTTACTGTAGCATTATTTACAACAGCCAAAATACGAAAGCAATCTAAGTGTCCATTGATAGACAAATGGATAAAGAAAATATGGCATATATATATACACACACACAATGAAATATTTATTACTCAGCCATAAAAAAAAAAGTGCAATCATGCCATTAGTGACAACATGGATAGACCTAGAGGATATTATGTTAAGTGCAATAAGTTACAAAGACAAATACCATATGATTTCACCTATATGTGGAAGCTAAAAAACAAAACAAAGGAGAAATCGATTCATAAATACAGGAAATAATCTGGTGGTTGCCAGAGCGGATTGGGGTTGTGGGAGGGGTGATGGATGAAATAGATGAAAGGGACTAAGAGGTACAACCTTTCAGTTATAAAGTAAGTAAGTCAGGGAGATGAGAAGTAAAGCATAGAAAATATAATTAATGATACTGTAGTAACTTTGGTGACAGAGAGCAACTAACTATAATTCTCATGCTGAAAATTTTGTAACGTATAAACTGTTGAATCACTATGTTGTACACCTGAAACCAATATAATATTGTATGGCAACTATACCTCAATAAACATTTTTAAAAATTTATTATCTTAACAGTTTTAAGGTCAGAAATCCAATATAACTCTCACTGTGCTAAAAATCAAGGTGTTGGTAGGGCTGCATTCCTTTCTGGAGGCCCTAGGAGAGAATCCTTTCTATGTTTTTTTCGAGCTTCTAGATGCTGCAAACATTCCTTGCTTTGTGGCTCCTTCCTCCAACTTCAAAGCCAGCAGCACTGCATCCCTCTGACCATTCTTCCATAGTCACATCTCCTTCAGACTATTTCTTCTGCCTTCTTCCACTTTTAAGGGCTCTTGTGATTACACTGAACCCACCCAGAATATCCATTCGGGGTCCTTAATTACATTTGCTAAGTACCTTTTGCTATGTAAGGAAATACAGTCACAGGTTCGGGGAACTAGGACACTAGACAGCTTGGTTGAGACCTACCATCTACCACACCAGGATACCAACACACTAAACTAGTATTTATCATAGTGTGGTCCCCAGACCAGGAGAATGGGCATCATCTGGCAACTTGTCTGAAATGCAAATTCTTGGGCCAAACTCAAGATTTATGTAATCAGAAAAGTGGGGAGTGTCACTCAGGAATCTGTTTTAGCAAGTCGTCTAGGTGATTCTGAAGCACAGTAACATATAAGAATCACTGCTCTAAGCTGTTAGGGTGACCGATGGCCATAACTACCCTTGTGCAGCTTTGCTCATCTAGTCATTTACTGCTGTGTCATTTAATTTATCATATTCCATGTGTGCTGTGAAAAAAAGATGGGAAACTTTAGCATAAAGAATTCTTACTCTATATCGGAGATGGAATTTGTTGGTTTTTATTCTCTATCACATTTACTTTTTTCAGAAATTGATTCACCAATGTAGAGACTAAATTCCTTTAAAGGAGAGCTTATGTACTCTATCAATTAACAGAAATAGAAATGTGAGGAAAAAAGAAATGAAAAATTAAAAATTGTGACTGTCACATATAGGAAAAGAAATATACAATAAATACTGTAAATAAAGTATACAGTATGTATATTAAAGCTCCATATAATACTGGCATAAAGGTACAAAGTTGATATCTACTTTCAACAGTTATCTACATTATAGATAAAAAGATTTCTTCCTGGGGCACCTGGGTGGCTCAGTTAGTTAAGTGTTCCACTTCAGCTCCGGTCATGATCTCATGGTTTGTGAGTCTGAGCCCCACGTAGGGCTCTGTGCTGACAGTTCAGAGCCTGGAGTCTGCTTCGGATTCTATGTCTCCCTCCCTCTCTGCCCCTTCCCCAAATCATGTGTGCGTGTGAGTAATTAAAAAATTTAAAAAAAAATTTCTTCCTATAACACAAAGTTAGAAAACACTAAGTGGGATACAGGTAATAAGGGCTTCTTTCACTACACATAAGTAAACCTCCAATACCAACCAAAATAACAACAACAACTACGTAAATAGTACTTACTGCTGTGCGCCAGGCTCTAAATTGCATATATTAACTCAGTTACTTCTTACAATAACTCTATGAGAACTTAAGTATCTCATTTTACAGATTAAAAATAATAATAATAACTGGGGGACAGAGAGGTTAAGGAACCATTGAAAATAACACAGCTCATAGGCAGCAGAACCAGAACTCAAAATGAAGCAGGTGGGCTGCCAAGTCAACCATTATGCTATACTGCCTTTCAATTAAAATAAAGAAATTTTTTGGAAACTATAATAAACAGGCATATGGGAAAGAGAGAAGCCAGACTGATGTTAAGCCAACTATAAAGGTGAAGCAGTGAACTCTAGATAGGGGTACAATCTAAGATCTCGATTTAGATCTAACCATAAAAGTAGCCTTAGAGTGATTTCAGAATACCCAAAGCTACCAAAACAAAAACAAAAACAAAAACAAAAAAACAAAAACATCCAACTGATGGTTTAGGTCTAGAATTCCTTTGAAAAGAAAAGAAAACATTTTGTTTCAGAAATATGAGGGGAAAAAAGTAAAGAATGTTAATTGAGACTACCAAATTACAAAAATTCATTCATTTTAAAGTATAAGCAGCCAAAGAAGTGATTAAAATGATAACTTTTTTTTTTGTTTCGAGAAGAACAGTTAATGAATATATTAGCATTTAAAGAAGTGTTCACATTAACGAAAGGTGAGGACAGATGAAGAAGAAAACTCCCAGCCATCATAGTTTTACATTTACCTTAATTTGGACAAGAATGACATTCCTGAGACTTCTGTGATTTCTCAAATTTAAAAATATCTACACAAAATACATTTTCCCATATAATGATTATACCTAAAATAACTGAAAGATATATGTCCGTTTCAGACCCTGAATGGAAGTTATTGTGACAAGAAGAGAACAACAGACTCGCTAAGACATGGATGCTGAATGGTGTACTCTGCTCAAGAGCTAAATAATTCACTCTTACACAGCAGCCTCTGCCATCAAAGTAATTCAAATTCCTGCCATTTCAAAATCACCTTCAGGGCTGCTCAAGAATTGTTCAAATCCATAATGTTAAACCTACTGTAAGAGTTGTACAGAGGCTATTTTTCTAGAACTACAAACTAAAGAGTTCTGATCCCCATAATCTATGAAGACTTTATTTGAACCTATTTATTTTAATGCATTTCCAGAGGAAATAAATGCCTTCACTTTAAGGTTTAAAGTAGTGAATATTGCTTTGCATGTGACTGCAACATCAAAATTATCTGAGAACCTAATTCAAAAACCAAACTCCAAAAACAAACAAACAAACTCCCAGGCTCCCATCATAGAGTTAATAAATGAAAATCTGTGGAAGCAAGGCTGCAGAATCTAGTTTTAATAAGCTCCCAGGAAGGAAGCCCTATAAAGGACTTTATGCTGTCATTTGAGACCACTAAGACAAACTCAGTATTTTCAGGAATTTGACAAAATTTATCCATTCATTAATTTTAAACTGAATGTTAACTTTGGGAGAACTCTATAAATTTCATCATCAAACTTTATCATGCTAACATTGCAATGATTTTAAAACCTTCAGTGTTACTTTCTGAAGTTCACTTCTTATATATATCCAAAATCAAAACTCATTTTATATTTATAAACCATAAGCAGTTAACACTTTTAACACAAATAACAGCTTCCAAAACAGTAAAATACCAAAACCATCCCATTCATCCACCAATAATCCCCCAATGATTACATATGATCCATCTATTTCAGAACAATATACAAGTTGTACATGTGAGTTGAAGGGTACTCATTCAAATGGAATAATATCGGGGAGCCTGGGTGGCTCAGTCAGTAAAGCATCCGACTTCAGCTCGGGTCATGATCTAGCAGCTTGTGAGTTTGAGCCCCGCGTCGGGCTCTGTGCTGACAGCTTAGAGCCTGGAGCCTGCTTTCAATTCTGTGTCCCTCTCTCACTCTGCCCCTCCCCACTCATGCTCGCTCTCTCTCTCTCTCTCTCGCTCTCTCTCTCTCAAGAATAAATAAAACATTTTAAAGAATTAAATAAACAGGGGTGCCTGGGTGGCTCAGTCGGTTGGGCGTCCGACTTCAGCTCAGGTCATGATCTCGCGGTCCGTGAGTTCAAGCCCCACGTCGGGCTCTGTGCTGACAGCTCAGAGCCTGGAGCCTGTTTCAGATTCTGTGTCTCCCTCTCTCTCTGACCCTCCCCCGTTCATGCTCTGTCTCTCCCTGTCTCAAAAATAAATAAACGTTAACAAAAAATTAAAAAAACAAAAAAACAAATGAAATATTATCATTTAGCATTATCATAGGTTAGCTGTCACTGTGCCAGTCTACAGTTCATGTATGGCTCTTTGGAGAGATATCAAGTCTCATAAATTGTTGAAAAAGAAAAGAGTTTAGAATCTCTTAAATAATCAAGAATTCCTATGATTCCCATCCTGCTTTTGTTACACCTTATTCCTTTTTAAAAATTTCTTCTCGTTTCTCTCAGTCTAGATCCCTTTCTCTTAAGTCCAAAATCACCTGTTAACTTCTACTAATATTATTAGTCACCTGTGCCAATAAATCTATTATTTGTAGCTTCTAAAGGTGAGTCAAATTTCTCATAAGTTATCAATAAGGTATTAAATTCACATGAATCTACCTAAAAAGAATGTGTATCATTGAGAAGACCTTGTATGTTTACAGTGAATTTAATTAAGATGAGTTTATTTGGGACTTTCCAAAAGAAATAACCGTCTCTAATCTGCCTATGAACAGAGAAGGAAAAAATACTCTCAAGAGCCATTCAGTAAATAGCTGATTTAAAAAGCAGAAAAGTAAATACTATGTTTAATAAAAGCTTTGAGACAAATTTTTTGAAAGGAAAGCCATTTTAAAAAATAATTATAAGATATTATTAACTACCATAAAAAGTTACCCTGAGAAAACGCACTAGCTGGCAAAATAATTTGAAATTACACATAAACCAAACATTTTGTATTTAAAATATAAATGATTATGTTATCAGGATAAGAAAAAGAATTTAGTCTACGTATTCCATGGATAGACCTTTCCATTGTGATAGAATTTTAAATGAATACCTTTTCAAATAGTAAAAATACAAATAGAAGGCTAAAAACTTCCTTTATAAACTAACATAATGCAGTTCAGTAAAAATATTAAGCTTTCTCATTTATTTAAAATGTGACAGCAAATGAAGAAACACATTTTGGAATACAATAGCTTGAAATCAGTTTAAAAAATCCATTAATAATGACAAGTTTGCTAGGTAGGTTTAATCAAAGATCTCTACATAAATTTATTACCTATTGATTTTTCTAATAAAGATCTCCTATGAAGAATAAAACATACTATATGTAAATAGAGGCTACAAGCAAATCAATGCATTGTGCATAATGATTAGATTTTAATAATTCTTATAGTTGTAAAAATTATTCACCTATACATAGTTAAATTTTTATATTAAGATTTTATAATTTTTTAATAAAAAGCTACTAAATCAAAAACAATAAGATAAAAATCAAGTTCTATGAATAAATATTTTAAAAGTAAGTACTCTAGGATCATAACACTGACAACACTAATTATCTTTTCTAGTCTTGGCAGTTATGTTGCATACTGTTTGGGTGACTGATGGGATAATTTCACTTCATTTTCTTTCAGTTTATTCTGAACCATGTAGAAGAAGAATATTAAAATAATTAACACCTCTAAACAAAGTACTTGATAAAGTTTTTAGTTGACATAAAATGCTTAAAAAACAAAAACCTCAATTAACTAATACATGATTCTAGAGCAAATAACTAAACCTCTACCTGCTAAAGGAAAACTTTCACTAAGAATTTCTGATTTTAAAAAATGTCACTCAGTATTAATATTAGCTATTTTAGGATTTTTATATATTAAAATCATATATTTTCACAGAAAGCTCTTTTCATTGGTTTGAGATAGCATTACCTTAATCATCAAAAATATAAATGTCTATTTTTATATCATTAAAAATGGTTTACCTCACTAAAAACATTTAATCAGCAGGAATCAAAGCAGTCTTTAATAAACAGGTAAAATGTATGATGAATTCCTTACACCTATAGATATTTTGATTAATTTAGTGATAATGACCTTATATCCAAAAGAACACTAAAGTATTTAAGTTAATATTTAATCTCAAATATAAATCTTTACCAATAGCAAATACACTGTCAATCAACTGGAAAAAGTATAAAAGATATTATTAATCAACTTCTTTATTTGAACATTTTAATACATTTTTAAGTCATACATATAGTTTATGCACGCCTTATATAATTTATAAGTCATATAGCTTATAA
This sequence comes from Lynx rufus, assembly GCF_022079265.1. Taxonomy (NCBI): domain Eukaryota; kingdom Metazoa; phylum Chordata; class Mammalia; order Carnivora; family Felidae; genus Lynx; species Lynx rufus. The sequence continues at coordinate 85,951,182 of NW_025814897.1, forward strand.
TAATGCTAAACATTAAAAATAATTAATAAAAAGCACATTCTTTGCCTTGATCACCTGATTTTTTTGTTGTTGTTGTTTATAAAATTAATCACAGTTAGCAGGGTAGAAATCGCTTTGAGCTTCGTGAATGACATCCAAGAGATGGGAAAGGATTAGTTCTCAGTTGCTGCCAGTTATAGCGCCAGGTGGCTTTTTCTGCAGTGAAGGTGTTACCGATAATCCCATTACACTGGTACTAAATCTTGCAGACATCAAAATTATCACCAAGGTTCCTTTTCATCCCATCCTTTCCAAATGACTGGAAGTCGCTTCACCTGAAAGAAGTCAAATCCACATGCAGCTGCTGTTTTAGCAGGCAGCAAACTCCCTGAGAATGCCAGTCGTGATTCAATTTTGCTGTGCTGGTGGCCCCCTATTCCCTGTCCAATAATACATCTGTTAAAAAATCCTACAGCTACAAATCAAGTTTAATCCTACCAGGGACCTCATGTTGGTCTTGTCTTCCAAAAAGGCAGCAGGTTCTGCTGTCTATCTCTGCTAGCGTCTGGGGAATACCCTTTAAATCCCAGCTCTACTTAGAAGAATAAGCTAAGGATCACAAAACATGACCTCAAAAACCCTGATATGACTATATTCTGACCCAGAGGCATTCATTCTAGGTGAAGATTAGAACTTTGCATAATAAGATTACACAGCAAGTGAATGATATCAAGGGACTATCCATATGCAGCCGCCTGGTTTTCTATAGACAGCCTGTGCTCTGCAATATGCAGTGCAGACGAAAAAGAGCTTGGTCTTTCTAGCTGAAATAAAATAGATTCACATAAATTAGTTGGCCATTTCCAGATTCCTAAATCCCCTATTACATCTTTTATTGACAGCTCCTGTGAGGATAGCACAAAATGTTATTCCTTTTTATTCTGTGCTTCTATAACAATCATGCTCTGTAATTGAAATGTACATAGATTATGGCTCGAAATTAACATCTTGTTTGCTGTAATCTTGGATTACAATTGACTGTGTACATAATAAAATTAGGAAATCAATGGATGGATTTATCATCTCCAAGAAACTAGAGGTATTGTTTAAAGAATAGTTTAACATTTTGTGTCAACACTTTAAATGCAGAAGTCACAGAGAAGTCAATAAAAATTTAAGTGAGTAAAAGGATACAACAGGCATCAGGTAATATCTACATAAAAGTTAGATTACATAAAAATTAGCTCATTTCCCTCAAAATTTTAAAGTGTTAAAATTTTCAAACGTGAAAGTTCAGAGAGATCTCCTTCTGAGATTTTCTCTCAAAACCATATTTGAGCCAAGAACCAGTTACACAAAAAGTCTCTACTTTTTATAAAGTACGTGTAGTGACAGTATTTTATATACATCACCTTGATCATTTTACACTTTAAAATATTTGAATCAATTCAAATCATCATTCAATGTTTTATAGTTCTTAACTATGTGCTTCTAAAGTACTTAAAGACGTTCCCTCTCCTATTTGAATATATACAGAGCATTTAAAATGTATAGAATCCTAGAGAACTTTATTTTGTTTTTTTTCTACCAAGTTTAAAGCAGTATGAGTTCTAAGCAAACTTATGTGAAAAGAGACATATACGTTCCCACAAATAACTATGCAGAAAAATTCTAAGAATGTGAAGAGGAGTTCTCTACTTAAAAAAAAAATATTAAGATTTGCCATGAGATTCTTATAAAACTAAGCTCCTTGGTATACTTAAAACACGTCTGACAAGTTTGATTTGCCCACAATTGCTGAGGAACATACTACATCCATTACATTAGCCCTTATTTCCTTATTATCACAATATATTTAAGCATATCTATACAATATCTGTTAAGTAGACAGGAATCAGGTAACATAATTATGATTTTGTGTATTAATCAGGCAGATATATACCAATAGTATCAGTGGTAGAGCTATAAAAAAAACCGTATGTAATTTCATTTAGATAGTCCATGAACATTCTTTGGTCGTCTTGAATAGGATATAGCTAGAAAATTAATGAGGAATGCAAAAAATACACATTTCTGTAGAACTTTAGAGCTACACTGTTCAATAAGGTAGTCATTAGCTATATATGGCTACTGAGAACTTGAAATGTGACTAGTCCAAATTGTGATGTATTGTGAGTATAAAATACACACTTGGACTTTGAAGACATAGTACAAAAAAACAATAAAATAATTCATATTATTGAAAATAGTATTTTGGATATAATGGATTAAATAAAATACTTAAGTGACTTGCACTATATTTGTACTGGACAGCACTGCTTTAGATCATACATTTTTAACAGTAAATTCCTAAACTAACTGAAATTGCACAACTAATAAATACTAAAGCAGAGAGTTATTCTAGAAGAACAAACATTTCAGTGTCAAATCTGATAGATTAGCTTAGAAAAGAACAAAATGCTGTCATTTCTGCCTCTATTTCACGTTTCTAGGTTAAGGGTAGTGGGGGAGAAGAAGGGACCAACGAGACTGCTGACCACCATGTACCAAAAAAGAACGATATTTTATAGTTACAAAATGCTTTAGTGTATTAAACACAGGTTTTTACAAAAAAAAATATATACCTTGGGCAACTTCATAAAAGACCAGTAAGTCTATATGTTACCCCTAATTGAATCCAATAGATAGCAACTTCAAAAAAACATGTCTGGATCTAAAAAGGGTCATGGTTTTCTTCTAAAGGACTGTACAATTGTTTATATTCCATTTTTAAAAATACATTATAAGTAATAACTACAGAGATTTGAAGCATGTAATAAAAAGCATATAATGATTTTCCATTAGTCTTTTCATTATATACACCAATGTAGGTTAAAAACTCCATTAATTAAGGTTTTACAGAAATAAGAAAGACTACAAATAGTTAAAATATAAAATATATACCTAATTTAATTCAAGAAAGTTAATGGCAGATTTAGTATGGCCAGACAATTGATGTCATACAATTAAAATACAAAGCCTGTCTTTGTCACACACTGGAATATTATTCCAATATAAACAATAGTACATAAAGTATTAACTCATTTAAAAGTTGCTTTTTCATAATTATTTCTTTATAACATTTATCTAAAATACTAAGACTAATCATGAAATATGAGTATGAATAAATAACATGGATAAAATCTAAATTAATTCTTTACGATCCAGCCATGTCACTTTTTCCTAGTCTTTCAAAATTATATAAGTTCTTTCCTTTTCTGGTAACAAGTATCACACAGACACACACAGGCACAGAGACACACACAAAAACAAAATAATAACAATAAAAAAACTTTCTAACCATCAATATATGAGTGTAATGATATTCAGTCTAAGTTAATCCCCAGACATCCAAATTCATGAATAAAAATTCATCAGTTTTAAATACACTGAGCCTATTAAGCAAGAACAAAAGCATATGCACAAAAGAGCTTTTAATATATTTCAAAGCCCAGAAGAGCCATGGTCTCATTAAAATTATAAATTACACAAACATGGAATGAAGATTCAAACTGCAGTGCAGCTAAGCAGATTACAGAAAACCCCGCGTTCCATATGATAACACACCATGGCCCTCCCAGATGGGGGCTTGGAACAAAAAGGCCATCACCACAGCTAGGGAAAACCTCCTTGTGATCTCTGGTTTCTGTTCAGCAGATGACAGCCAAATAATATGTTGATTATTCTGTTTGTGCTGCTAAGCTTGTAAGATGGAATAAAAGCGATATGATCTATTGTGAACCCAATGCTAATGTGTTGCTCCACTCATAAATAATATACTGAATTTATTTTGAAACTATCTTTTATCTAAATTTCAGTTTTTAAATGCATGAATTAAAATAAAAGCCAGGATAAAATAATATTTAATTTGATGCTTTAAACTAAAAAATGTAATGACAAGTGAAAAATATCTAAGTACTTAGTGAAGAGTCCAGTAAAACTGCCTTTCTTTAATCTCAGCACTGTGATCAGAGACAAAATGCATTTTTAAATAGGTAATTACTCTCATTATGAAATATAAATGCAAAATTAAATAATACAATAATCATGAAGTTTATGATATACATTATTAAGATACAAACTAAAACATATAAAACACTTTTCTGCAATATACTAATGGCACATAATCAGAACATGTATCTAAAATATTTCTGAATAATAAAAAGTATCACAGAAGGCCTTAAGAATATTCATAACTTGGGCACAAATGGATGCTCACAAAAAATCCTACTTAAAATAAAAATAATTAAAAAGAAGCTTCTAAAAATAGTTTTCAAATATAACACAGAGAACATCATTTCTTTTTTTATAGCTGTAGAGTATTTCATTGTATAGATATGCCACAGTTCATTTAATCAGTACTCTACTGATAGACATCCTCAAAAGAAATATGCAAATATATTAATCAAGAAATATGTATTAGAATGTTTATAATAGCATTATATGGAAAACCACCCAAATGTCCATTAACAGAATGGATTAAAAATATTGTGATATAGTCATATAATGGAATGGAGCTATGAAAATGAACCAACCACAACTTCATGCAATGTAGATGAATAGCAAGACATAATGTTGAGCAAAGGAAACTAGACACAAAAAAATTATACTGTGTAATTGTATGTATAAAATACATACATAATGTTTCTTTTCTTTATCTGGGTGCTGGTTACATGGGTGTATTTGGCTTCTGAAAAATTCATTGAGCCATCTACTTTTAATATGTGCACTTCTCTGTATATATAATTTTCTTTAAAAAGGCAGTTTTACACAAAAATAGTATACAAAGGCAGTCAAAATCCTTGTCATAAGAAATTTAGAAACAGGTGACATATATAAAATCTAAAAGTGAAAACTAAGCATTCTTATACTACTTATTTGAATACTCAAATTTTCAACTCAACAGCCGAAACAAATTCCTGGATTCTTTGAAACAGAAGAGCAAAAGCCACTCAACCCTATTCTCCTCCCCCATCCCCAAACTCTAATACCAGACTCAGAGGTATCTGGTCTTTCTGTCAGGAATTGCTGCTGCTGCTATATACTAGACCTAAAATAATCTCAGGACGGAACATTTGCCCATATGTTAGAAAATAAAGTAAGACAGAAGATAAGGCAGCTTAACAAATATGTTTGCCATCTCCCCGTTTGCCTTCAAATTCCATAAACTTTTATTTGCTAATTATGAAAGCTTATTACCTAATTTAATAGAGAACTATTGGGGCGCCTGGGTGGCGCAGTCGGTTAAGCGTCCGACTTCAGCCAGGTCACGATCTCGCGGTCCGTGAGTTCGAGCCCCGCGTCAGGCTCTGGGCTGATGGCTCGGAGCCTGGAGCTTGTTTCCGATTCTGTGTCTCCCTCTCTCTGCCCCTCCCCCGTTCATGCTCTGTCTCTCTCTGTCCCAAAAAAAAAAAAAAAAAAAAAAAAAAAAAAGTTGAAAAAAAAAAATTTATAAAAAAAAAAAAAGAGAACTATTTTACTTCTCAATGAAGTTAAAAGAAAATATAATTAATTCCTTAATATCACTATCATACAAGTAAAACTTCCTGATAATACGATAATAAACTAAACAATGTATCTCATTACCTCCCACTTAAATATTTTCCTTTATTTCTATACTGGAATCAACACATGATTACATTACTGTTTTTCTCATATTAAAAAGATACTTTAAGATATAAGCTAAAAGAATAAATTCATAAGTAAATAAGAAATAAGCTAAAAGAGACCATCTAAAGATTACAGAGTTCAATTTTCATTTGTGTAACAAATACTTATTCAGTGCTTACCAGGATCTGCAGATAAAGGAGTAAAATTAGCTAATTTCTGTGGTAAATGTAGCAGACTTACCCCTTTCTTTCCCACTCATATGATTTACAAATGAAACAAAACTATTTTTAATGAGTAACACATTATTTAAATATTAAGAACAATCTAGACGATACACAGTTAAAGTTCCATCTACTCCATTTTCCTCACCCATCCACACATAGGATTTATATTTTGCATAACCTCCCAGATTTTCTTTTTGCAAATATAAGCAAATAGGAATATGTATTTTTATTTCCTTCCCCCTTTATGCAAAAAGTAATTTACCATACACTGTTTGAACTTTGCTCTTTTAAAACATAAATCTGCATATAGAAAATATCCTTTCTTTTTTTTCACGGCTGTAGAGTTTTACATTGTATAGATATGCCACAGTTCACATTAACCAGTACCCTACTGATAGACAGTAGGGGTGTTTCCAATCTTTTGCTACCGCAAAAATGCTACAGTGAAAACTCCTGTACATATAGTATTACATGAGTACACAAGTACATCTGTAATAAATTTCCGGAACTAGTATACAGAGAAGTTTAAATGCATTGGTCTTTTCCTAGAAATTGCCAATTTGTCTTCTACGAGGGTTGTGTCATTTTGCACTTCCACCACAGATGCATCTCAGATGGATCCTAGGAAAACCTAATCCTCTCGTTTGGCCTCTAAGATAATTTGTTCATAAGGCAATTGCCAACGATGTTCTAACTGCAAAAAACTACAGAAAGCTCTTTGTTTGTTTTACCCCTAATGCAGAATTAAAATCCGTTCACATAAATTAAAACAAAGGAATTTTCAAATTAAAAAAAAAAAAAAAAACCTCACTGACATAAGAAATCATCATATTGATGCCTAATGTACTGGGATAGAAACTATCTATCTTTCTTCCCAATTATCTCCTGTCATCTAAAAACAAATATACTCTCCCATTCCAGTTTTTTTTTTTTAAATTAACATTTAGTGGTTTATAATTGGGTAAGCAGTCAAATGCATTTCACTTTGAAATGAATGTTTTCCTGAGGCATTTAAGTTTTCATGAAACCAAATCCATGTGACTTCTATACTGTCCTTTAAAAAGCTATAATTTCAAAGGTGGTTTAATTTTTATGACTGCCATTTTCAATTTTTAATTTTTTTTTTTTCAACGTTTATTTATTTTCGGGACAGAGAGAGACAGAGCATGAACAGGGGAGGGGCAGAGAGAGAGGGAGACACAGAATCGGAAACAGGCTCCAGGCTCTGAGCCATCAGCCCAGAGCCCGACGCGGGGCTCGAACTCGCGGACCGCAAGATCGTGACCTGGCTCAAGTCGGACGCTTAACCGACTGCGCCACCCAGGCGCCCCATGACTGCCATTTTCAAATGGCAGTGTCAACTAATACACTGTTTTTATTTCAATGTCCATCCTATCAAATATTTTATAATTAGAAAATGCCCACTTAGGCCCATTGGACTTCCCATTTGAAGGAGTCCTTAAGCAAATTGTTTCAATATTACTGTTTTATAAGAAAATGTGTACACGATAATTTTAATCCCCCAAATAAGGACGCACCGGTATTTGTAATCTATGTTGCATTTCAATTGTTCAGAAATCAGCCATCAGGTTATCTCAGAACTCCGAAACAAAGTGGCGAATCTAGTTGATGAACCCAAAATAAATTTTAAAAAGCTGCCACACCTTCTGTGCCCTTAGTCAGTAGATGGCAGAACCATACTTAAGCTCTTACCCAAACAATGTTGATTTTAACATTAGAGTCAGTATAATGAACAGAAAGCCAAGAAACAAGAATTACCTAACAAAGGTAAAACAAAACATCACACATCACAAGTAGCACATGGGACATAAAAGCCTATCAGTCTAGGACAATTTAGGAGAACAGTCCTATGCAGCAAAAGTCTCTAGGGAAATCACATAAATTCTGTGAAGACTGATGTTTACAATGACAATTCTGAGCCATAAAAACAAACAAACAAACAAACAAACCCTTAAATTATACTCCATTTGTACTGTTTAAGAAAACAGATGGGTAAACTTTAAATTTTAGAAACATTATGTAAAAATGTTCATACAAAAAAAGTTTTGGCACATAAAAGGATAAGATTCATTTATCTACAAAACAAACAGATTAGAAATGTACTATTTGTTAATAATAGCCTAAGGAATGAGGGATTGCTCAAAATAAAATTCTCAAAATTAGGATATACTATAGCTGTCTTTTAGAAAATGATCTATGATAAAGTGTGGTAACATTTTGGGGGCTTCAAACATGGAACTCTCTAGGCTAAGCCAATTCTTGGTGAATAGTCAAAAGAACATCTGATGATTTCTGAAAGCTAGTCAGGCAAATTTTCCACTTAAATGGCTGTACACACTCAAGAAGATATCCTGATTTCACTTTTTAGTTTGTTTTAAGTTGTGACTGCCAAGTAGACAGGTTGATCTGGTTTCTAGCTCCAACTTGCTACATGACCTTGTGCATGTGACTCAATCTCTCTAGCCTTCCTTAGTTTCTTCTTCAGTAAAGTGAAGAAGTTATACACAATATGACACGACAGTTAACAGACTGAATGCACTAATAAAGTAAACCAAAGAGCTACTACCTTAAGTCTTAAATCTATTTCTTTACTATGTCTAAACATCTATATGTATACTATTTTGATACCATCACAAACTATATGCCACTTTACTGTACATCTAAGGCCTAGAGTAAAAGAAATTATAATCATTTCAGAATCTTTTCCAATGTTTATTATGTGTTACTCTCAGAATATAATAAATTTCTCATGTAATCATTTAAATTAATTTAAAATGCCATATAATCAATTATCTTTAACCTGAAAATATATGACTTTTCCACTTCACACCGATAAAAAAACAACATATATGTAAAAGAACGCTCGTGGCAATGTCATTTATAACAGCCAAACACTATCCACCAACAACAGCATGAATGAATCCTGTCATAGTCATTCCAAAGGAATAATATATAATAATGAAAAGGAATGAATATTACATGCAACTATATAGATGATCTCCAAATTGTAATGCTAAGTAAAGGAAAAAAAAATGCATATGATTTCAGACAATGGTGCTTACCAACTGACCCACCCATATCCCATGCTGCCTGGGACCCCACTGAACACCCCACAGCCATTCCAGCATCATATGGTAGCAGGTAAGCACCAACCTGAAGGAAAGCACGAAGGCAGTCACAGTCACCAGTCTTAGGTAAGTATCTAATATGAGCTCTGAGTTTGGTCATAGGGTCCGGATCTCAGCTCCACTACCCCCAGCCACCTTTTTTCTCTGTGATCAAAGGTGCCAGCTGCCAAGAACTGCTAGACAAGGTGATGGAGACCCTACAGCTGACAGGAATGCTAACACAGGTGCTAGAGGAGGATGGGACCTCCATGGAGAGCAAGGACTTCTTCCAGCTGCTGGAAGAAGACACAGGCCTGATGGTGCTGGAGTTTGGGGAAAGCTGGACCCCAGCAGAAATGGGTACTGTCATATGGGCTGGGCCAGAAGAACCCCAAGCACAGAAAGGACATCACCCTCATCACTTTCAGTGTATACAAGCAAAACCCTTGGGACTTCTTTGGCAGCCTGACATAAAAGCCACATTCTACAGGCTCTACTCCACAAGCTGACTCTAAAGGACTTGGCCCAAAGAAAGTACTCAGGGAGCTCCTTCAGTTGGACCTCCATGTTGTCACAAGGCCTGGGCCACATGTTGCTGGGAATTTCCTCCATCATTCACCATTCAGTAGAGGAGGCTAAGCAGTGGCAGCAGCAGCAACAGGGTGGCCTCCATCCCTGCTGAGAAGGAGCTCTGAGCTTCTGCTCCTAAACTTGTCCCAAGAAACACAACGTGTACACTGTGACAGTATCAGGTTTGGGGTCCTGCAAACAGTGCACACTAGATAACTCACCTGTTTTCCCTCAAAGTCTCTGACCATATTGTGATAGGACCCATCAGCATTAATACCTTCCACCCCTAGCCTATACCCTTTCCTGAAGAATGCTGTCCCTTCCTAGCCATCTTTCCAGCCTCTCACTTACCATGAAAGGCCAAAGCCTGTCCCCAGGCATCCTGATCCCACTCTAATTGCTGCTACATCTAAATTTCTTAGAACCCCTCCTGTCCCTCAGCTCCCCAGTACACTAGAGCGAGTCCTCTTTGACTTTACATTGAGATCTCTAATTCTTTATACCCTTCTCCTCCTAAATAACAAAAACATTTCCAATAAAAATATTAAATTGGTTACAAAAAATATGTGATTCCATAATGATTAAAAAGAGACAAAAAGTAAACATACTGCTGAGAAATACAGATAGAAATGACAAAAATTATAGAGAGAATATATAAATAATTACCATGAAAATCAGGACATCGGTTACCTCTAAAGAAAAGGAAGATTACATTAAGAGTTTCTGGCCTGCCAGGAATGATCTACAATTACATGGTTGCCTGCTTTATATTTATTCTTTTTACTATACATTTATGTTTCTATATGATGGTATGTTTTATAATAAAAGGTTTAAAATGGTATATTTTCTGAAATAATATATTCTTATGGAGAAGGAAAAGTGTTCACGTTTTTTGCTAACAATTTTATTTTCTTGGTCTACATTTCTAATTTTTATTGCAATATTTTAATAATAAACAAATAAGTTACTATGCCTAATTATCCACAACCTTAATTAAGAATAGATTTCATAGGCTTTCCCAATGGCTACAAAAAAGTCCCAGCCCCTTAAAGAGCATTAGTTATCCTATTAAATCTTTGCTTAGCTCAATGTTGTTTCTGTTACTTCTTTTCAATGAAATGTATGCTTACTTTAAAAAACATATACATTACATCCAAGTAATAATTTTATACAGGCTGCACTCCAAAAAACATCATATTTTATTTAGCTCATGGGTAGGAAGAAAAACACTTTTAACTGTCACACATTTTATATGGCTCCAATTTTGGGAGTCTGTGTATGCATACAGTGTGAGGATTTATGATAGGAAGGACATAGACATGACACTTGAGGTCCAACCCAATGTCACTCTGTGTAAGGCAAGTATGGTTCCCTGTGTGTACTAGAAAACATGGTAGCTGGATTACAGGATGGATATACAAAGCAAGTTACACTTAAAGTCTACTGTACAAAGTGTAACATAGAAAGACTCATTCAAAAATAGATCCAATAATGCCTAATTTAAATTATACTGGAGCGATTTTAAATATTTCCTTTGGAAAAACAAAAAATACAGGGAATTAAAATTATTACAAAAAAGATAATAATGAAAAGAATAAAAATAAACTGACTTCATTTATAAACATTATATACACACAATTTAGGAAATCCTAAAAGGTCCATCACCTACAAGCATCTTTTGATGTATGTTTGTTATAACTTTTAGATGCCACTCAACAAGTGGACAATGAAATTTAGAAACAAGACTACCAGCCCCTTCATCATACTCCAGATATCAACACAATCACGATGGTATCACCCATTTTAATACAGTTGCTTTTGTTGCATATTGTTGTTTTTCTATGAATGCATCCAAGGAGTTCCTTCTTCAGTGGGTCCAGCTAACCAGTTATTTGCCCATCTATTAAGTGCCAACTTTAAAAAATTACAGTGTCCAGCAGGGAGCAGCATTACAACATTCATAAGACTTAACTTGAACATGAACCGGACAGAAGAAAAAGGGGAAAAAAGAACCACTTACCATAGGTCTGTTCTACAATACATTCAATTTTTAGGGCAGGTGTAAGGCTTCCAGAAAAAAAAAAAAAAAACAAAAAAACACTTAAAGCATGTTCTCAAAGTATATATGGGTGATCCACGATTTCAGAATTCCTAAAGCAGGAAATAAAAATTATATTAGGTAAAGGATTCCCCCAGCCACGTTATGTAAAATTAGTATATGACTAAATGTCTCTCGTTTTTAAGGTACATATTCCTCTTAGTGGTTCAATGGGATTCTGAATTCAAATATATGATATACTTTGGATAAAATGATTAAAAAAGACCCAGAATATTGAAGTCCTTTATCCACTAGAAAATTTAAGCAGAAGAAAGTGGATGACATGATATATTAAACCAGAGAGAACAGTGGTCAAGGACTTAAAAGGGTTGACAACAGTTGATATACAATTCTAATATATCAAACTCTAAAGAATTGGCAAGTAACAGGATATAAGATTCATTTCTACATACCAGCATGAATATCTGAGGTTAATTTTACTAATGAAAAGGCAGCAGAGAAGTAGTGTATAATGTGGATATGTTAAAACTGATTATTCAAATATTTACTGAATACAAGCAATGCACGTGATAATTGCAGAAAAACTCTGTGACCAGTTAAAAATTTAGTGACAAATGAAAAACATACTACGTTTGATACTGTCTTGGATGCCAAATCTGCCTAACAGCCAACTAAAATAGTTCCATGTCAGTTCTTATGACTGGAAAAAAAAAAGGGGGATTTTCCCATTATAAAATGAACTTTCAGTTATAAAATAAATAAGTCATGGGGATATAATATACAGTGTGGTCAATAATATCGTAATAACTTTGGTGACAGATAATAACTACACTTATCATTTCACAGTACATAAGAATATCAAATAGGTATGATATACACCTGAAACTGTATGTCAATCATACTTCAAAATGAAGTTTTAACTCCATTTTTATTTGATGTTAAAGTTTGCTTCATATGTGCTCACATGCAACAATTCAGTGTCTATGCTGAAATACAAATTTTTCCCATTGAAAGAAGATAACATGAATATTCATCTTGGAATATAATTTTATATAATTTATGTAATACACACTATCACATATCAATGTAATACTAAGAAATAACATGTATTCAAAATTTAGCAAGTAATATATAAAATGGTTTCTACTATTTTCTTCTGGCAAAATAACATGAAAACCTTAAGTATATGATATTAAGACTACAGTGACTCTCTAATAATTATTATTTTAATGAAGCCAAAAGAAACTGATATATTTTTATTAATCTTCTACACTTTACTATTAAGCTATTCATGGCATTATTTCTTATATTTTGCCCTCCTTACAGTCTTTCTCTTATCCTATATCTTGCCTTTGCTTTCATACATTTCATTTTGGGGGCACCTGGGTGGCTCAGTCGGTTAAGCGTCCAACTTCAGCTCAGGTCATGATCTCGCAGTTGACGAGTTTGAGCCCCACGTCGGGCTCTGGTCTGACAGCTCAGAGCCTGGAGCCTGCTTTGGATTCTGTGTCTCCCTCTCTCTCTGCCCTTCCACCGCTCATGCTCTATGTCTCAAAAATAAATATAAACATTAAAAAAAAATTTATTCATTTTTTGTGATATTTCCTTATTCCTACCAGTCCATCTTCTCTCTCTTTTCTAATACATTTCTGTTTCAATCTCAATTATTGTTTTGTCAAACTCCTCTCTTTATGACCCTACCAACTTTTTCCCTTTTATGTTAGGACACTTAAAAGTGAGTTTTTTCTGCAACAGTCTGCTTAAATTATACTCTTTCACCCTTTTATAGGCACTGTCCTTGATCTTAACAATATAACCTGATTGGAAACTCCATAAAATTATACTGTTGCTACTTATAGAAATATTTTTCCTCTGATTTATTTAAATATTTGAAGAATTCACTAAACATTTTGGAGTCAATCTCGAAACTGTGAAAAATGTCAAGGACATTTAATCTCACACACTCATTCCAATCAACGAGACCTCCACTATTCTAATAAAGAGGGGATTTAGGATGTTACTACATTAGTATGAACAGATACTGAGTAGTAAACTTTTGTAAGTCAACAGAATTTTAGTGCTTTTTATTCATGTGTGTACATGCACATATGCATAATATCCTCATTAAAAAGCAAAGATACATGAAATAAACCCTTACTTCTAATATATATCGTCAAGTCTGAAAAGAATGATTTCCCTATTCAGCACTAATATGAGTATTAACATTAATGGTATTAGTACATTAAAAAATAATTTCATAATATCATAAATGTTGGTTTTTAAAATTATAATTAGATTATATAACACATTTATAATATAATTACCTAAAATGAGACCGCAGTGTGTCGAATAGTGTTCCTCCCTCTGCCCTAAATTCACGTCTACCAATAATCTTAGAATGTGACCTTACTGGGATGTAGGGTCTCTGTGGATATAACTAAGGTAAGGATCAATATGAGGTCATTCTAGATTAGGGTAGGCCCTAACTCCAATGTGAATGTTCTCATACAAGACAGAAAAGGACACAGAGAAACATGGAGAAAAGACAATGTGAACATGGAGGCAAAGACTGGAGTTATGCTGCCACAAGACAAGGAGCAACAGGAGCCATAATAAACTAGAAGAAGCAAGGACGGATTCTCCCCTAGTGCCTTTGGGACAAACATGGCTCTGCTGACACCTTGATTTTGAACTTTTGGTTTCCAAGTAAATTTCTGTTGTTATAAGCCTCCAAGTTTGTGTTAATTTGTTATGGAAATCCTAGGAAGTTAATACATATTTTGGTATTTAGAAGTGGAGTGTTGCTCTAACAGACACGTAAATATTAAAAAAGTTTGAAGAGAGCATTGGTAGATTGCCTTGATGAGACTGCCATAGAAATAGACATGTTAAGGAGATTCTGGTAAAGGTTCAGAAGGTAGTAGACAGAATGGCAGAGAAAACTATCATCTTAGAGAATACATATACTGGCAAGAACAGAATGTTAAAGAAATATGAACATTAAAAGGACTCCTGGTAAAGTCTCAAGAAGGAAATGAGGGATATGTTATTCGACACTGGTGGGAAGGCAATCCCCATTATAAATTAGCAGAAAATTTGGCTGAAATGTGCTCTATTGAGTGAAAAGCAGAATGTTTAAGAATGAATTGTATATTTGGCTGAGGAGACTTCCAAAGTATCAAAGGTGTATTATAGTAAAATGTGAGAGAAAGAGAGAAGGAACTGTTAAGCAAAAAAGAAATCAGTACCAAATGACTTGGACAATTCTGAGGCTACATAAGATTACATAAGATTACATAAGATGCTAACATCACAAATCATTAGGAAAATGCAAATCAAAACCACAATCAGATACCACTGCAAACTCACTAGGATGGCTATTATCCAAAAAACAAAAACCAACACAAGTTGCTAAGCACAGGGAGAAACTGGAACCCCTACGTACTATTACTGAACACAAAATGGTCAGCCACTCTGGAAAACACTGTGGCAGTTCCTCACAAAGTTAGACTTACCATATGATCCAGCAAATTCCACTGCTAGGGATACACCTGAAGAAACTGATAGCAGGGACTCTAGCAGATATTTATACACCAATGTTCTTTTCAGTATTACTCATGATAGGCAAAAGGAAACAACCCAAGTGTCTATCAAAAAAATGCATGGATAAACAAAATGTGCTATACATACAATGAAATGCTATTCAACCATAAAAAGAAATGAAGTTCTGATGCATGATACAAGATGAATGAACTTTGAAAAACACTATGCTAAGTGAAAAACATTACGCAAATGCTAATAAAGAATAATATATGATTCCACTTATATAAGGTACCTAGATATGCAAACTCATAGAGACAGGAAGTAGAATAAAAGTTACCAGAGGCTGGGCAATGGAGGAATGGGGAGTTATTGCTCAATGGGGAAAGAGTTTCTGTTTGAGATGATGACAAAGTTTCAAAAATAGTGACAATGTTTATACAACACTGTAAATATACTTAGTGGCACTGAATAGTACCCTTAGAAAAAAATAAAATAGTGAATTTTATCACAAAAAGGATTTTTAGCAATATTTATTTATTTTTGAGAGAGAGCGAGGGGCAGAGAGAGAGAGAGACAGAGAAGCAACTCCTCATCCATTCAAGTTTTAACATGAGATTGCAGCAATTCAGTTGCATCTTCAGGCTCCACTTCTAATTCTAGTTTTCTTGCTATTTTTACCACATCCATAGTCACTTTCTGAAGGTTTGAAACCCTCAAAGTCAACCATGAAGGCTGGAATTAACTTCTTCCAAACTCTTGTTAATGTTGACATTTTGACCTCTTCCCATGAATCATTAATGTTGTTAATGTCATCTAGAATGGCAAATCCTTTCCAGAAGGCTTTCAGTTTACTTTGCCCAGATCCATCAGAGGAATCACTATCTATTGCAGTTACAGCCTTATGAAATATATTTCTTAAATAATAAGGCTTGAAAGTTGAAATTACTCCTTGATCCATGGGGTGAAGAATGGATGCTGTGTTAGCAGGCATGAAAACATTCATCTCATTGTACGTCTTCATCAGAGCTCTGGGGTGACCAGATACATTGTCAATGAGCAGTAACACTTTGAAGGAATCTTTTTTTGTGAGAAAACCTTAAACTTAAAATATTCAGTAAACTATGTTGTAAATAAATGTGCTGTCATCCAGGGTTTGGTGTTCCCTTTATAGAGCACAGACTGAATAGATTTAGCATAATTCTTAAGGGCCCTAGATTTTCAGAATGATAAATAAGCACTGGCTTCAACTTCAAGTCATCAGTTGCATTAGCCCCTAACAAGAGAATCAGCCTGTCCTTAGAAGCTTTGAAGCCAGGCACTGACTTTTCCTCTCTACCTATGAAAGTCCCAGATGGCATCTTCTTTCAATAGAAGGCTATTTTGTCTATGTCTATATTGAAAATCTAGTTTAGTGTGACCACCTTTGTTAATGATCTTAGCTAGATCTTCTCAATAGTGTTGCAGCTTCTACATGAGCTCTTGCTGCTTCACTACATACTTCTATGTTATAAAGACAGCTTCTTTCTTCAAACCTCACAAACCAACCTCTGCTAGCTTCAGGCTTCTTCTGAAGGTTCCTCATCTCTCTCAGCCTTCACAGAATTGAAGAGAGTTGGAGCCTTGACCCGGATTAGGCTTTCAGCATATCTTGGCTTTCAACATGCCTTCCTCACTAAGCTCCATATCTGGCTTTTGATTTAAAGTAAGAGATGCAGGGGTGCCTTGTTGCTCAGTCAGTTAAGTGTCAGCTCAGGTAGTAATCTCACGGTCCTGAGATCAAGCCCGCTCGGGCTCTGTGCCAGGTGTGGAGCCTGCTTAAGATTCTCTCTCTCTTCCCCTCAGCCCCTCCCGTGCTTGCTCACGCTCGCGCGCGCACTCTCTCTCTCTCTCTCAAAAGTAAAATAAAATCTTTAAAAAAAATAAGTAAAGTGAGAGATGTGGGATTTCCCTTTCACCAGAGTACTTAGAGGCCACTGTAGGGCTATTAACTGGCCTCATTTCATATTGTTATGTCTCAGAGAATAGGGTGGCTCAAGGAGATTGAGAGATGGAAAATGGCTGGGACTAGGCAGAACACATGTAAGATTAATTGGTTAAATTCACTGTCTTATATGGGCACAATGTGTGATGTCCCAAACAATTATAATAGTACCATCAAAGGTCACTGATCACAGATCACCATAACAAATAATAATGAAAAAGGCTGAAATATTGTGAGAACTACCAAAATGTGAAACAGAGACACAAAATGAGCAAATGCTGTTGGAAAAATGGTGCCAGTAGACTTTCTCATTGCAGGGTTGCCACAAGTCTCCAATTTGTAACAAATGCATTATCTGTGAAGCACAATAAAGTGAAATAAACCAAGGGATGCCTACAATACAAAATGGCCTTTAACTTTGTTTTTAACTTTCCATTTGGGGAATGAAAAATATAAAAAGTAAGACATGACATTAAAATTCTAAAGATTTTTAAAAATTTTAATCAACATCCATTACCCTACAGTTCTGCAGATTACCAATATAGACAGTCTTAACTGGGTTCTTTGCTCAGGGTATCACAAGGCCAAATATCAGGATTTCAGACTGAGCTCTTCTCTGGAGTCACTGAGGAGCAATCCACCACCAACCACTTCTAGGTTGCTGGCAGAACCCTGTTTCTTGCAACTGAGATATAGTCTAAGGTTCCCTCTTTTTGCTTGTTACCAGCTGAGGGCATCTCTCATCTCCTTAAGGTTTCCTATATTCCTTTTCCCATGCTGTCTTCATCTTCAGACCCAGCATGTTACAACTTCCTCTTCTGTTACCAGGTGAAGAATATTCTTTTTTTCCCCTGAAAGTCTCATGATTAGATCAGGCTCAACATGGTCAGTTCCCCATCTTTAGGTCAACTGTGCCATGTGAAAACATAATTAGGGAAGTGACATCTAAGAACGTTCACATGTTCCAGGGCTTAGGGTGGGCCATCACTGGGAAGCCAAATTCAATCAAATTCTAAAGATTTTTAAAAGCAAATCTTTCATTAAATTATTAAAGATCTTGTTTCAGTGCTGGACAATCCTGATAAAAAAGTTCTTTAATCTGAGTTGAAATTAAAATTTCTATGCTCTGGAGAAACAAAGGGTCTTATTTCCCTTTCACCGGATTAACACAGGCCTTAGGAAACTCAAAATTATTCATCTCTGGGTTAAATATATTGCACTTACTGTCTCAGTTGTTTCATATCACATTTTCTCACCATCCTAGTCACTATGGATATATAACCCATTTTGGCAAGGGAAATATGCCTCATTTCTAGTGCTAATCTTCATAAATTGGCTAAATAAAGAGCTACCTTTATGGAGGACACTGAGTTTGGATACAAGTGCAACTACTAAATGAGAGCATGGATTTTTGTCATCAGACAGCTCTGTTGTGAATCCTAGTTCTACCACTTAGTAGTTACAGGACTATGATGACTAATTTTGTGTGTCAACTTGACTGGGCTATGGGGTACCAAAATATCTAGTCAAACAATATTCTGGGTGTTCCTGTGAGGGTGCTTCTGGAATAGATTAACATTTAGATTATCAGACTGAGTAAAGCAGATTGCCGTCGCTAACATGAGTATGCCTCAACCAATCCGTTGAAGGCCTGAATAGAATAATAGGCTGACCCTCAGGCCAGTAAAAGGGGGTGAAAAGCATCAACATACTAGAGATTTTGAAGAATTTCTATAAGATATAATGTATGAAATCACAGTGATAGGTAGGTTAGGGTGAAAATGACAGAGTGGAGTAGTTCTGAAAGAGGTGGTAAGGCCTACAAAACATAAAAAGTACGCTGACCCCTGGCCAAGCACACACAAAGAATGTTTCAGGGAAGATAGGACTTTTTTTCTTGTGATTCCAAAGGGGTTGTGGGCTGAATCAACAGTTATGGAGATTAGCATACTTAAAAAAGGTAAAAACTGCCTGATATGGTGCCTGGAAACCTAGGGAAGAATCCTCCTTATCTGGTTATTAGAGAAGCGCCTGGCCTGTCTGCTTATTTATTCTCAGCAAAGCACACTAATAAGTAAATCCTACCTACCTACCAAAAAACTCCCCATAAATATTCTTTCCATTTAGAGTAAAGATTTGCTATGGAATCAAGAAAAAAACCTATTCCAATAATCTATATTATTCAACTGGTCATTTATTAACATGATGGACATCCAAGGATCACCAACATTTAAGGAAACCACAAGAATGAAAAAAGCCCATGATGAAAAAAAGAACAAACAACTCTAGAGATAACAGGTAATTCGAGGGAAAAAGAAAGAAAAAGGATTCTAATTAACATCGTCAGAAAAACTGGATAAGATATTGTACCTACAAAACAAGAAGCGTATGAAAGAGTAGAATTAAAAGAACAAAGAGTATAGTTTAAAGAAATTTAAAATAGAATGCCTATCCACCACCATCTCCCCGGCCCCCGCCCTGCAACATACAGAAAAACTTGAAAAGTTGGAACAAAAGTTGAAGAAATACAGAGTAATAACCCAGTGTGGGTGATAATCTCTTTCAAAATAGTACAGGAAAAGAGACTCCTCTGTCCTCTCCAACACACACACACACGAGGAAAAATAATGTAAAGGACCCAGACAATACAGAGCAGAAGAAAAAAATATATATACTACTAAGTACATCTTTGATCTAGAGTAGAAGTTGTCAAACTTGGGCCAACGAGCCAAATCCTGCCAGCACCACTTTAGCAATTAAGGTTTTACTGTAATACAGAATGCTTATATGTTTACATGTTCTCTGTGGCTGCTTTCCTACTAACTACAACAGTAGAGTTAAGTTGCAACAGGGACCATATGGTGTGCAAAGCCTAAAATATTTACCATTTGGTCTTTTACAGAAACATTTGTCGAATCTTGATCTATAGCTATGCTGTCCGATATAGTAGCAACTAGCCAAATGCAGTGTTTAAATTTAAATAATAAAATTAAAACTTCAGTTCCTCAGTCATGTCAACCACACTGCAAGTGCCCAATAGCCATATGTATTTAATGGTTATTGTACTGGACACTGTAGGCATAGAACATTTCCATCAACAAGAAATTCTGCTGGACATGGCTTATTTGGAAATTACTACAATAGATTACTAGAACTGTATTTTAATTATTGCTTTAAAAAGTACTATAGTGAAAAATAAACATATAGGTAAGAGAAGCAGGAAGAAAGATTAAATTCAGAAAAAGATAAGTTAGTAATGTTAGAAATGGAAATCATTAATGCATAAACCTAAGATGTCATTCTATGAAAATACCTTTAAAAAATATATATATATATGTGTGTGTGTATATATATATATATATATATGTATGTATATATATACACATTTTTTTTTTTTTAAATAATGCTTCAGGGCACCTGGGTGGCTCAGTCAGTTAAGCATCCAACTTCAGCTCAGGTCATGATCTCGCAGTCTGTGAGTTCAAGTCCCAGGTCAGGCTCTGTGCTGACAGCTCAGAGCCTGGAGCCTGCTTTGGATTCTGTGTCTCCATCTCTCTCTGCCCATCCCCCACACATGCTCTGTGTCTCTCTCTGTCTCTCAAAAATGAATAAATATTACAATTTTCTTTAAAATAATGCTTCAAAGTTATTCAGAGAAAAGAAAATCCAAATATATAGCATTACAAATAAGTTAGTAAATGTCATCACAGATATAGAAGGGATTATAAAAGAATTCAATGTAGGGAATGCAAATAATGCTATCAAACTTGAAAGTAATAAAAAAAAGTGTTTCCTAAGATAATATAATTCAAAGAAAGGTAAAATATGGAACGAGTCATGAATAAAAAGTTTTAAAAAGTTGTATAATAGATGGCTCCAATTTAGTTCTGAGTTAACAAGGAAAATGTTTGCTATGAATTTTAATTTTCATCTTATACTGCAAGAAACTTCATATCCAGTATATAAAGTATAAACATATTTCATACCCAGACTCTTAAACTAGAAAACAGTAGTCAAAATAACATATTTCCCTCTGTTAACACTACTCATTGGGCCAACAATTATATATTTCTTTAGAGGGGAGCTTTATTAGTCTTTGAGACCCTCCATGCAAAATCAGATATGATGTAAGAAGCTTCAAATAGAATGGTTTTAAATAAGTGGCCTTTCCCTGGGTTTCCATAATTATTCGTAGTGAAGATGAACTGATCACACGTCATCAGAAATGTCCAGGACAATTAGAACAACACATGGGTTCAGATTAGCACAACAGTTTTATGCCTATGAGATTCCTCAAAGGTAACACACGAAAGGAGCACCTGGCACCAGTCACCAGTTGTTCAATTCCTTATTTGGGCTTTCTTGAAGAATAGTCCCAGTTTATCCTGCTCTAGAATTTCTTTTACTTTTATCACTGAAAATTGTTAGTGTTCTAGTGTTTACCACTAAAAATGTCTTGTTTACCTTTATAGATACATTTACTTGACAAATTTCCTTGAACTAAAACATGTTTACCTTCTGACACATTTACCCTACTACACTGAATATTCCAACATAGGAGTACACAATGGATTTTTAAATTTTAATTTTAAACTCCCCCAGTTTTCTGTTTATATTTAAATATCCACTAAAAGCGGGATGAACATAAGTACTCATGTGCTCTGGACACTTCCAGATTATACCTGCTTTCCTTGCATCCAGTATAATGTGTTATTTTTGGCTTTCTTAAAATTTCCTAAAAAATTCATGGGTCAGTGAGGAAATCAAACCAAAAAAGTTGAAAATATTTTGAAATAAATGCTTATGAAAACATAAAATATTAAAAGTTGTAGGATGCAGCAAAAGCAGTATTTAGAGAAATTATACTCCTAACTATAAACAGTATATTAGAAAAGAAGAAAGGAAGAAAATCGATGAATTAAGCTTTTATCACAAGGAGGAAAACCAAAATCTCAGCAAATCAAAACCAATAAATGTAGAAAACAGATAAAAATAAAAAGCAGTAATTGACATAGTAAAAAGTGAACATAAAACAGAAAAAATTTAAGCCCAAAAGTTGGATTTTTGGGAAAAGAATAAAAATGAAAAATCTCTAGCAATCCTAACTATGAAAAAAGGAAGAAACACAAATAATATTAGCAATTATAGTCATTAAAAACGTAGTAAGAACTGCTTCTAGTATGGTGAAGTACACTTACAACAAACTCTTCCCATAGATAACCATAAAAGCAAGACCAAATACAAAAACAATTATCTGAAGGCTCTACAGACTAAATAGAAGCCAAAAGATTTTGCTGATGAGTCAAAGTTGTAAAAGATTGTCACAAAGGTTTCTTATTTTTACAGATTTAGTTTCAGCACAATACAGTATAAGTAGTTAAAAAAGGAAAAAAGTCATCCTGAAAAACCTGAAGTATCGCAAACTAACCAATGAAATGGGGAAGCCAGAAAAAAAAATCTACCTAATCAATGTGATTTTACTTATTGAAAAAGTAATGATTCAATATAGCAGGGAAAGAACTGTCTTTTCAATAAATGGTAGTAGGTCAATAAACTATCTATATAGGAAAAACAAATACACCTTTACTCCTACCTAACACCGAAGGAAAAATAAAATCAATTCCAGCAGATTACAGAAGAAATATCTAGAAGAAACATTGAGATCATCTTTGAAATCTTGGAGTAGGCAAACAGCCATAAAATAAAAAATTGATACATCAGAATATATTCTGACTAAAAATGAAAGACAAAAATATGAAAAGGTAGGGCACTCGGCTGGCTCAGTCTGTGGAGCATGCTACTCTTGATCTCAGCATTGTGAGTTAAAAGCCCCATGTTACAGGAAAAGATTACTTAAAAAATAAAATCTTAAAAAAAAAAAAAAGAAAAGAAAAATATGAGGGGCACCTGGGTGACTCAGTCGATTAAGCATCTGACTTCGGCTCAGGTCATGATCTCACAGTCCATGAGTTCAAGCCCCATGTCTGGCTCTGTGCTGACAGCTGAGAGCCTGGAGCCTGCTTCAGATTCTGTGTCTCCTCTGTGCCCCTCCTCCACTCCAGCTTGGTCTCTCCCTCTCTCTCAAAAATAAATAAACATAAAAAAAAAAAAAGAATATGAAAAGGGAAGTCACAGACTAAGAGAGGAAATTTGTAACACATTTATTCCAAACTGGACTTCTTTCCAAAACATAAAAAGAATCTAAAAATCTAGACAATCCAACAATACTTAAAAAAAAAAAAAATTAGCAAAGACATGACCAGACTCTTCACACAAGAAGTTTATCTAAATGGCCAATAAACATACAAACAGGTGCTCAACTTGGTCAGTCAAAATCCAAACGACAATGTCATACCACAACCCTTTCAGAAAGGCTACAGTGAAAAGAAAATATTAAGTGTTGGTAAGGATGACAGGCAACTGAAATTCTCAAACATTCCTGGTAAGAGTGTAAATTGGTACAACCACGTTAGAAAAATATTTGGCCCCAAACAGCAAACTAGCCAAATCCCTTTCAACAGTAGAATGAATAATGAATTGTGATATATTTACACAATACTACAATTTTTTTAATTTTTAATTTTTATTTAAAAAAATCTTTTTAACATTTATTTTATTTTTGAAAGACCTAGAGCGACAGAGCGCAACTGGGGTAGGGTAGGGGCAGAGAAGAGACAGGGGGACACAGAATCCGAAGCAGGCTCCAGGCTCTGAGCTGTTAGCACAGAGCCTAATGCAGGGCTCAAACTCACATACTGTGAGATCGTGACCTGAGCCGAAGTCGGACACTTAACCAACTGAGCCACCCAGGTGCCCCAATTTTTATTTTTTTTTTAAGTTTATTTGAGAGTAGCAACCATGGTGGAGGGGCAGAGAGAGAGAGAGAGAGAGAGAGAGAGAGAATCCCAAGCAGGCTCTGCGCTGACAGCACAGAGCCCGATTCAGGGATTGAATTTATATGAACCGTGAGATCATGACCTGAGCCGAAATCAAGAGTTAGATGCTGAGCCATCCAGGCATCCCTACACATCACTATAAAGCAATAAATAATCCACATCTGTACACATTAATAGCAATCATTTCACAAATACAGTGTTGAACAAAAGAAGTCAAATAGTGATGGCTTCATTTACATAAAGTACAAGAACAGGTAAAGCAAATGAGGACCATGGTTTCTCTTTGTGAATGTACTAAAAGGAAGCAAAAAGAGATTACATGGAGTTAAGAACTCACCCTGTGCACACATGATTTTGACATTTATTCATTCAATCATGCTGCCAGAACACCATCAGACCTTGTAGTAAGCCTCTACAAGATCTCTATTAATATGGTTTACCTTCATAGTCACAGTTGTAATATGAACCCTAAGTCTCAAAAAGCCACTGAGGTATCCATTTCAGTCATAAGATGCTAGTTGCTTACCATGACCATTAAGTTTCCTGATATACCTTAAATAGGTTGCTACAGTTTTAGAACTGCACTCGAAGACTTCTCAGAATACCAACTTGTTGGAACCCTTGTGAAAATGGTCCTACTATGTGGCAACAAAAGTGATACAGACATTGCTTATCGAAACCTCAGATTGAAATTTTATACAGCTAATTTCATATTAAAGAAGTTTTAGGGTTACAATAAAATTGAGAGAAAAGTACAGAAATTTTCCATATACTCTTGACTCCACACGTGTATTGCCTCCCCTATTATCAATATTAGTCACCAGAAAATAGCACATTTTTTTACCAAGGATGAACCTATATTGAGATATTATAATCACCCAAAGTCCACAGCTGATCTTAGGATTCACGTTTGGTGCTGTACATTTCTACGGGTTTGGACAAAAGTATAGTGACATATCCAACAATTATATGGAACATTTTCACTAAAAATCCCCTATGCTTTGTTTATTCATCTTTCCCCACCAAACACTTCTGACAACCACTGATCTTTTTATGGTCTCCACAGTTTTGCTTTTCCAGAATTTCATAGAGTTGGACTAGGTATGTAGCTTTTTCAAATTGGTTTCTTTCACTTAGTAATTTGCATTTAAGGTTCCTCCATATCTTTTCATAGCTTGATAGCTCATTTGTTTTTACCACTGAATAATATTCCATCGTCCAGAATTTTATTCATCCATTCACTTAATGAAGGACATCTTGGTTGCTTCTAAGTTTTGGCAATTATGAATAAAGCTGCTATAAACAAACATCCATGTGCAAGTATGCATGTGGATATTTTCAACTCCTTTGGATAAATGCCTAGGTGAATGACTGTTGGAGCATATGGTAAGAGCATGTTCAGTTTTGTAAGAAATCTCCAAATTATCTTCCAAAGTGGCTGTACAATTTTGATTTCCATCAGCAATGTATAAGAGTTCCTGTTGCTCCACATTCTCATCAGCACTTGGTGTTGTCAGTGTTTCAGATTTTGGCCACTTTAGTAGGTGTGCACTAATATCTCAATGTTGCTTAAATTTCCATTTCTCTGATGACATATGATGTGAAGCATCCTTTCATTTGCTTTTTGTCATCTGTATGTCTTCTTTGGTCAAGTGTATCATAAGGTTTTTGGCCCATTTTTAAATCTGGTTGTTTACTATGGAGTTTTTTTTTAAAGAGTTTATATATTCTGGATAACAATATTTTATCAGGTATATCATTTGCAAATATTTTCTTGAGTATGTAGCTTTTCTTCTCATTCCCTTGACATTGTCTCTCAAAGAGCAAGAGTTTTTATTTTAATGAACTCAAGGTAATCAATTCCTTCTTTCATGGATATCTTTGGTTTCACATCTAAAAAAGTATCATATACCCAAGATTGTCTAGTTTTCTCCTATGTTATCTTCTAGGAGTTCTATAGTTTTGCATTTTATGTTTAGATATGTGATCCAGTAGAGTTAACTTTTGTGAAGGATGTAAGGTCTGTGCCTAGATTCTAATTTTTCTTTGCCATTTATATGTTCTTCCAGCATCATCTGTTGAAAAGACTATCTTTGCTTCATTATATTACCTTTACTCATTTGTCAAAGATCAGTTGATTATAGTTATGTGAATTTATTTCTGGGTACTCTATTCTGTTCCACTGATCTATTCTTTTGCCAATTCCACACTGTCTTAATTAGCGTGACTTTGTAGTAAATCTTGAAGTCATGTGGTTTCAGTCCTCCAATTGTGCTATTTGTGTTTGCTATTTTTGGTCTTTTGCCTCTTCATAAGAACTTTAAAATCAGTTTGTCAATATTCATAAAGTAATTTGCTGGGATTTTAATTTGGATTGCATTGAATCTAGAGATTAATTTGGGAAGAACCGACATCTTGACCTTGAGTTTCATACCCATAAACATGGAATATCTATTTTTTTTGGTTTTTCTTCAATTTTATTCATCAAAGTTTTGTAGTTTTCCTCTTATAGATCTTATAAATATCTTTTTCAGATTTATGCCTAAGTACTTAATTTTTTTGGCTACTAATGTAAATTAGATTGTGTTTTCAATTTCCAATTCCACTCATTCATTGTTGGTATATAGGAGCTGATTTCATTTTGACAGCAAGGAGAGATGGCTTTAATGAGAATGTGTAGGTTGAAGTGAGATTTGAAGGATAAGTATAAATTAACTAGTGGCCTTTAGGAGGAAGAAAACTTGTGGAGTACAGGAGAATGAATAAATGCTAGAGTAGAGAGAGTAAGGAAATTTACAAAATGATGTGCCTAGAGAGGCAAGTAGAGGGAACTACATGCAAGTGCTTAGTATTGTTTTTATATTATCAGATTTCTATTTAGAAAGGATTAGGATAGCTCTTGAATAAAGAATATACTGCAGGTGAACCATGATGAGGGCTATATGTCCCAGAATGGATTAGAAAGCTATGAAAATGGGGCGCCTGGGTGGCTCAGTCGGTTAAGCCTCCGACTTCAGCTCAAGTCACGATCTCACAGTCCGTGAGTTCGAGCCCCGCGTCAGGCTCTGGGCTGATGGCTCGGAGCCTGGAGCCTGCTTCCGATTCTGTGTCTCCCTCTCTCTCTGACCCTCCCCCGTTCATGCTCTGTCTCTCTCTGTCTCAAAAATAAATAAACGTTAAAAAAAAAAAAATTAAAAAAAAAAAAAGAAAGAAAGCTATGAAAAAGTAAACTCCATAGGTCTTGGCAATGTAATGGATACGGCAGAATGATGCTTGAAAGAGGACCTGAGTGGGGCACCTGGGTGGCTCAGTCAGTTAAACGTCAGACTCTGGTTTCGGCTCAGGTCATAATCTCACAGTTTTTGAGTTCGAGCCCTGCATGGGGCTCTTCACTGACATTGAGGAGCTTGCTTGGGATTCCCTCCCTTTCTCTCTCTCTGTCTCTCTGCCCCTCCCCTGCTTGCACTCTATCTCTCTCTCAAAATAAATAAACATTCAAAAAAAAAAAAAAAAAAAGAGGACCAGAGTGTAAGTGAGGTTACTTGTCTTAGGCAGCTAATTCTGTAAATGGTCCTATCATTTACGGAGATACAAAACACAAGAGAAAATTCATTCTTGGGCATTAGGAGTTTGAGGTCCCACTAAGATTTTCAAGAAACAGGTAAAGTAAATACCTGAATTTATACTTCTGGAAGTCAGAGAAGCGTTCTGGACTATTTATGTTAATCATTGATATATAAATGGTAACTGAAGTCCTGGGACTGGATAAAAGTAAGAATATGGAATAAAAAGTCAAAATGGTCTTAAGGATTGCAAGATTTAATGGCAGAAAGGAGGGAAAAGAGCTTCTTTTCTTTTACACACCTTAGCCATCGAATTGTCCCCCCCCCTTTCAAAAACTGATCCTTCTCCTATGCTATGATTTCCATTCCTTGTATCTCATTCAGGTCCTTTGCTTTATCAGTTGTCTAGAATTATTTTCCAGGGCCTATTTTCTTTCTCTCTTTAAGAAAACTCCTCCCTTAAACCTTTGTCATCTCCCTCCATCCCCCTTCACAGGAAAGCTTTCTAAAATGTAAAATGGTCTACTTTTACAGAATATTCACTTGCCATTCAATTCTAAATATAATTATTTTACTTTTAATTTTACTACTCCATCAAATCTTCCTTTAACAAAATATGAGAAACATTATTACTAAATCAAATAAACACTTCCCAACTCTTACTTTACTTTCTGTTCCTCTGCCCACTTTTTTTTTTTTTTTTTTTTTTATTTTACTTTTTTTTTTTTTTTTTTTTTGAGAGGCAGAGAGAGACAGAGTGTGAGCGGGGGAGGGCCAGAGAGAGAGAGGGAGACACAAAATCCGAAGCAGGCTCCAGGCTCCCAGCTGTCAGCACAGAGCCTGATGTGGGGCTTGAACCCACGAACCGTGAGATCATGACCTGAGCCGAAGTTGGACACCCAACCAACTGAGCCACTCAGGCGCCCCAACTGCCCACTTTTTAAATGTTCATATACCCCAAAGTTTATTCTTGGTTCTTTTTTCTTCTCATCTTAAAGTATATATTTCCTTGGTGACTTTATCCATTCCCTTGATGTAAACTCCCAACATGTGCTAATTAATTTCAAATCTATATGTTTCATCTAGAGATCCCTCTGTCACATAACCCACGGTGTATTGGACATCTCTAGTTGGATACTACAAGGGTACCTCCAATTAAACATATTCAAAACAGGGGCATCTGGGTTGCTCAGTAGGTTAAGCATCTGACTTCGGCTCAGGTCATGATGTCACCATTCCTGAGTTCAAGTCCCACGTCAGGCTCTGTGCTGACAGCTCAGAGCCTGGGGCCTGTTTCATTCAGATTCTGTGTCTCACTCTCTGTCTCTGCACCCACCCCCCTCGTACTCTGTCTCTCTCTCTCAAAAATAAACATTAAAAAATTTTTAAACATATTCAAAACAGATTTTAAAAACTCATTTTATTATCTCCCATTTTGTACAACTAACACGAGAACTACAAAATTCTGCTGTTTTCCTTTATTCTTGATCCTCTGTTATTCACAAACCCGTTCAAAGCAGAAACCTGTTAGTCATCTTTGATTCCTCCTGTCAACTTTCCTTGGTCATATCAATTCTACTCCTCATAGTAATCTCTAATTCATTTCATGTTTTTTATCCCAATCGATTCTCTTCTAGTATACTCTTAGCCAAAACACAACAATCAAAAATGATCATCATGCTAATACTTTACTTAAAATTTTTAAGTGATTTCCCATTTCCCATTATTTTTACAAAAAATAAGAACCACAACCTTAAAAAAAAAAAAATCAGTTAGACCTTTGTCTAACTTCTCCAGTCTCTTCTTAGCACTCTGTATAAATCATGAGAACTAACCTGCACAGAAGCAATGGGTGCAGATTTATTGAAGAAAGTCTCTGCATTCTCTGTAATGGCTTTCATTGTGTATAATGTCCTCATCTCTTACACATCCTTCATCCACACAGGTTAAACTTCCTTTTCAGTAGAAACTTCCCACAGCCCCCCTCTCTCAGTCCAAGTTAGGTAACCTGCATTTGTCCTCCAAGGATTTATAATGTACTTTACTATCCTATTTACCCACTTTCCTCCCAGAACTCAAGGAGAAAAGAAACTATTCTTTCTCCTATAACCTGAATGCTTAGCATACTGCCTGGGATTTAGTATGTGCTCAACAAACAATTGTTGTTAATTATTAAGTTGTTATTAATCATTATTAACACCACACCTAAACACATTTTTTTAACTCTTCCCTCCCACAAATACCTCATTTATTCCAATGTTTTATACACAACTCTACATACTGGTAAATTCAAGATTTTGCTTTGAGGGCAAAAGTTTTGTCTTCATCAAAAAAAAAAATTACGATAGATTAATTTATTCTATGATCATGTTATATGAAAGATACAGCCTCATTTCAAGAATGGCTTTGTGTGCATATATACGGCATGCTTTCCTAATTATAAAGTTGAAAAACAATTCTTCATTTCTAGTAATAAGATAAACAAAGCATCATACCATTGCCTTTAGAAAACTAACGGGTGAAGTAAATGGAGTAGAAAATAAGGGAATATGTAGTAAAGAAGCCCATAAACATTCAATATTGGTAGTATTTCAAAGTTTTCAGAGCAGCAAAAATATCCAAGAAGTTTCCATTTGATATTAGACTGCTTTGTTCCTTTTGTTTTGGCCTTAGTACTTATTCACCACAGGAAAATATTAGCACCAATTGTCCAATGTGTTCACTTCAACTGCTATGCTGTTTTCTACATGTTAATCTTGTATCCCCAAATGAGAACATTTTTACTTCAATAGGCCTAAAATGACATATTAGGTCTAAGCAGAAAGCAAGCACTCAACAGCTATTTATTGAATAATTTAGATTACAAATATATACTGATGAAAGAGTCTAAATGAAAGCATCTAAACCTTGATCAAGCTTTGCAGCTGATATATTGTTAAAGAGTAAGGTGGTTTGTTTTGTAGTCTTAACATTTTACTTTAAAAACAAAAACAAAACCCACCAGCCACTATTTCACAATACTAACTGCAATTTATCAAACAGAACAGGCCAAAAAGTTTTAACAAGTCACTGCGATTTAAAACAATCCTATGGCAAGAATTTCAGTGAGGTTGGATATACTTTTAAAGTATCACTGATCACTGTCAAAACCAATAATCTAGTAATGCAGGCATGATTTGGGAGTCTATTTTAGTTTAGTCATTTGTCAATCGTGAATACCTTAAAAATCACTCCTCGAACCAGCTCAGTTTTGAGAAAAGTTTTAAATCCAAAGACACATCTCTAAATCACATCTTTTTTCAGCACATAAAATTCTAATAAAAAAGCTCTCAATTCAGAGTTCACAAATCACTAGAAAAAGAAAGTACATACACATCCAATACTCACCAGGTTTTTTTGGGGGGGAGGGGGTGGCGGGGGAAGAGACTTAAAGTATTTTCTGTTATTTGCAGCTGCCTTAACAGCAAATGACAATTAAATGTGTGAACAAGGTTGTCAGAGTAACACTTGTCATTCACACTACTTATGGAAACGCGCCCCAAGACTTCCAGAAGCACTAATTAAAATTAACGAAAGCTTCTCACGGGGACTTGTCAGAGAAGTACATTTTGTCATTTGCTGTTTGAAACAGGAACACCAAATCGCCTCAAAGCTCAAGAGTTTTCCCCTTAAGGTCTAAATCCAACCCACCTCCCTCGCATCGGCACTGATGAACTGAGCCCAGATGCTGAGCAAGCAACTCATTAAGAGTTCCAATTCCAATTTCTTCAATATAACACAACCATCCCAAGAAAGAAAAAAAAGAAAGAAAAAGGAAAAAAACAATCCTGATGTTAAAGGCGGTATGAATTTTCTTTCAGAAATCAGAAGAGAAAGAGGCGAGGGAAAACATCTTTTCTCTTTACCAAGGAGCGGTGAAAGGTGCAATTTCCCAGTGGTAGTTTCTAGACATATCGCTCCTTTACTAGCCTTTTCTTTAACTCAGAGTGAATACTCAAAACGGGAAAAATTTTGAACACGACCCACCTCTATCCCCAAAGAACCAAGGTAGACTCACCCAGGACTCAGGTGGGCCTTTCTCACCTGGGCCCCAGAAAAGTCCGCCGTCCCCACGTAGAGCTCACTTTTCAGCAATCCTCCTTGCGATTGGTTGACTGGAAAGAGAACTCTCAATCCTATTGGCCACGAGAGCCGTGGTACTGGGCAAGGAGGCGGGAGTTTGGGACTGGCTCTGACAGGCCCGCTGCTTGAGTTCCCAGAGTTCCTATTGGGTCAACGCGGGAAGCTCCAAGATGGCGGCAGTGGCGACCTGCGGCACCGGCGCTGGGAGTACTGGATCTATGGTGGCGGCAGGCAGCAAGAACAACGTCACCAGTTTCCAGAGGAGGGGTCCTAGAGCCAGCGGTTCTGACAGCAGCTATTCTCGACTGGTGTCCATCGCGGGCACACGACCGTCGGTACGGAATGGACAGCTGCTGGTATCAACTGGGCTCCCAGCCCTGGACCAGCTCTTAGGTCGGTTCAGAACGGAGATTTGGGTTTAGGGAGGGCACCTGCCGGGGAAGCCACCCTAACCTCACGTCTCTCTCTCCCCCTCAGCCTTCGGACGTGCAGAGGATAGTCCGGTCTGATAGTGACGGAGGGGAGGAAGGGTTACACTGAGACTTTTAAATGCTGTTACTGCTCCCACTTTCTACTGTGGTTCTGGCCCACCAACCTTTTTTAGGTTACGACGGGATCCCTACATATTTTTTGTTTGTTTGTTTGTTTTCTTGAAATGCTGCCTAATAAGGGGGAATCATTAATACTTGGAGACGGTTTGGCCTTCATCTCTAGGATCCCCTCCTGGCCTCTGATTGCACCCTCTGTCAACCCCAGGTAGTTCGTGGTTTGGCCTAACCTACAAAAGTTTGTATCATTGTGAGAGATTTGAAAATGCTGGGGGGAAAAAAAAAAAAAGTAACTTCCCTTCTTTCACCGCCAGGCTGCTTATCTCCTGGTTCTGAATCTTTAAACAAACTCTACTGGCTTTTAAGGGAATGGATGTTAAAGGCTTATGTGGATTCAAAGTAGTTAAATCCTGTTGTTGATATTGATGGTCATACTAGTGTCTGCGTTAAATATATGTATATAAATTTTTGTTAATTTTTTTCTCTATATATTTTGCCTCCCGGAGTTAAACTCCAAAGATACATTTAAGGTTAATTCCTATTTTAATGAGAAAAAGAAATCCAGTTCTTAGGTCTTCCTGTAAAATCTGTAATTTTTCATGAGAAGCCTACTGAAGAGTAGCTTGTTTCATAACTATTATGTTGCAGAGATTGACCACATTAGATTGGTAGGACAGAGCTGCTGTGTTAAGAGCTTGTAAATTAGTTAATACCTGTTAGAATCATTAAAATTGGTCTATGTTTATATTTCATAACTTCTATATAGTATGTGATATGTGTCAGTTAAATCTTGTACACTTTCATAAAATATTATAAATGACGTTGCTGGTTCTTGTACTTCACTTGACATTTCTCTATTTTTTACCCTTCAAGGTACACTTTTCAGGTAGGTTTAGTGCAAAGGAAATTGACAAGGCAAGCAAACTGTGAGAAAGACTGTGGCTTCTTGTCTCTGTTATTTCACGTCCTTAACTGGATCCTGGTTATTTCTACATAAATTTAAGTATTTTCATTTAATTGTTTTAAGTCCGTTGCCTTCCTCAATTTCATGGTACTAAAAACAAATGATTCAAAATATCTAGTTAGCAAATATTTATCTCACTTTTTTCCCTGGTGAATTTTACCTGGTGTTGTCCTATATTTGAACTGAAAGCTTGAAAGCTGTTCTTAGTCCTTGCCTTTTTTTTTTTTTTTTTAATTCAGTGGCGATCTGTAACTTCATTCACTTGATCCTGAAGCTATTCAAACAAAAAGGTCACATTTCTGACATTATACCTTCAGTTTCTCATTAGAATAACAAAATGCCTACCACAGTTCCTGGCATATAGTTGATTCTCATTAAGGTCTTGATTGAAAGAAAAATAATGCGTAAAAAAAAAGAAAAAAAAAAAAACCCTGGACAAGAGATTCTGAAACACGTAGGTTGAGTTATGTGTTTGAGCTCTAAAAACAGACACAAATACAGTGATGTGAACAGAGTCATAAAACTAGAGACCGTCTATCTAGGCTGATCTTTGGGCTTCAAATTTAGTGTTCACTATGCTACAGCTGTCTCGAATTTTTGAGAACTCTTAAGTGGCTTTAAGCATTCATCAAACCTAAGACTAATGATTTAAGTATGTGTCTTAAAGCACCCACCAAAAAGTTAACCCAAAGCACCTTCCTTATGTGTTTCTACAATGATATAAACTTGAACTATAATTTAAAAATCTTCCAGATTTTCTTGAGGGAGACCCT
Organism: Lynx rufus; assembly: GCF_022079265.1. Lineage (NCBI taxonomy): Eukaryota > Metazoa > Chordata > Mammalia > Carnivora > Felidae > Lynx > Lynx rufus. Next base: position 85,985,181 of record NW_025814897.1, read on the forward strand.
AGTATTTGACTGTAATAAGCTTATGCTGAAAATTGGTGTTCATTAAGATCATTGAAATAGGTATCAGTTTTTGGATATTTTGAAATATATTTTGCATGTATACAGTTAATTCTCAAAGAGCACAGAAGTTGAAGAGGTTGTTATTATAGAAGTTAGTACATTTGGAATAATAAATATGTCTAGAAGTATTTTAGTTGTTAACTTCTTAATGGCATTTTTGTATTTTGATTTTTTTATTTTGTATAGCTCTGTAGAGCAAATCCATTACATTTGTTTTACATTAAAATATTATTTGGAAGTGAAACATTTGGCTGCTTATGTGTATACACATAAATGTAAGTAATTAGATTATATTGTTATTCTAAAATATTATTTGACTCAGATTGTGACAAGCCTAATATAACCATATTGTGACAAAATATGATAGTAGGATGTTATGATACCAGAATGGTGAAACTGTGCTATAACATTGTATTTATTGCCTAAATGTATTTTGTGGTTACTGTGTAACAAGTAAATATTGTATTGTCACTGCCATGCGGTGCAGTGATTTTTACTACTGCCACTGTGATGTCAATGTAATTTTAAGCATAGATGCAAAATATATTTAAATGTATATTTGAATATATTACACAGGCAAATTGAATGTTGGTCTTTTGAACATATGCTGATATTTCTATTCATATTCCCAAGTGCTTTATAAATTTGAGGATTCCCCATATCAACATCTTTTAAATGTGATCTAATCATATTAAATACTTTTGTTATGACAACTTAAATTTTGTTAGATATTGACATACATTTTCCAACTTGGCCACATTGAAATTTTTTCAAATTCTAAGATTTCCTAACCCAGGCTCCCAGCCTTGCCTTTCCAGGACATTTATGTTGTTATACGAGGACACTATATGTAAATATTTCATTTTTCTTCTTCTAAAGATTGGCAAAAAGTTTACAGTAAGTGAAGAATTCTGGCAGGATTTCTTTTTTTCTAGAATAAAAAAATATAGCTCATCCTAGGATCATATTGTCTAACCTGGAGGAATTTTCCCCAACCTCATCCTTCAAAAGGATACTTGAAGAAAGAGTGATTTCCCAGGTTTGACTGGCTTAAAATTTATGTGCTGTTTGGAACTTACTCAGTTTTGACAGTCAAGCGAATAGAAGATAGGAATTTGGGATAAATAATAGTTCGGGAAGAACACTCCAAAGAAGCCTGATGGTTGCTGCCATTTTCAACACTAATGTCAAAAAGTAAAAATACTGGTGGGCTTATTTCCTTTGCACCACAGTGTCTTAATATAGAGTGTGAAATGTACTTTGAGTTTGGACTATAAAAAATAATCCTGGTTATGATAGTTTAGCAACTGGTATCTGTACATTTAAGGGAAATGTAGCTTATTCCTTTGTATTGTTATATAAAACTGTTTCATATAATTTAAACTACAGAACCATTCTCACTGTTAGTAGCTTTTTCTATTTTGTTTCCCATATTTGCCCAGCTAATAGTTTTGATAATCAAGAATTGTCAGGATATTTACTACCTCCTAGTGACAGATGAAAAAGTTGAATTGTTAACGAAATAAACTGCAATTTAATTTGAGGTATGCTATTAAGTAGTTAAGGACATTGCTATGAACCAAGGAAAGAATATGAACTTTTTGTGCATTGTTTTTTCCCTAAAAGGACCTTCTATGATTTTATACAAAACTATTCCTTTATAGAAAACACTAGAAAGAACTGATATAAATCGTTGTCTTTCCTGACTTTTTGTTCTTTTCCCTTTTACTTCCTGTAACTGAAAAAGGAGATGTCTTTGTAACATTTCACTTCTGGGCCTTCTTGTCCCAATATATTAATTTGGCCTTGCTTACCCAGAATTTATAGCTTAATTAGAGATTTGTTTTGGGAAGTGTATGGGGATTGAATTTTCTACCTTTAAAATCATTTTCTGGGGTCCCTGGCGAGCTCAGTTGGTAGAGCATGTGACTTTTGATATCAGGGTTGTGAGTTCAAGCCCCACATTGGACATGGAGTCTACTTAAAAAAAAAAAAAAATTGTAGGAGTGCCTGGGTGGCTCAGTCAGTTAAGCATCGACTCTTGATTTCTGCTCAGGTCTTGATCTCAAGGTTGGTGGGATTGAGCCCTGCATGGGGCTTCACACTGTCAGAGCCTGCTTGGAATTCTCTCTTCCTACTACTCCACCACACATGCACATGCTCTCAAAATAAATAGACATTTAAAAAACAAAAGTTATAAAAATTAAAATTTTAAATCATTTGCTAATTATTCACATGAATAAAAAACAACCCTTTGTATTTTAAAAATCATAAAATTTCAAGATAATTGTCAAGATCTTAAATTTTCTGGTAATGTTTCCTAAAGTATTAGATTTTTTCCTAGTTTTCAGACAAAATGCTGTGTCATTTTAAAAATTTAAAACCTTGAAATTAACACTTTAAAAGAATCCTCAAGCTTTCAAACTCATTATCTTACATGTTGGTAAACTATTCTACCTGTATTTTTAGTAAGCTGGAAATACATAGACTTATTAAAGAAATCCATAAGTAAAACCAAGAGTTTATTTGCTTAGTGACTTCAATGTGATGATTGCTCTGAGATCTGATTAAAAGAGAAAGGAGGCAATAAACAAGACCATTTCACTCCTTATGTTTCATCACAGAAATAAGATGATTGCTTCCTTTCCTGTTACGTACCTGTCAAACATTTTAGTGAACTATTGGGAAAAGATAGTCTATTTTAATTGGGAACTATTAATGTGAAATCTGTGTTCCTTTTCAAATAAAATTACTAATGGATATTTGCATTTAAACATATATTAAAACGAGCTTTGGTTCAATGTAGCATGTCAAGATAGCCTGTCATGGTTGGTTGCTTAAGCTTTGGATTTTTTGATGAAGGCATAGCTACAAACTTGCTCAAACTTACGTCAGAACCTCAGTGTATCAAGTGAGGCATATCAAAATACCTTATATAAACAGGTATTTTAGGGAAATGTAAGGTGTTGTCACACTGAAATTTGGAAGAACAGAGGAACTTTGCTGCTATATGTGTGTGTATATGTCCATATCAAATCCTTTCACCTCATACACACACAATAAAAGTTTGAATTTTAAAATAGTAATAAGGTGGCTTCATCTTATTCCCCATGACCAACCTTCAAAATGACCAAACTTTACCTGAGCCCTCCAAATTTGAATCTAGTAAATTTACATAATAGAACGCTTTAGAAAAAAAAATTTACCTTTTTAAAACAACTTTTTTTTTTTAATTTTAGAGAGACAGAACGTGAGTTGGGGAGAGAAGCAGAGAGAGAGAAAATCTTGAGCAGGACCCACGCCCATGGTGGAGCCCGATGCAGGGCTCAATCTCAGGACCCTGAGGTCATGACCTGAGCCAAAATCCAGAGTTGGATGCTTAACCAACTAAGCCACCCAGGGGCCCCAAAACTTCCTTTTTGTAAGAGAAGTTCTGATAGTATATTAAGATGATTGGTTAAAGTCATTAAAATGTCCTCATTTTATGTTGTTTTAAGTAATGTTCAAAGTTTCCAAACATAGAATTTTAATGTACATGAGATTTTAAGATTTAATTGGGTGGCATTTCCTGAATTATCAGAAACAGTGGATTACTTGAATCATTCTTACAGAAAATTGCCTTCTTAGCATACACTCATTTGTGATGCTTTGTATAATGCTTTGCTTAACTAATTCATCAATGGGAAGTATTCTTACTAAGTCTTATTACTATAGTGATCACTATCACATAATGATAAATCTTTAATGATTTGTTTTAATTAGAAAATAATGGCCAGAATGGTAACAGCTATTACTGAATACCTCTCTGAGCCAGACACTTGAGAACTAGGTATCACTTCATTTACTCAGGAAACTATTCCTTGATCTGTTCTTATCATCACACTGTGAATAACATTCACACACAAAAAAAATCTTTTAATTCTATAACTATTCCAGTTGTATGCCTTACATAAATTCTTACTTTGAGGCTACATGAATGTAGACCCAGGGATGTTTAGGTTAGAAACCTAAATCTTTCCTATAAGAAATATGGAAAGAAAAGCAGCTAACTTTTATAGCATCTCCTCTAGACTAGACTGCAGTCTGCTATATCCATCTATTAGTTCATCTTAAATATACACACAATGATGATTAGTATACAAATGCTTGTTTTTTCATGTACGGGAAAGTACAGAAATAAGCAATTAGAAAGTAATATGCTCCACACGGATCAAAACATCAGTGGTAGTCTAGATGTAGCACAAACTTTGTAAAAGTAAACATTGAGCCTAATCTTAGAGAAGATCTTTTGTTTCTCCGATCCTTCATGGTTGTTATCCTGTATATTTCAACTTACGTGAATCTTTTATTTGGAACAACATTTGAAGTTATCCTATGTAGTCTGGTGTGACTTCAAATGCTGTCATGAAAGAACATATCTAAATGTGAAATTAAAATATAGATTTAGTCTATAACAAATCCTTCTAAACATAAAAATGTATAAATTACTACTTTCTTCTTTTTAAAATCTTCTTCTCTAACAACTTGAAATGTTCTACCTGTAGTCATCAAGTCACCAAAGTCACCAAGTGTGTTCATGTATGTGACCAAATTTCACATTCGTTGAAACATAACATTTATGCATATTTGCAAGGTCAAAATGTAAACACTATCAAGGGAACTTTTCATACTAAGTTTTTCTATATAATGTTTGCCACTACAAAATTTGTTGGGGGAAGAGTTCTTTATTGGTATTCTGTTTCTTTCCCAGTTTTATGCACCAAAACCGAAAAACACATGTAGGATTGACTTCAATTGTCTACCAGTTTTTACTAGTTTCTTTTTTAATTACTTGAAATATATTTCATTCTTTGAAATACACATTTTATTCTTTGTAAGTGAATTTGCTAGTATAATTTGTAACATTAATTGCAAATAGTAATACTTTTACAAATATTTTTACCAATGTTTCACAAGATATTTGTACTCAAATGTCTTTTTACTGTAGTTCTAGTCTCCAAAAATTTGATTTTAAAATGATTTTTAATGAAATCCCTATTTAAGTTCTATGCTCAGGATCATATTACCCTAATTCAGATATTCAAAACAACATTTCCTTCAAGTATTAAAAATGTATTTTATGATTGTGACCTTTTTGTTTGAAATACAAAAGTATTGTTCATTTTAAATTCTAAATGTATTTAAGAGTATGCACAGTCTTTGCGTATATTATTCATAATGAAAAAAATTAGCTTAATTATCAGGGTTATTTTCCCCCAAGGCTTATTAAATGTGAGGGTAAATAATAAAGTGGAATTTCTATTATAATAACCTTTCTTTTTTATGTTGTACTTCTGTAGTATTAAGTTACTGTGAACATTTAGGTCTCGGCTATTGAGTTAATTTATTAACAAGTGCTAAATATAACATTACTGGAACACGTAACTGCAGTTATATTGAATGCTACATGGTCCTATCACAGGAGAAAGGAGGATAGTACAGTATATTATGAAAGTAATTGTAATGTGTAGTGTGTAATTACATATAATATGTAATTATTTCATAATAGCACCTTAAGCAAAGTATTGCAAAGGTAATTAAAATGTTGTTCTCATCTGCAATTTTAAAGTTACTGAAGTAGCAGTTCTTGATAAAGCTTAACTTTTATGCTAAATATAATGTGTATAAAAAGGTAGCTAGATTAATTTTCTTCTTTGTTTTGTTTCACTTCCAGGTGGAGGTTTGGCCGTCGGAACAGTTCTTCTAATTGGTTAGTATGGCATACACACTTTGTTCTTCCTAATCAGAGTTTTCTGTTGTGCATAATGATTTTATGGGTTTGCCTATTCTGATATTAAATATATCACTTTCTATAAGAATTAAGGTAAATTAGAGAGGAAATGCCTTAAGTTTTAATTTAAATTCAAATGTTGATCTGAACTTGAAATAAAGGAAGCAAGTATATCTGAAAATATAGCTCTTATAATTTAAAAATGTTCACAGTGCATTGTCCTCCATTTTTTTTAAAAAAAGCTAAAATCATTGCCAATTGTTTTTTTCTTTTGTTTTGTTTTGTTTTGGAGAATCTCTGTATTTGTATTTTCAGTGGAACTAAAACAGTGATTAGTTTGAGAAGTTGATGTACCAATAAGTCCATTGTATATATATCATACATTTTTATCATTTTCTTCTTATTGAAAGAAAAGTAACAGACCAATAAATCATATTTTGCTCATCTTTAAGCACCAATGGTTCTTATTTAATTATATATACATAATCCCATTTGCCTTATTGTTTAGTTTAGATCATAGAATCTTGGAATTGAAATAAACCTTGGCAGTTACGTAGTCAAAGCTCCCATCTAGCTACAAATCACTTTTCCGTCTAGACACAAATCACTTTTCCATCATCCTTGACAGTAGCAAACACCATTTGAATATAGATTATATAGTTTAAAGGGCTCATTACTTCACAAAAGAATGCATTTTTTTTCAATATATGAAATTTATTGTCAAATTGGTTTCCATACAAAACCCAGTGCTCATCCCAAAAGGTGCCCTCCTCAATACCCATTACCCACCCTCCCCTCCCTCCCACCCCCCATCAACCCTCAGTCCATTCTCAGTTTTTAACAGTCTCTTATGCTTTGGCTCTCTCCCACTCTAACCTCTTTTTTTTTTTTTTTCTACCCCTCCCCCATGAGTTTCTGTTAAGTTTCTCAGGATCCACATAAGAGTGAAAACATATGGTATCTGTCTTTCTCTGTATGGCTTATTTCACTTAGCATCACACTCTCCAGTTCCATCCATGTTGCTACAAAAGGCCATATTTCATTCTTTCTCATTGCCACGTAGTACTCCATTGTGTATATAAACCACAATTTCTTTATCCATTCATCAGTTGATGGACATTTAGGCTCTTTCCATCATTTGGCTATTGTTGAGAGTGCTGCTATAAACATTGGGGTACAAGTGCCCCTATGCATCAGTACTCCTGTATCCCTTGGGTAAATTCCTAGCAGTGCTATTGCTGGGTCATAGGGTAGGTCTATTTTTAATTTTCTGAGGAACCTCCACACTGTTTTCCAGTGTGGCTGCACCAATTTGCATTCCCACCAACAGTGCAAGAGGGTTCCCGTGTCTCCACATCCTCTCCAGCATCTATAGTCTCCTGATTTGTTCATTTTGGCCACTCTGACTGGCGTGAGGTGATATCTGAGTGTGGTTTTGATTTGTATTTCCCTGATGAGGAGTGATGTTGAGCACCTTTTCATGTGCCTGTTGGCCATCCGGATGTCTTCTTTAGAGAAGTGTGTATTCATGTTTTCTGCCCATTTCTTCACTGGGTTATTTGTTTTTCGGGTGTGGAGTTTGGTGAGCTCTTTATAGACTTTGGATACTAGCCCTTTGTCCAATATGTCATTTGCAAATATCTTTTCCCATTCCCTTGGTTGCCTTTTAGTTTTGTTGGTTGTTTCCTTTGCTGTGCAGAAGCTTTTTATCTCAAAAGAATACATTCTTGTTGAAAATGCTATAATGTTTTAGAAAGTTCTTCATATTAATGTTGAACCTGTATAATTTAACAGATTTGTTGTTCCTAATTTTGTCCTCTGGCATAATACAGAATTAATTTATGTACTTCTTCATGTGACACTCTTAAAATACTTGAAAGTAACTATTTTATCGCCTCAGATCTTCTCTAAATGAAATAGAGAGTTTCTTAATCTGCTTTTTATGTGTTGTAGTTTTCACATTCCTCAGTCTCCTGGTATGTTCTTTTGTCGCACCTTTCAGTCAGCACCATCTCTTCAACTGTGCTCAGAACTGAATACGATATTCCAAATTTAGTGTGACCTATATTCAGCATATTGAGACTGTCAAATGTGATAATCCAGATAGAATTATTATTTCTATGCCCAATAAAGTTGCTTTATATTCATTGACTTCTCTTAAAGTAGCAATGAAATGTGTTAAGTATTTTAGAAAACTCTGCTCCAGGAATGACTAAAATGCAAAATGGTTGTGGGGCGCCTGGGTGGCTCAGTCGGTTAAGCATCCAACTGGCTCAGGTCATGATCTTGCAGTTCCCAAGTTCAAGCTCCACATCAAGCTCTGTGCTGACAGCTCAGAGCCTGGAGCCTGCTTCAAATTCTGTCTCCCTCTGTCTCTGCCCTTCCCCTGCTCGTGCTGTATCTCTGTCTGTCTCTCTCTCTCTCTCAAAAATAAATAAACATTAAGCAATTTAAAAAAAAAAAAAAGGACAAAACAGTGGTGTGTAAAATTTGCTACATACATAAGCATTTCTCTAATAAATGAAGCTCAATCTGGAAAACTCAAAAGAGATTTGTAGTATATCTTACTCCCCATCTCTGCTGGATAATTGAAAAGTAGTAATAATAATAGTGGAGCTGCCCTTTATTTAAGTCTCACTCTGGGTAATGTATTGTGGTAAATGTTTTGTACACAATTTTTCCCTTAATATAACAATCTTATAAGATACTACATGTAATCCATATTATCCCCATTTTATATTTTAAGAAATAAGATTCAGAGGAGTGAAGTAACTTTCCCATTATCACATAGTTAGTGAGAGAAGTAGGATTCGAAATCTGGTATGACTGAAAAGTTCATATTTTTTGTAACTGTGCTATGTAGCTTTTTTAATGCTTCATTTAATGATCACAAACACTAAAATAGGAGTTTTATGCCTTTTTTTAGAATAAAGTATTAAATAGTTAAAGAAAGCCTACATTTGTGTGGGCTTTTTCTTTTAGTAAATTTTCAAATTTCTAAACTTGAAAGAGTCCTTCTTTAATTATTCACAATAAGGATACAGGTTGCAGCCGTGCCAAAATTCTTTGTTTTAAGGGAACAAGTTGGTGGTTGCCAGAAGGGAGAATGGTGGGGAGATGAGTAAAATGGGTGAATGGGAGTGGGAGGTACAGGCATCTGGTTATGGAATGCATACATCACAAGGATGAAAGGCAGAGCATAAAGATTCCAGTCGATGGTATTATAATAGTGTTATATGATGAGAGATCATAACCATACTTCTGGTGAACATAGCATAAGGTATAGAGTTGTTGAATCACTATATTGTATTCCTCGAAACTAATGTAACATTGTGTGTCAACTAAACTTCAATTAAAAATATAGTAAAATAAAATTTTTTAAAAAAGAAAAAACTCTTATTTTACATTATCAGCATTTCTTCATGCCAGTCTGAAGTTTTATGTCCATCATAATAAAACAATATACAGAGAATATTATTTAAGATTTGTTTCAGAGGGGCGCCTGGGTGGCGCAGTCGGTTAAGCGTCCGACTTCAGCCAGGTCACGATCTCGCGGTCTGTGAGTTCGAGCCCCGCGTCGGGCTCTGGGCTGATGGCTCAGAGCCTGGAGCCTGTTTCCGATTCTGTGTCTCCCTCTCTCTCTGCCCCTCCCCCGTTCATGCTCTGTCTCTCTCTGTCCCAAAAATAAATAAACGTTGAAAAAAAAAATTAAAAAAAAAAAAGATTTGTTTCAGATATGCAATATTTGTTAAAAATTGGCCTGTATAGTTGCAGCTTATTGCTATCTAAAATATATTAATTTTTAAATTTTTTTAAGTTTACTTATTTTGAGAGAGAGAGAGTAGGGGAGGGGCAGAGAGAGAATGAGAAAGAGAGAATCCCAAGCCGGCTCTGTACTGCCAGATCATGACCTGAGCTGAGATCAAGAATCAGATGCTTAACCAACTGAACCACCCAGGTGCCCCTAAAATATATTAATTTTTAAAAATCATGCCATTGAGTCATTTTGGTCCTGTGTTCAGTCATCATATTTAACACAACCATTAGTTTCCGTGCAGCTCTTGGTGATAAAATATTTGCCAGTTTCTTACCAGCCATTTACTTTGATCACTACAATAGAATTTTCTGGACATTTACCTAGTGCCAAGTCTCTGAATAATATATAACATTTAAGAAAAAGTTAAGTAAAATATGTTCTATAAAATATTTGTGTCACCCATCAGTTTTTAAGGTTAGGGTACAGAATTATTCCTAACAGTAGATGTAAGAGGGAGAAATACCCTGTAATTGAGAATTTCTAGAAATGGTGATGTCAGTCTCATTTTTAAAAACTTATCTTTTAGTTAAGAATTGTTGAAGGATTTTATGGAAAAAATAATTCACAGTTTTAATATCAATAAATAAATACATAAAATACAAAAGGATATCTAGAGAAAATTAGGTTGTCCTTTCAGTTGTTCATCCCCATACCCAGAGACAATACTGTCCTAGTATCTTCCCCAAATATTTTTACTTAAGAAATAAACATGGGAGCACTCTGCTTTTTCCACTTAACACATCTTAGAAATCAGTCCATGTGCATTCATATGCCTCATTCTTCTAACAACTGTGTAAGATTTCATTATATGGATGTGCCATAATTTATTTAAATAATTCCCTATTGATGAATTTAAGTTCCATTTTTCTATTGCTAACAATGCTATTGTACATAATCTTGTATATAAGCTTTGCATACATATGTAAATATCTGTAGACTTGGACACTTGGGTGGCTCAGTTGGTTGAGCGTCCAACTCTTGCTTTCAGCTCAGGTCGTGATCCCAGGGTCATTAGATCAAGCCCCGTGTCCAGCTCTGTGTTGAGCGTAGAGCCTGCTTGATATTCTCTCTCTCTCCCTCTGCACCTCTCTCCTGCTCATGCTCTCTGTCTCTAAAATAAAATTTAAAAAGATATTTTGAAAAATATCTGTAGAATGAATTCTAAGATATAGAGTTGCTTAGTTGTTAAGCATGTTAAATTGTATTAGGTATTATTAGCATGTTAATTAGCATATTATTAGCATTGTATTAGATATTATTAGATTGGTCTCCCAAGAGATTATACCATCTTTTACTTCAGTCAGTCAGCAGTTATAAGAATACACCAGTGAGTTTACCCTCACCCTGACAACACTGTATTTTATCAAACATTTAAATTTTTACCAGTCCAAACAAGTGAAAAGTAAAGAATGACATTTCATCATTTGGGCCTCAGACTTTTCTCTTTAATAACTAAAAATCTGGGAGGTTATTATAATAGTTTTTAAAATATGCAACTGAAATGTATTTATTTATTTAAAAAAATTTTTTTATGTTTATTTTTGAGAGACAGAGTCGAGTTGGGGAGGGGCAGAGAGACAGAGACACAAAATCCAAAGCAGGCTCCAGGCTCTGAGCTGTCAACACAGAACCTGATGCGGGGCTCAAATCCACAAACTGTGAGATCGTCACCTGAGCTGAAGTTGGACACTTAACCAATTGAGCCACCCAAGTGCCCCTAAAATGGGCAACTAAATTTTAATTCTTTGCTCCAGTGGAAGTATCTGGATATGATATGATACTAGGAATCCAGTGATTATTTATGATTTATTCAGTGAACGTTCATTGAACACACAGGTATATGCTAGATATTGGGGTTTTATATATATAAATAAAATACTCACTTCCCTTACAGAACTTTGCACCTGTGGAGGAGACATATGTAAAGCAAATAATTACAATATAATAAGTTAAATACCATAATAGATGTGTCTATTATTATTACATTTTAACATTGGTTGTAGCTAGAACAGGGGACTGCTATTGATTTTTATATATTGATCTTATCACCAGCAACTTTTTTTTTTATTTTTATTTTTTAGTTTACATCCAAATTAGTTAGCATATAGTGCAACAATGATTTCAGGAGTAGATTCCTTAAGTTTTGAATAGTTTATAGATTCACTTGTGTATTATAATTGGCCAATCATCTTCTGCAAATATTGATAATGTTATTTCATAACAGATTTTGATATCTGTTTTGGTATCTGGAAGTGGGTGCTTCCATAACAAATACCAAAAAATGTGGGAGTGGCTTTGGGACCAGGTAGTAGGCAAAAGCTGGAAGGATTTTGAGGAGCACATTAGATCCTAAATTGCCATGAACAGATTGTTAGTAGAAATATTATACTCTAATGACAGAGTGAAAAGGAACTGAAGACCATGTTACTGAAAGCCAGAAGATGGGGAATCCTTGTTATATAGTGGCAGAAAGCATAGTGACATTGTTGTCTGCAGTTATATGGGAACAGAACACATACATGCCTAATGAACTTGATCTAGCAAAGGAGATTTTTTTATCAAGAGTAATAAGGAAAAACTCAGACAAGAATAACTAAAGCATAGTAACATTAAAAAAAAAGTCTATTTCTGATGAAATATCAGTTCGCCAATGTTTTTATTATACTTGGTATTCAATAACTGTTTGTTGAATAATGATTAAATAAAAGAATGTGACAAGTATAAGACACAGGCCTTACCTTTATAGTCTGGTTTTTCCGTAAAGCTAATATTTTGAATCTTCTTAGTAATATTTATGCTCTACTATCAATTTCTATGTGTCGAAGATTTTTGAAAATATGTATAACTGTGGGAAACTTAGTTTCATCATCTATTAGCTTCTTTTCTTTAGAAAACCTTAAAGCAAAATTTGGAAACATTTTCACATTTTGAAAGATTAGATTAGAAGAAGGAGTTTTATATACTAGGTTCTCTACTTTTCTTCATTGCCAAGTCAATACAACTTGTACAGTGAATGAAATTTGCCTTAAAAAAATGGATGAATAGTTCTAAATATAAACCAATTATGGAGATTTAAGGTTAGTGGTTGGTAGCATAGGATATTACTATGTTGCTCGTCACTCAAATATTTTTTTTTAATTCTAGAAGTTGAAGAACATTAAAGCATGAATATGTTTGCATTAATAGTTTATCACTTATAGATTGTCAATTTTTAAACCATTTCTCTTCAAATAGATTACTCATGTACTAAGGCATATGCATAAGTGTGTGCATGAGTATGGGCCTGCAGAGCAGCGTGTTTATAATTTCAGTAGCAATGGAACTGTGAAAACTAGAGCTTATGAGCGCTGCCAGAGACCCAGAGTAGGTCTACTTTAGACCTTCCAAATACAGCTAACTAAATAAATATGAATTTATAACAGACCATTCTCAATTGAATGAGTACGGGCCCCCTACATTTATTTAGAAAGTCAAAGATTTTTCCTAAAATATGTTTCATTCTTTAGTACTGGACTGGGTTTTGAGATGTTTTATATTTAAATGCTTTCTGGCAGTCTGGTACAAGGGTAAAATTGGGACATCTTAAAAGTATCAAAAGTGAAGGAATGGCATAAATATTTAGAGTTTTTACAGCTTCTTTTAAAATAAAGGATCTTGATCTGTTTGCAGAGATATTGAGCATCAAAGAGATTTAGTGGAAGTTGCCAGTCATTAAAATACAAGTTATGTGACATTTATGAGTCCATTATTTTTAAATTAATCTCTTATGTTAATTATATCATTTTAGGAGCCTGCTTCAGATTCTGTGTCTCCTTCTCTCTCCCCCTCCCTCTCTCCCTCTCTCTTTCTCTCTCTCAAAAATAAATAAACATTAAAAAAATTAGAATCTTCCACTCTCTTCACTATTTTAACTTGTTATTAATTCATGTAATATCAAAAACAAAGCACTCTCCATATACTTTTCACAAGATATTATAATACTTTCTTGTCACTTGCCTTCAACCTTTTTGAAATTGCTGAGCTATATTTTTTCTTCTACACCATGTAATGAATTCTGAGCATTTTCCTTATTATGCACGAGTTGGCAAACTGCAGCCTGTGGGCCAATGACCTATCTATAAATAAAGTTTTATTGGAACACTACCATGCTTAATGATTTGTACATTGTCTATGGCTGTTCCTGTCGTCACAAAGCAGAGTTGAGTAGTTTCAACAGAGACTGTATGGTTCACAAGCCTGAAATACTTACTTTCTGACTTTTTAAGTAAAAGCTTGCTAATATCTGTTTTTGTAGCATATTTTGTATTTTTCTTAATTTATTTTATATTAGTACAACTTGTCAAAAGACTAAAATAAGACAAACTGGTATCCATGCAGTTCTTTAGTAAGACCTCCTGACCTTTTGTCCTGAAGCATCTAAGCACCTACGCTGTGTTTAGCACTGCTAGGCAGTATAAATCTTGGGTTTTACCCTTTCTGAACTTAAACTGGATATTGGTTACACATGGAATAAATGAGAACAGTACATATATAATATATAGATGTTTTTGCAGACATAAGAGATATGGAAAGACTTAAATTGAATCAAACTATGGGTAGAAATTGAGGGGAGAGGGAGGGAGAAAAGTACTCACATGGAAGCCCATATTACCAAATGCACAAAAGTAGATATCAACATAGTATGCTTATGTAGTAAAGAAGTGAAAGCTCTTCTAAAGCAGAAAGTTTATATTGAGGATTAGTCAAAGGGAAAGTTTGGCCTCCTGGGTCTCTTGCCTCAACTACCTACTTGTAGAATTCAGATTGTAAAACCTCAGAACCTTATACTAGCTTCTCAAACTGCACTGTGCAGAGATGAGGCTGTTCACTTTTCATCCACCACAGGACTTCTGGGATTTTTGTTTGTTTAACTTTATGGCCGGCTAAATCTTTCATGCTTTACCTCCTTGTTATCTTTGGTCGTTGTCCAAGATGTAAGCTGTTCCAATGATCTTTTCTGTTGCTTTTATCTCCATAATATTATTTTTTTGCTCTGTAGATTCAAGTTCCTACTATTCTTATCCCTTCTAAATCTTTCCCCTGTATAATACCTATTTCATATAAAATCAGCTCTAATATCTTAAAATACTATCATTGAATATTTTATTGAATTATTTACCATTTATTATGGATTTACTGTGTGCTCAGTATCATGCTAAGCCCTTGACGTGTATTTTATCATTTACTTTCACAACAATCAAATGAGATGTCTATATTTTAGAGGAGAGTGAGATTTTGAGAGAGCAAAGTAACTTGTCCAAGGTCACACACTTAGTAGCTAAGATTTGCAAGCAGGTTTCTCTGACATTAAATCATCATTTTACACTAAAACCTGATGATTCATCTTAATTATTTTCCAGAGTGAGATTTATACCTTTGGCTTTTCTGCCTTTTATATCATCTCACTCCTGCCACATATTGACTTCTTAGTTATTTCCTTCCTGATATCCAGCCCTCAGTGAGCTTTTGGCATTCACCAGCAAACTTTTGTATCTCTCATCACCTCTTTTTCATTCTCCATAACCTCAGTGATCTTTTAAAACCTCATACTCAAACAACAAACATTACTACTTTCTCCCTCATTTTCTGGGATAACTTGCAGTATTTCACATGAAAGAAAATGGTCTCTTCAGATGACAACTCCCCCAACTTCCCACTGTCAAGCTTCAGTACCCACACATGGGAGAATGTCTCCTGTTTGAGAGTCATCCTTTCACCTGGACACTAGAGCTTTCCTCCTTCCACCTTACCAAGGAATGGCAATACCAGTTTTCTCTTCTTTAACTTCTCCCTCCTCTTTAGTTCTTTCCTGTGTGTACTTAAACCTGCTCAAATCTGTTTTCAAGCCTCATTTAAAAGGAAAGGAGGAGGGGGAATTCTTCTTTAACCCCACTCCTCCAACTATCCCTTTTTCTCTTCCTTTTATAGGAATCTATACATTTTCATGATATTTAAGTCATTCCTCAGTTTATTTAAGGAAATAGCACATCACTGAAACCGCCTTAGCCAGAGATATTAGTGGCCTTCTCATGGCTAAACCCGAGGAATACTTCTCAGCTCAGCAGTTGATGTGGTGAGTCACCCTTTTTTTAATGTTTATTTATTTTTGAGAGAGAGATTGACAGAGCATGCATCCATGCAAGCAAGGAAGGGGAAGAGGTAAAGGGAGACAGAGAATCCCAAGCTGGCTCTATGCTGTTAGCACAGAGCCCAACGTGGCTCGAACCTATGAAATGTGAGATCATGACCTGAGCCAAAATCAAGAATAGGATGCTCAACTGACTGAGCCACCCAGGCGTCTCAAGTCACTTTTTTCTTGAAGTACTCTCTTCCTTTAGATCTGTTATAACATTTTGTTCTAGATTTCCTTCTACCTTTCTGCTTTTATTTTTTTAGACTCCTTTGGCTCAACTTAAAATATTAGTATCCTCTTCCCTCTTCTGGTGCTACATACTCTTCCTGGGAGGTCTCAGTTCCTGCCATAACTAGAATGACCAGGGGTGGAAAAAACTCATTTTATGAAATCTGTAGACATTGATGCATACATAGGATCAACAGAGAAATGCAGAGATCATATTCAACTCCCTTTCAACATTTTCTCTTGAATATCTCTCAAAATCAATGTGTCCAGAGCTGAACTTCCTTATCTCCAAATTCTACCCCAGTCCTCCAAATCTGTCCCTCTTCCTATGATTACTAGATTATTCAGGCTACCAAGTGACACATGACAGAGACCTGAGTGATGTACTTGTTTCTCCACTGTACACATCCAGTAATCATTAAATCCCAAGGTTTTTAACCTTTTAAATATCTTAAAATTCTGTCTACTTCTTTCTATTCTTGCTGCTATGACCCTAATTTGGCCATAATCCACAACTTTCACTAAATTATTGTAACAGCTTCTTAGGTTGCTTCCAATGTTTTCTTGCTTCAGTTCATTTTCATACTGTAGCTAGAATGAACTTTCTGATATAAAAATCTAAAGGTAATCATGATATACCCTTACTTAAGACCTTTCTGTGCTATCAATTTTAACATAATGCCCAGCTTCTTTAGCCTAGAAGATAAGGCCTTTAATGATCTGTCACTGCTGATTCTCTTCAGGCTTGTCTCTTCTCATGCCCTCACCTCTTTCTTCAAGCATATCATCCTAGGCTTTTAATTCCATCCATTTACCATTCTCTCCAGGCCTTTGCTTAAATTCTTTCTTGCTGCCTCCTTTTTTTCCTTTCTTATCCTAGCTCTTAATCATCTCTTAGGTCTCCACTTAGATTCTCTTCCAGAAAGGCTTCCTTAACTATTGCTTTCCTTACCCTCAGCCCACTTAGTATTCCTCCTCTATACTTCTGTAGTATTGTTTATCTACTTTATCATGGCACGTACTATACTTTGTTGAAAATACTTAACCATGTATCTTATTCAGTAGACTGTAAGCTCTGTGACCATGGCAACTATGTAAGGGCACCATGAATACATGCTTGAATGAATGAATGCTGTGAAAGCCTGGCTAAAAACAGTTACTTTATACTGGTAAGAAATAGGTAGTCATGGAGCATTTTGAGCTATGAAGAACTATTATGAAGGATGTGCTTCAGGAATAAAGTGAAAACTTGAAGTGATGGAAATACTAATTACTCTAATCGAAACATGAGATGATGTCTGTTACTATACTTTTGAGACTTTAAACCATAAGTTCATCACATATTTTGATATAACAATGCTACCTAATTTTTCTATTTCTGCATTTCATTATGTGTATTGGATTATAAATGTTTCACTATCTATTCTTAGATTGCTCTGGTATAAAACACCATTTCCCTACATTTTTCCTCTTTTAGTAGGTCCCTCTCAAGAATGTTGATTCTTCTGTTCTTTCTAAATGTGTGGGAGATAAAGGAGAGACAAGAGATAGGATGATTCCCAGATGTTTGGCCTGAGAAGGTTTGGAGTTAGTACCATTAGGTGAAGTCAGAAAAGGAGGAGAAGGAGCAAATGTTGATGTGAAGTATGAATTCGGTTTAAACATACTGAAGTTTATGAGTATTAAATTTAGGCTAGAGAAAAATATTTTGGATTTGTCAATATTATTTGACTGATACTTTGAGCAACTGATACTTTTTGGTTGAAGTCATTCATAGGTATGTATTAGAATGCCCAGATTTGTAGACCATGGAGGATCCATAGATGGAACTTTGGGGAGGGGGTCTCTTAATTCCCTGAAATGACATGAAATTTGTATATGACTGTGTATATTGTTAGAATAAGGTATAACTTGCATCATATTCTCAGAGTGGTCTGAGATTCCAGGAAAGACTAAGAATACCTAGAGTAAAAAGAAAAGCAAATCGAAGTCTAAAGCCAAAGCATATCAGTTAAGGGATAGGTAAAGGAAAATAAGCCCATGAAAGAGATAACGAGCATAGCCTCTGGAATCAGACTGGCTGATTCAACTCATAGCCCTGATCTTTACTAACTGTGTCACCTTAGGCAAGCTGCTTGCCTTCCCTGTGCCTTCCTTTTCTTACCTATAAGATAGGGATTAACAACATTTATCTTACAAGTTATTATGAGGATTAAGTGAACTAATGCATGACAAGTACATTGCACCATGTTTAACATATAGTTAGTGGTCAAGATTAGTTATGTATTACTTTTTACAGGATGTTGAGGAACTCAGAAGTGTTGACCATAGCCCAAAGTGAGAAAAAGAAAGCGAAGATGAAAGTTTCCCCATTCCTGTAGTTGGGATTAAATACTTCCTTGCAGGTCCAGAGATCCACCACAGCTACTTCCTCGTAACTGTTACCATCACCACCATTAGTAAGCATCACAGACAAAGATTGGAGAGAGCAAGAGTGCAATATTCAAGTTCAAAAGTGATCCCTCACTCAGGCAGGTAAGCGGTACAATTCCTAAGAGCATCAGTCATAGACATTGAGGATCCTTACAAGAAGCAAAGACTGGCATCCTTGCTAAACTTCTGAACCTGTAAGCCCTTCAGTGAGTAGTGCATGGTGAGAGAGTGCTTGGAGGAAGCCTGTCTTAAATCTCCCAGGGTTTGTCATCATTCCCGACAACAACACTGTTTTCTGTGTCTGGTGTAGGAAAAGGACAGAAGCCTGCTGGGAGAGATTATATAAATAGCCAAAATAATAATGATAGCAATGGCTAATATTACCAGAACAGAATTTGAATATGAATTACTGGCCAGCCCCCCAAAACCTAGATTCCACCTCGGAAGGGTTTCTCAGCAGCAGATGTGACCAAAATGAAACTGAGCACTACCCACAAAAACCATAGAACCCACCCATAGAAAAACATAGAAACCACCACAACTTCAAAGGCTACAAAACAGCAGGCTTAACTAGACCAGATCATATGAGGCTAAGGACATCTCTCCCTAACCAGACAGCCAATTATGTAAGCTGATCACTGCCAGGTTTTTCCCCCTGATCTCCTAACAACAGAACTAGGACTTGGAAAGAAGGCATGGAGGAAGAGGCATTTTAGAATCTTCCTTTCCTTTGGAACCCCTCTGTCCCACTAAGACTTTCAAGTTACAAGTCTCAGTCTCCACTAAAGGAGGGGGAAGGTTTGCACTGAATATTAAAGTTTTAAACTTGACTGTTCCAAGTTTTAATAACTGAAACTGGTGAGAAAGTCATGGAATTAGCTCTAGATGTCAAGAGATGAGAAAGGAAGATTTGGCATAGCTTAATTGAAAATAGTGACTAGAGAAATTAATAGAAGCAATTCATATTTATTTACCAAGGAATTGAGTCTAAAGAAACAGGGCAACTGGGAACAAGAAGTGTCTTAAAAATAGAGCATTAATGGAGAAGGAGAGTATAATTTCAGGAAGAAATTTGTCCTTGATAATAGCTGCAATAGACAAATGAAATAAGAAAGATTTTAAAGTGTCCCAGAAAACAGACAATTAGAAAGTCCTTGGTGACTTTGTTAGCATTCCCAACACAATGAAAGGGGCAGCTCTTTTGGACTTTGATGTTAAGAAAAATTGATATTCCTGTTGTTCCTATCTATTAGGCTTCATTCTACCTCTTGTGTGATTCCATTTACATATGACAGTCCATCAGATATTTGGAGACAGGTCTCTTACATCCTTTGGATCTCTTTTTCTTCAACCTAAGTATCCTTTTTCTCATGCTTTTAAGTTCTTTCACCCTCCTGGTCACTTCATTCTGAATATGCTTTAGTTTGTGTAAGTCCCTGAATGAAATATATACTATTGCCAGTATGGTCCACTACTGTAGAATAGACTAGGACTTCCATCTCTCAACCTAAGAATTAGACTGTTAATTCAGGCCAAAACTACATTTGCTTTTTGGCGATTTTGTCACATCGTTATCATTTTTGCTTTTCCAGTGTTATGGGGATTCACTCAATAGATTAATTAAATGCTTAATGTACAACCTCAAAATTTGTTTCACAAAAAATGGTGACTTTCAGCTTGAAGAGCGTATTGTTTTTTGCTCAACTCTAAATAGGTGATCTTCCTCCTATTAGTTTTGACTGCCACATAGGAGTCTTTGAAAAAACTGTGTGTGTGTGTATATGTGTGCATGTGTGTGTGTGTGTGTGTGTGTGTGTGTGTGTGTGTGTGCATGTACACTAGGGTGTGTTTTCAGCCAAACTTCAGTAGATCTGGCTGATTTACAAGACAAGATAGATTTTTGTTTTTTCCTTAATTATACAAATTATACTACTAAATGTATAGTATGTGCCTACTGCTAGCAATACAACAATAAAATACATTCTCTGCCATGAGGATCTTTTAGCTTGGTGGAGAAATTTCAGTATGTATATTAAATGCTACTGTAGGAGTTAACAAGATGCTCCAGGGCACTCTGGTCATCTCACCCAGCCTTGAGGAAAGCTTCTCCAAGGATGAGTTTACCTAATTTGGGTCTGGGAGGGACTTTTGAGGGAATTAGCTAGCCAAAAAGGTGAAGTAATTTACACAACACGTCCTGACTTAAGATGCAGTATAGCAACTAGAGATATTAATTTAAGTTACAAGTGTAGATAAGATCAGTAGGAATTGTATATAGGTAGGAAAAAAGTTACAACTCACACTCATTTAAAACATAAGTAGAAAAAGAGGAATTCTGCCATCTAGTTTATTGTCACTCTTCATTAATGATACATCACTCAATATTTTTTATTATCTGTGACTCTCCCTAGTTTATGCAGTACTTACCTAATATAGTTGTTCATTCCCTTACTAGTGTATAGATGTAACCTTAATTTTACAAATAATTATTTTAGTTAGGCTTATTTCTCATTTACTTTTACTGAGAAGTTGTTAAACAACCACCATGTCCTTTTATAGGGAAATGACAGTATGATACCACTTTTAACGCAAATATTTTTATTATACACATTAAACTCTGCTCTTTGGCGGTGACCACACAGAGCATATAGACCAGGTTAAAGGATTTAGTTCTTTCTCCCAACAGCAATGAGAAACCACTGAAAGGTTTTAAGTTGGGAAGTGAAATGATTGGGTTTGTATTTTCAAAAGGTTACTACTAAATTGGAGGATTAGAGTGGATGCAAAGAAACAAGAGGTGATTGCAGTGGTGTAGGCAAGAGTTTTTGGTAGCATGATTAGGGGAGTGACACTGTGGTGACACTGTGGTGTCACAGTGGTGTCGACAAGAGTTGTTGGTAGCATGATTAGGGGAGTGACACTGATTTGAGTGACAATCAAATTTCAGAAATACTTTGAAAATAAATATAACAGGATTTTAAGGATGGGGAAAGGAATGCATTGGTGGGAGAGAGAGAAGAGGAATCAAAAATAAGTCCTGATTTCCTAAAAACTGAAATGACCACATTTGGAAGAAAAAAAATAATGAGTTACTGAGTTCCGTCTTGGATATGTGTGATTTGAGGCACTTTTGTACTTCTGTATTTAATAACAACAAAAGGGCCCCTGGGTGGCTCAGTAGGTTAAGTGTCTGACGCTTGATTTCAGCTCAGGTCGTGATCTCGTGGTTGGTGAGTTCAAGACCTGTGTTGTACTCTGCACTGACAGTGTAGAACCTGCTTGGGATTCTCTCTATCCCTCTCTCTCTGTCCCTCCCCAGCTTGTGCTTGCACTCTTTCTCTCTCTTTCTCTATAAATAAATAAATAAATAAATAAATAAATAAATAAATAAATATTTTAATAATAACGAAAGCCTAAAAGCAGGAAAAGTCCATGGTAGAGAGATGATGAAATAAATTCTAGTACATACATTTTCTAGAATATTATGGCCCCTGAAACATGACAGCTACAAGACTATGAAACATGTGAAAATAGGAGAACATAAAATTCAGTAATAATTGTAACCATGTAGGAAAACACCACAGAAAAAGTACTGAAAGGAAATATAGCACAGTTTAGCAATTCTGTGAAAGTGATGGATGGTGGAAGAGTTTTTAAAAATTTATTTTCCATGTTGTAAAATGTCAGCCTTAGAAAGTAAAATTTTTAGTATCCAATTTGGTTTTTACATCAGTGATTTTTAATGACCTGTGTTTATATGGTTGCTTCTGTAAACTAACCCACTAGTAATTCCCTAAGGTAAAATCAATTCTTTTTTTAAACATGACTTTCTTGTTTTTTTTTTTCCTAAAGTTGAATAGAGATAAATTGTTAGTTATGTAAAGTGAGTGCCCCGCCCTCCCCCCAGTATGATAACTGCATTAGAGAATAGGCAGTGCCGGTCACCTTACCTCCATCCGTCTCTGTTCTCTTTTCCACCTGTCAGCTGTAAGCAGTACAGAGGCATTGAAAGTGTTTTTCCCTTACACACAAAACTTTCATGAAATGCTCCTAAATCCATGTCAAGCCCATTTTGCGTCTTTTAGATTTGTGGATATTAACTTGCAATGATAGTATTAAAGAACTATGTTCTTTAATATATACAATTGAACTTGATGTAAATCTACTATACTTTTGATCATGGATTTGCTCTAATTCACTATACTAAGGAGGTTTATCAACAAGTTACCACCTGCTGTTTTAATTGCACCTTAAGAAAGCGTTTCAATAAACCAACTTTACTGAACTATAAATTACACACAATGAAATGGACCCATTTTAAGTGTATATGTTAGTTACATTTTACAAATGTGTATATACATAGAACCACCACAGCAATCAAGATATAAAACATTTCCATGCATCTTCCAAAATTTCCTCATGCCCAAAAAAGTTTTCTGGCCCCAAACATCTAACTCCTTTCTATCACTAGAGATTAATTTTACTTTCTGTAGAATGTCACATAAAGGCAACCATGCCATGCATAATTTTTGTGTCAGCTTTTTTCACTTAGCTTAATGTTTTTGAGATTAATCTATGTTGCATGTACATTATTTTATTGTTTAGAAGTATTTCATTTGTGAATGTACCATTCGTCTTTTCCATTCACAAATTGATGGGCATTCGTGTTGTTTACAGCTTTTGGATGTTACCAAAATTGCCATAAACATTCTGTATAAAACTATGTATGGACATGTGTTTTCATGTCTCATGGGTAAAAATGCAGGAGTAGCATTGCTGGTTCGTTTAAGTGTAAGTTTAACTTTATCAGAAATTGCCAAACTATCTTCTGAAGCATCTGTACCATTTTGCATTGCCACTAGCAATGTAGGAGCATTTTATTTGTTCCACATTCTTGTCAATATTTAGTATTGTATTTTTATTTTACCTTTTCTAGTAGGATTGTAGTGGTCTCTCACAGTGTTTTTTGGGTTTTTTTTCCAGGGTTTAATACAGTTAAACTTATTTTTATACATTTACTGGATATTCATATGTCTTCTTTTGTGAAGGGTGTATTCAGATCTTTTGCTCGTTTTTATATTGGGTGGTTTGTCCTCATGGAATTAGAAGACTTTTTAGTATGTATACTGGATACTAGTTCTCTATCAGATATATGTATTGCAAATATTTTCTTTCTGTAGCTTGCTATCCATTTTTTTTTCTGTTATGGTTCATGCTTCCATACCTTGAGAAATCTACTCCAAGGTTGCAAAGTTATTCCCTATGTTTTCTTCTAATAGTTTTATTGTTTCAACTCTTATATTTAGTTTTGTGATACATTTCAAGGTAAATATTTGAGTATTAGTATGAAGTAAGATAGAAATTTTGTTGGTTTTTTTTTTTTTTAATTTATAGTCTGGGGTAAGACTGAGATTTTTTATTGTGTTTTGCATCTGGGTACCCATTATTCCAGGACAATTTGTCAAAAAAAAAAACAACCAGTTATTTCTCCACCTTTCTAAAAAATCAGTCATGTGGGTTTATTTCTGGACTCTATCCTTTTATATTGATTTCTATTTCTATCCTTTAGCTAATTCCATATTGCCTTGATTATAGCTTTATCCTAAGTCTTGAAATCAGATAGTAAGTCCTCCAATTGTTCTTTTTCAAATTTGTTGGACTATTCTAGGAACTTTGGATTTCTATGTAAATTTCAGAATTAGCTTATCAGTTTCTCCAAAAATCTTATGGGGTTTGCATTGGAATTCCATTAAAACTATAGATCAGTTTAGAAAGATTTGAGTCTTGTATTCCCTGAACAGGATATACTTCTCTATTTATTTAGGCTTTCTTTACTTACTCTCACAATATTTTGTACTTTTCATTGTGGGGCTAATTCATGCACATATATTGTCAAATTTCTCCAAAATATTTCATGGTTTTTTCAATTGATCATAAATGGAATTTTTAAAATTTCAGTTTCTAAAGTAAGATTTTAATATTTTGAAGTGTCTTGCAACTTGTTTTTTGGAATAGCATGTGGTTTATCTTGGTGTACATTCTAGATGCACTAAAGAATGTATATTCCAGAAGCAGTGCTATCAACAATAGCCAAATTATGGGAAGAGCCCAAATGTCCATCAACTGATGAATGGATTAAGAGGATGTGGCGTGTGTGTGTGTGTGTGTGTGTGTGTGTATATGTATATATATATATGTATATATATATAATGGAATACTACTCAGCAATGAAAAAGAATGAAATATCTTGCCATTTGCAACAATGTAGATGTATCTGGAGGATATTATGCTAAGCAAAATAAGTCAGTCAGAGAAAGACAGATATCATATGATTTTACTCATATGTGGAATTTGAGAAACTCAACAGATGAACATAGGGGAAGGGAAGGAAAAATAAGATAAAAACAGAGAGGGAGGCAAACCATAAGAGACTCCAAATACAGAGAACAAACAGGGTTGATGGGAGTAGAGTAATTGGTGATGGGCATTAAGAAGGGCACTTGTTGGGATGAGCACTGGGTGTTATATGTAAGAGATGAATTACTTGGTTCTACTCCTAAAGCCCAGACTACACTGTATGTTAACTAACGAGAATAAAAAAAAGAAGAATGTATATTCTGGAACTGTATATTATCTAATTCAAAGTGGTTGATAAGGTTCAGATTTTCTATTTTCTAAATGATTTTTCTCTTTAGCTGTTCTGCCAGTTACTAAGAAATGTATGATAAAATCTCCAAATTGAACTTATGTCTATCTTTACTTAGTTCTGTCAGTTTTGCTTTAAACAGTTGTATTTTTTTCAGAAATTCGAAGAAACAATTTATCCACACATATCTATGCACATAAGTACATATATACATGATCACAGAGTGTTATAATTTCTTACATATTTGTCATTATTTATATTCTTTATTCCTTCCTGTAAATGCAGTTTAACGTGTTGTGTAGTTTTCCTTTAGCTTTTAGGTCCTGTAGTACAAGTCTGCTGTCCTATCTGAAAATAGTATTTCACCTCAGTTGTTGAATGTGTTTTACACATTGATAATTTTTTATTACTTGTTTTTCTTTCAACTCATATAATTACCATATCCTCCAGCCTTTGTTGTTTCAGATGAAAAATCACTTGTTGATTTTACCATTGTGCCTCTGTATGTCATATGTCATTTCTCCCTGCTGCTTCTAAGATTTAACCATGGTGTACTTAGATTTGGGGAATTTTTGGGTTTTTTTTTTTTTTTTTTGCATTTATCCTAGGAGAGGCTTCTTATACTTCTTAGATCTGTAACTGAATATTTGATCAAATAGAAAATTTAAATACTGTTTCTGTTTCTTATTGTCTCCCAGTGACTAGGACTCATGTTTTGGACTGCTCTGTATTCCACATCTCTGAGGTTCTGTTCAATTTTCTTAATTTTTTTCTTGTTCTTCAGATTTCATCATTTCTGTTGATCTCCCTTCAGATGTACTGATTGTTTTTTTTCCTTCCTTCATCTCCAATCTACTCATGAAATCACAAATAAGTTTTTCCTATAAGGAATAATAATTTTAAGCTCTAAATTTTCTGTCATTCATTTGTATAGTTTCTCGTCCCCTTTCGATATTCCTTTTCTGTTCACTTATTGATATATTTTCCTTTAATACTTTTAATGCATTTTTCTTTGAGTCAGTTTCTGTAGGTTGTGTTTTCCTTAGTATGGATCACATTCAGTAATTTTTGGTTGAAATCTTCACACTGTAAAAAATGCATTGATTATGAATTCTATTCTGTTTTCCTGAGGATTTCAGGTTTTTTGTTTTAATAGACAGTTAATTTGCCTGATCTTAAATTAACTCTCATTTCAATATATTGTGCAGCAGATAGTATCTCTGCTCGATTTTCCAGATTTTAGTTTTGCTTTTTTAACTTGGTCACACAGGGCTGACTCTTACAATCAGAATTTAGAAGAGAACCAAATATTTGTACAGAATTTATACTCAGATTTGGGGGCTCACACTTTCTATGGTTCTCAGCCCTGAGTTTTGTCCTCTGCCACCTCAAGTCAGTGAGACTTCAGCTTTCTTTAATACAAGATTCTGCTCTCAGGTGGGGAAATAAATGCCTTCAGGGGAGCATTAAATTTGTAAATCTCACATGATTTAATTGTCTTTCAAGTTTATCCTGTTCTCTCTTTCCTACTTAACTGTTTCTTTCTCCCTCTCATGCATAGATAATAGATGGCTTAGAGGTCAACCAGGAATTTGGGCACATTTGCTAACATTTGCAGAACTCTTACTTCAAGGATTTTTCCCTTAAACTTTCAGCTGTTTTCTGAACTCTACATTCTGCTATCTCAAGCTGGAAAGGATTTGAATTAAAGCTGCCAGAGCTAAGGGAGGTTAAGAACAGTTTTAAGCAAAAAAGCCATAAATTAGAAATTCTTCCATGTCATGATCACAGTCTTTCAAAAGGAAACTGCTGTGGTTTCTGTCTGTTTTTCGTTGCTTTCCAATGCCTTCAAATATTTTTTAATGATTTTTTTTTCAGGTTTTATAATTATAGCTGCAAGAGGCTTTGCACAGTGCTAACATTACCACAAATTCAAACTTTCTTAGGAACATTTTTTAATAATGAGCCACACCTGGGTGGCTCAGTTGATTAGGAATATTTTTTAATAGTGTGGGTTTTACAGATATTAACAATGCCTGACATATTACAGGAACTCAATTAATATTTGTTGGATAAATTAATCATGGCTTCTCTTTTTTTAGATAATGCAATAAATTTACCTTTGTCTCTGGTTTTGTGTTGTCTTCAAAGTATTAAAGGAAAGAAGACTGATATAAAAATGTAGGCATGTAGCTATCAGTAATATTAAGAAAACAAAGATATACTCAAGTTGTTTATATTATGTCACAAAATCACAAAAATATTAACACATTTCTGTCAAACCTGACACATGATTTTTTCACAAAAATTCAGAAAGAAGGGAGGATGAAGGAATAATGAAAGGTAAAAGGACTGTTTACTAGGAAATCATTTAGTACAAATTTAAGAACTCTCAACTGAAAATCTTCAATTTTAAATTGCTATTGGATATAAAGCCTAAAACACAAATGTAGAAGTAATACTATTTTTACAAATTTTATAAATATTAATTTTCAGGCTACATACACTAAGTGCTTAATTGTTGTGACATGTAAGAAATTAAGTGTGAGTTTACAAACTGGTAGATAAGAATAGCCATTTTAATGTTTCTTTACTTTTGAGAGAGAGAGAGAGAGAGAGAGAGCACGCACAAATGGAGGAGGGACAGACAGAGAAAAGGAGGCACAGAATCTGAATCAGGCTCCAGGCTCTGAGCTGTCAGTGCAGAGCCAACACTGGACTCGAACTCACAAACTGTGAGATCATGACCTGAGCCAAAGTTGGATGCTTAACCAACTAAACTACCCAGGCACTCCAAGAATAGCCATTTTAGAGGTGCAATGCCCAAAAAAAAAAAATCTTAGTAAAGATAAAAATATCTGTGATTTCCTTGCTATAAGCATACATAATCCTCTAAATTTTGTGGATATCAGAAGTGGTGCAATAAATTGAGAAAAATTTTGGAATCAGACCATATTAAAAGGACTCACTTCTCATTGACCACCTAGATAAATAAGTCTCTTAGCCTATCTAACTGTACTTTAGGAAGACAGTTATTACCCCACCTCATATACTTGTTTTAAGGAGAAAAATTACAAGAATGTCTGAGTATGCTTGGTATATGATAGGATTCTGACTATATTTTTTTCTTTTTTACAGAAGAGGATAAATATAATATTTATTCTTCTTTGCTCTTCAAGTATTTCCTGGCAGAAGGAATCATCAATGGGCATACTTTGTTGGTTGCATCTGCAAAAGAAGACCCGGCTGATATTTTACAGGTATAGGATATACTATTCAATATTTCATTTTGAACATTTCATGAAAAAATATTGCTTATATATATGTAAACAAAATATATGTTTGTATATATACAAACTGTATTTAAATCCATTAATGGGAACATACATATATTTTATTCTCTTAAAATTTATTTGAACATGTAGTTTCATTTAAAAATTTTTTTTTAATGTTTATTTATTTTTGAGACAGAGAGAGACAGAACATGAGCAGGGGAGGGGCAGAGAGAGAGGGAAACACAGAATCTGAAGCAGGCTCAGGCTCTGAGCTGTCAGCACAGAGCCCGACACAGGGCTTGAACTCACAAACCATGAGATCATGACCTGAGCCGAAGTTGGTTGCTCAACCAATTGAGCCACCCAGGTGCCCCCCTTTTTTTTTTTTTTATTAAATTTTCTTTTTATGTTTGTTTATTTTTGAGACAGAGAGAAACACATGTAGTTTCATTTTTAAATTAATGTTCTCAGACAATTTTTTAACTTAAAATTGATATTGGCAGTGGGAAAAATAATAATAAGCTACTCAAAACTGAAATACATAAAATTATTGCTATACTATAGTCATGAAAATAAGAGAACTCTGTAAAAAGTTAGGTAAAGAAAAACAACAGCAGAATGTTATCGGATATTAAATACCAGTATCCTAAAGATGTAAATCAGAAGAAAGATACAGAAATTAGAAGTACTCATTTATTGGGTGCCTCGGTGGCTCAGTCAGTTAAGTGGGCGATTTTGACTCAGGTCATGATCTCACTGTTCGTGAGTTCAAGCCCCATGCCGGGCTCTGTGCTGACAGCTCAGAGCCTAGAGCCTGTTTCAGATTCTGCGTCTCCCTCTCTCTCTGCTCCTCCTCCACTCAAGCTCTGTCTCTGTTTCTCTCTCAAAATAAATAAACATTAAAAAATTAAAAAAAAAAAAAACCTAGGAAAAAAGTACTCATCTATTAATATTATTTTGCTTTGAAAATAACAGAAATTATTCTTTTCTAAGAAACAAGTAATAAAATAAGATATGTGGTCAATGTACTATATCTTTTTAAAACCAAAGCACACTTTAAAATTCAAAGAGGACAATATATATATGCCCAGGACAATATATATATATATATATTTCATATATATTTCATATATATTTTATATTTCTTTCATTTTTTAATATGTAATAATAAAATAGTTGGATTTAAAAGAATAATATGCCATTCTCATTTTTGTATTAAAAAATTATAAAAAATATTGTTTTCAACCTGCATACCCTTAATGTGGTCTAGTTAGTTTTCACAAGTTTAGAATAGACTGAATTAAAAATTTATGCCTATACAAATTGTAATTATTTATAATCTTCATAACACCAACATGTAGACAAAGTTTGTAGTGTATCACTGAGAAGAACAAATGAACTATTTAAAATGAGAAGTTGAGGAGTAACATAGATAAGTAGGTTTTCCTACATAATATTCAGTCAGTATTTCAGTGTTCCCAACTCTATTAGAGTTATATACGAGTCATTTGTATTAAACAGTCCAAAAATGAATGACCAAAACAAAGGTATTAATAGCATTTAGAGATACACCATGGGTCAGTGTTGGGGGGGGGGGGGTGGGGAGGTAGAGTGGGGAATGCTGTAATTGCTTAGTTTTAATTTTATGATGTATGCTTGGGAATTTCTGGAACCTATAACCAAGACAAATATTGCTGGTACAAGAAAAGGGAAAAGAAAATCTTAGAGACCATAATTATCTTAAAACTGTGTATAACTAAAAGACAAGTAAAGGATAAAAAGCCCCATCAGCTGCCTAAGATATATTATATAACCACCCAGCAATTTATCCATCATCCTTTGAAAACATATTCATGCCTATTGTAGTCAAAGCTCCTTCAGGAAGTCAGCATTAAGATGTAATGTTGAAAAATTACACCCCTTAGAAAATCCTATAGAACAATATACATGATGTTGTTAAAGCTTTTAAAAACACATTGGTAAGTATTTTTCAGTTAACTTTTTTTATCTAAGAGAATGTTCGTAATCATCTCAAATACAGTGATAAGTATTCTCTGAAATTTTTCTATGGAATGTTTTGTAAAATAGCAAAAATTAGATTTTTAAGTTAAAATATTTGTGTATA
This sequence comes from Lynx rufus, assembly GCF_022079265.1. Lineage (NCBI taxonomy): Eukaryota > Metazoa > Chordata > Mammalia > Carnivora > Felidae > Lynx > Lynx rufus. The sequence goes on from NW_025814897.1 coordinate 86,015,707, forward strand.
TCAGTAGGTAGGCTGATTTTTTTTAGAAATAAAAAATATATTCACACACGTACATACATAATTTTTTTAGAACTTGAAAATGCTGCATTTTTCTATTATATACTTTGCATAATTTTATTTTTTTAAAAATTTTTTTTTCAACGTTTATTTATTTTTGGGACAGAGAGAGACAGAGCATGAACGGGGGAGGGGCAGAGAGAGAGGGAGACACAGAATCTGAAACAGGCTCTAGGCTCTGAGCCATCAGCCCAGAGCCTGACGCGGGGCTCGAACTCACGGACCGCGAGATCGTGACCTGGCTGAAGTTGGACGCTTAACCGACTGCGCCACCCAGGCACCCCATATACTTTGCATAATTTTAAACAATATATGTTAATATTTATAATGTGATTTTCAGAAGTAAAATTAAATGCTATTTCTTAATATACTAAGGTGAGTGTTAAAGCTTAATTCAAATACTTTTAGTGACGACATGCCTGTATTGATTATATTCATGCAGGAAGAGATGTCTAATATCTAGAACAAAGGGTTAATTCCTGACTTATGGCATTAACTTTTTGAGTTATATCTTTTATACATTATGTACTATCCAAAATCTACTACAGTTAGAATAAAGAGGGAGGCTAGGATGATTTTAGGAGCTTAAATGTTTTACTTTGTAATATGCATTCAAGATAAGTAATGGTTATAGGCAGGAATATCGATAACTTATCTTGATGTTTACTAAAGGTTTACAGAACATATTTTTTAACATCAAACATACTAATAAGCAAATAGTCCATATTTAAAATCATTTATTATGAAAGTACCCATATCTAATATAGACAAAGTCTTTCATAATTGAAAATGAATTACCTTATATTAACCCATGAATCCTGGAATAAGTAACAGTTTATTTAAAATAAACCATATCAGGGCACCTAGGTGGCTCAGTTGGTTAAGCATCTGACTCTTGATTTCAGCTCAGGTCAGGATCTCATGGTTCCCAGGTTTGAGCCCCGTGTCAGGCTCTACACTGACAGCATGGAGCCTGTTTGGGATTCTCTGTCTCCCTTTCTTTCGCACCTCCCTGTTTGAGCACTTGCACATGTGCTCTCTCTCAAAATAACTTTAATAAAAAATAAATTGGGGCTCCTGGGTGGCTCAGTCGGTTAAGCATCTGACTTCAGCTCAGGTCATGATCTCGTGGTTCGTGAGTTCCAGCCTCATGTCGGGCTCTGTGCTGACAGCTCAGAGCCTGGAGCCTGTTTCGGATTCTGTGTCTCCCTCTCTCTCTGTCCCTCCCCCCTTCCTCCCTCTCTCTCTCTCTCAAAAAAAAAAAAAAAAAATTAAAAAGAAAATAAACTATGTCATATTAGATGAATTAATATAGCAACAAAATATTTAGTATTGAAGTATGAAAATTTAGACTAATATCTTCAGAATTCTTTTTTTCTGCACTTTAAATCTGTAAGTAAAAATCAGAATATCTCAATAATTTAGAGCATTTTTACATATCCCAAATATTAGTCTGTTACCCAAATAACGAACTCATTTATTAAGATCTTATTTATTGTACCTTGTATCTTTTGCTTTGTTTTTTGTTTGTTTGTTTTTTTAAGTTTATTGATTTATTTTGGGAGAGAGAGCAAGCAGCGTGGGGGCAGAGAGAGAGACAGAGAGACAGAGAGAGAATCCCAAGCAGGTTCCATGCTGTCAGTGCAGAGCCTGACATGGGGCTTGAATTCATGAACCATGAGATCATGACCTGAGCTGAAATGAAGAGTCAGAGGCTTAACCAACTGAGCCACCCAGGTGCCCCTGGTTTTTTGGTTTTGATTGAGAAAAGATATATTAATTGATTTAGAATTTGGGGCACCTGGTGCCTGAGTGGCTCAGTTGGTTAAGCATCTGACTTTGGCTCAGGTCATGATCTCACAGTTCGTGGGTTCAAACCCTGCATTGGGTTCTGTGCTGACAGCTCAGAGCCTAGAGCCTGCTTCAGATTCTGTGTCTCCCTCTCTCTCTGTCCCTCCCCTGTTCGTGATCGCTCACTCACTCTCTCACACGTGCGTGCAAAAATGAGTAAACATTAAAAAAATTTTTTTTAAAAAGAATTTGGGGCCCCTGGGTGGCTCAGTTGGTTAAGTGTCTGACTCTAGATTTTAGCTCAGGTCATGATCTCATAGTTCATGAGTTCGAGCCCCACTTCACGATGACAGCGTGAGGTCTGGTTGAGATTCTTTCTCCCTCTCTCCCTGCCCCTCCCCCATGCACGTTCTCTCTCTCTCTCTCTCTCTCTCAAAAATAAATAAATAACTTTAAAAGAAAAACAGTTAGATGAAATAGTATTATTTGTTAAACAGTAAGTTTGAATTACCATTAAAAAGGTTTCCTTTCCTTGTGTCAATTTGGTGTTAAGTCTATATTTAACATCCATCTCTCATTAACTGATCATGGAACAAGATTTAGAAGTCTGAATCCAGTGAGTGGTTAGTTGTTTGCTTTTAGTACATTATTGTACAGGCTGGGCTTTCTGAGTAAATAGAATAGAAAAATATTTCAGATCCGACTTTTCTTTCCTTATTCTGTCAAAAATTGGGATAGCTGTAAGAATAAAGTAAAAAAAAGTACCCCTTGATTGGCCATATACACTACTGAACATTTTTTTATTATACTTATCTTCAGAGTTGTAGTTTTATAACGTTCAGAACAAAAGTAATATGTTATGTTACATATAATTAAAAAAATTTTTTTGACCCTTCTGTCATTCTACTTTGTAAACTTTATGCATGCTCAATATCTTATAAATAACATATCTTCGCACACATTTTTACTTTTTCTAGCCTGTATAATACGTGTTTTATTTCCTATCAAAAGTATTTTATTACTGTGTATCTTCTGTTCATAGTATAAATACACATAAATGAAGAGCCCTTTAAAGGCAGAGCTATAATCAGAATATGTTCCCTTCATTTCTTTGTCTTTGATTTGCTCAGAAAACTACCATGTTATCTATATGCTTTTCAGTGCTTACAACTCTGAAGTGCTAGTTGAGCCAGAAATTTGCTGTTTGACCCAGGGATTTTTTTCCCCCTAGCTACTTGTGAGAGCTTATTTAAAATTCTAAGTTCTCCCCTGGCAGCCACAGTTAGAGCTTCTTTGGCAAACTAAAAAGACTAAGAAAAATCATGCAAAGGCTCAGTACTGCTTCCAGTGACCTACATTTGTAGCCAGCTTTTAAAAGATGGCATGTGCCTTATTTTCCAACAAAAAAATGAAAGATAAGATCAAAGAATAAAGGAGAATAAACCCACCTCTCTGTCACTAGCCAGTAAAAACCATTTCTGATACAACATTAAATTAAACACAAAGTTCACTTTGATATTTGTGTGTCACCAACATAAGAAAGGAAATTTGCATGCAGAAAAGTAGCCTAAGTCATACAGCAAAAATGCCATATTCTTTGATAGGATATTTATCCTCAGAAGGTGAAATACATTTGGGATATGAGCTTAGATTTTAATTTCTGTGATGCTACTTAACTAGCTGCAGGACTTTGCACAAGTCACTTAACCCTTCACATTAAGATAGAGATAGTTCCCTGGTTACCTTATTCTGGAATGCCAAATTAAAAATGAAATATCAAGAGTTTTGCTTTCAATATCTTAAAGAACTTCCTTCAGGCCTCACATTTACTTTTAAAAATTTTATTTTGAACTCCTAAAAAATATGGTTATGGATACTTCATGGTTATTGTCATGCCTAAATGTTAAAATCTTAGAACCATTATATAGTACTTTCCATTCTTTGAAAAGAAGCCACACAAAGTGAGAATTAGGAATATTAAAAATAGAGTTCATTTGTCCTCTGAATACTTTTTCTGAAAACATAGAAGAGAAAGTATTTAATCCTTTTAGAAGGGATAAATGACTTCAAATTCTGAAAACCAGAGCCATTGAAACTTGAAAAAAAATACTCATCAGCTCCCCAAATTAACATGTTGCCCCATGAAATAAAATGTTAAAAGATCCCATGAAAGGAGAAAGGCAGCGCATCTTCAAGGGTCATAGATTAAATAGATGGTCTTTGAAGATTTATTATGCACAAAGGGATAACTTTACTGTGTGAAAACCCCAAAGAGGACAGAGCTATCTCTCCAGCTAATGTTGGGATGATTCTTTCAGTGGCCAGTGTTTCCTTCCTAAAGTTTTGTTTTGTTCATCAGAAACCAACAGGCAGTTGCAGAAAGTGACCTTAGTACAGCACAGCCATCTTTTTGTATTATGTCATATTAGTGAAATCAGAGGCATTTGAAATGCACTTACCACTTTTTATAAAAGTTTTTCACAGTTCGTGTGTGTGTATGTGTGTGTGTCTAAGGCTGTGCTAGATTTCGAAAACAGGTGGATGGTATTAAAGAGTTAAATTGGAAGGAGAAAAGAGATCTGAGACTATGAAGCATCTTACCTTTATACTTCTTAAAACAGATTATAACAGGGTACTATAGAATTTTAAAAACCTATTTTGTGCATTTATCCTGTTGCCTCTACTTTTCAGTACTCAATGAGCAGAAAGAGAATCATTTTGTTCTATTAACACCAAGTGTATAACACAAAATAATGTTCAAATTTAATCAAAATAAAGTGATATCCAGTGTCATTTAGTGCATCACAATGTACTAAGGATTTTTGTGACATCTTCCCTAAACCGGGTTCATTTTGGAAAAATAAAAGAATATGTCATCAAACAAATAAAACCAGTCCCATGTGTGCTCCTGAGCTGGGAACATAACTGATCTGGACCTCTTAAATAAAGATAATGCCTGATTCCATTATTAATTGTGAGATATCTTTGACAGCAGATATCCCCGAAATTTTAGAATATTTCTTTACAACCTTGTAAAAATTCTATGACTTCAATTTAATAAATAATTATGTTAAGATTACTGTCACTATCTTAACTTTTACAATAACTACAAATATTTAATTATATCAGGTTTTCAGAAATTACTTTATGTTCAATAAGGACACTTCATACTTACAGGAATTATATAGAAATCCTTTTCAGCATAAGAATCCTTCTATATCTCAAGTAATTATTGCATAATCTGTTTACTTAGTATAGATTTTCATACATCATTTATTTTAAGAAAACAGGTTAATATATACCCGTATATAGTAAGCATTTACTAAAGGGAATTATTGCACATCGTCTCATTAATTAAACCTGTTAAAATCAATGATTAAGTGAAGAGTTTGGTCTAGTTTTTAAAACATTTCACAAAATGTATTTTAATCAAGGTATTACAAGGACAGCATCATTTACCATTCATTTTCTTTCTGTAACTAGGGATATAGATATAAAGATATAGTAATACACACACACACACACACACACACACACATATATATATATATATCCCACACACAAAATATATACATAATATGTACACACACACACACACACACGCAGAAAGTCACATGTTTTTAATAATGCTAGTTACCTAATTAGTAGCTCTATTCACTTTAACTTATATTATCTCTCTCAGTATGAGTTTTGTTGATTATTCACTTTAACTTATATTATCTCTCTCAGTATGAGCCAGATTAAACATTGATAGCATTTGCTATATGAACTTTATTTTGTAAAGGAACTCAAAAAGGAAAACTCCAATTTTTATGGCTAGAAATATTAATAGATAGCAACAGTGTACCCTTGTCTCTCTATAAACAAAAACATGGAATTTTTATTTATTTTATTTACTTAAGTTTTTTTTTTCTTAAGAAGCTTGTGAACTAAGGAGAATGTTTTGAAGGAATATGTATTATAGCTTTTACATTTTGATGTATGAAATGTATAAATTCTGTATCTAAGTTGATATATTGAAGAAAATTGATAAAATTATCATAGACCTCAAAGAGACTTGTTCCTAACAGCTTAACAGTTTTGATTTTTATATATGTTAGAAAACAATTGTGGAAGCCAATAATACCACAATGCCAAAAAATACAGTGCATTTCCCTTTAAAGTTTTTTTAAGTGAGTGCCTTGGTCAAGACTTGGAGTGCTGTTGATATTCGCAGGCACATTGCTAGGACCTGAATCAAGAATTTAAAGTTGCCTGTACTTCATTTTCCTAACCTCACTGCTAAATAGCAGTAGAACTCAGGGATTAATTACATGTCTGAATTGCTTCGAAATCCTTCTATGACTGGAGCTCTTAAAAATGTGATGGTTTAAAAGGTAATATTTTGAAATAATTAGATTATAATTTGCATTTAAAGAAAGTATTATTTTTTTTTACTGACTTTACCCTTTCCCTTTACTTCTGAATACTTCTGATGTAGACTTCCATTTCCTTTTCTTCATGTTATCCTTCTCCTTCCCTCTATCTTAGTGAAGAAAATTGAGTTTTTCCAATCTTCTCAATATAGTTCTTGTTTATATGTGAAAGAGAAATGTGATAAGGATCTGTGGAAAAGCATTGAGAACACTACTCTTAACCTAGTGGTTTCATTTTCTGTTTTTCAACTCATGTAATTGATGCAGTTGTCAAATTAAAAGCATCATTTTTGTCAGTAGCTTAATTTGCGAGTTTAGTTAAAATAATATTTGTATATTAATGTGAAAGTATTTTTCACCTTTTCTTCTTGTAATATCAGTAATTGTTCCCTCTTTATATACAACAGAAAATATATATATATATATAAATTGCACCAAGATGTTCCCTGTACTGAATTTGATTTGAAATATGGATGGAAATAATTCACTAAATACTAATCTTAAAATCCATGAGTTTAAAAACATTTTTCGTATAACATCAGCTATATACCTACAGGCCTTTGACTTACTCCATGCAATCTACATTTCTGAATGCTTTTAACAATTAAAGTAACCTCTCCCATATTTTTAAATATTGAAACGGAGATAATGTGGAGAACTCATCTTTACTAGATGGATACTCAGCCTGGATATTTAGAGTACTCTTGTATTCAGATGATGATAATCAGTCAATAATATCTTTGAATTTGTTTCTCTTTCTAACTTTCAGAAAATAAATGTTCCCCAACTCCCCCGAAATCAACAAAGTAATATACTTACTGATACAATATAATATACTTACTGATACATGGATAATGCTTAAGTAGTATTAATTATACAGTTACCAAAACCTGCAAGGATCAAAAGATTTTATTTTTAAGAAGGATTTCTCATGCTGCATGGATTATGTTGCTACATAATAGCTCAGTAGTACTTCTGCTGAATTGTAAAATAGCTTAGAGAGGAGTATGATGCCCATAGTTGGTGTAATGCATTGGTAATTAAGAGGGTGGGAGGTTAAGCTTCATTAACTGCTGAGGGATTGTATCTTGGGTTTTATTATGCCCTAGAGAACATAAAAAGTGAGAAGGGTCAAACTGTTGGAATCAGATTTTGCTTGTGCATCTGCCAAAACAAAGACCACAAAATAATATACCAGTAAGCACAGAATGGCATGAATTGAAAAGGGAAGAAATATATTTACAGCATCTTATGGCTAAGGATAAATGTTTCTGCTGAAAAAAAAAATAAATACCCCTAATTACTGGAGTATATTTTGGTATTGGAAGTTTATAATAATTTGGTTTCATATAAGTTTTTGTTAAAGTAGAATAAGCAGTTGTTTTTGTCCAAAGTTAGTGCCAATTTCTTTATTCGTGTTAATTTTCCAACATGATTCATCTGATTAAGAGAGAGAAATTTTATACTTTTCATTCCTATCTTCTGTGTAGACCATACGAAGCTTGCTTTTCATTTTTACTTATTCCTGATCCTTGCTACCAAATGTATGGTCACTGTAAGCACCGTACTCTATAAAAGAACCAAAAATCTGATATTCTTTCTTTTAAGAAACAAGAGTATTACAATCATGAAACGTGTTCTGTTGGTGCTCTGAGTGAGAAATCAAAGACTGGTGATTCAAAAGCATAGGGGAGAATCTTGATCTTTGATTACAGCTGTAATCATTGAATATTTAAGAGCTTATTCTTAGCATTCTCTTGTAAGACAGATTTTATCAAAACATTAAATAAACTTTTTGTTTGATTAGATATAGACACTGCAACAAATAGTGTAGATTATAGCAGTCATCATCTCTGATAGGGTCAAGGAATCACCATGAGCAGGTTAGGTGATGGCATACTTCAAAAAAAAAAAATTAGGGCTTACAAATGTAACAACATACTAAATACAAACTCTTACAGAACAAATTTCAGAATATTGGAAGATTAAAAAACATCTGAATAATCGGGGCACCTGGCTGGCTCAGTCTGTGGAGCATATGACTCTTAATCTTAGGGTCATGAGTTCAAGCCCCACATTGGGTGTAGAGCTAACTTAAAATAAATCGTTTTTTTCCCCCAAATATTGGTTTTGGTATATGTTTAAATAATTCAGTTTTCATTTGAATTCTGAATATCAGTATTGAAACCAGTAAGACCAAATTTTTATATAATGGATTTTTTTGTCAGAGGATTATATAGGATGATCTAACACTATTACCTTAGACTTGAGTTCTTGAGTTCACCACATGTAAAAACCACACAACTCTTAATTTGCGTTGACCAGTTTTTTTATTTTCTGCTATTTTTGTTCAGATTTCTGGTTAAAAGAATGATGCAAATACTGAAGAGTTACCAAGTGTTCACATAGGTCTAGCTAGGTAAATTACTTTTTCACACCATGTTGTGTTAAAAGTTTTTTATATATTGTTGGAAGGCTTAAAAATGGAGATGCTAGGCACCTGGGTGGCTCAGTCAGTTAAGTGTCTGACTTCAGCTCAGGTCATGATCTCACAGTTCGTGAGTTCGAGCCCTGCATGGGGCTCTATGCTGACAGCCTGCAGTCTGCTTCAGATTCTGTGTCTCCTCTCTCTCTGCCCCTCCCCCACTTGCATGCTCTCTCTGTCTCTCTCTCTCTCAATCTCTCTCTCTCTCTCAAAAATAAACATTAAATTTTTTTTTTCAAAAAAATGGAGATGCTAAAGGAATTTTGGCCCACTTACTAAAGAAATAACCATATTTTATCAAATCTGAGATGCCACTGACCACAAGATGCATCACTTTTATGTACCACTGAGACAAAAACACTGCCGAATAAACTTAAACAGAATGTGTTCTTTTAACTTAGGGTTTCTATTTAATTATTTTCAAGTTTTCTTAGACTTTTGTAAAAATCATATCACACTTGTAGCTAAAAAAGATAAGCAAAATGTAACTTACTCATAAAACTTCACATTCATATTACTATAATGAATTACTTTCTTCTTTATAGTCATTGGCCATTACCAGTTTTTCACATGATACTGTTTTCTGTGTCATCAAGAACACTGGTGATAACAGCATTTCTTATTAAATGCTCCTCTTTTTTTCCCACATTTTATTCTAAAACAATGCCATCCATCAGATGACTTTCTCAAAAAGTATCAAAGGAGGTTTTCTGGAAAACCAGGATTCATATTCTTTTTTAATTGAGTTATATATGGATTCTTGGCTGAAACATCAAAAAATTACATTTGTCCACTTACACACTAAGAATAACAACCAAGTTCATACATACGCAGACAATGATGACTTTCTGTTTGATATAATATCAATTGTAAAATGTACCCCAATTTCATAAATAATGACATATGAAAAAAAACCAGAATCAATGAAATGCAGTAAATGTATGCTTCAATTTTAAACCTGAGCTTTGATGTATTGGAATTACCCACTTCTCAGAACTGTCACAAATCTTAATTGTCCTTGTTTAGCCTAGTGCCACCAATTTAAAAATAATCCCCACTTTAAAAAAAAATTAATATTTATTTATTTTTGAGAGAGAGAGGGAGAGAGACACAGAATCTGAAGCAGGCTTCAGGTTCCTCACTGTCAGCACAGAGCCTGATGCCAGGCCCAAACCCATGAACTACAAGATCATGACCTGAGAGGAAGTTGGATACTTAACCCACTGAGCCACTCAGGTGCCCCAGTCTCCATTTTCAATGTGTTGATGTTTTCTTGGGAATACTTCTGTGTCCCTATGAAGTTGGAACTTAACCTATGCTTCTTAAAATGTATTTCTTACCATGTATTTCACTCAGAAGTATCATGCATTCACAAGTGTTACCTTGCTCATTTGGGAAATATTCTACCAGGAGGAGAAATAATGTTAAGGAAAAAAAGAACATTCTCTCTATGTGGTTAAAAGATACTAAAGCTGATAAATCAGGAACTGGACCTTTGGTAGATGTTTTTATGGAGTTTGAAATTTTTTCTAATTTTTGTGAAATACTAACAATAAAATAAGGGGAAATAATCCAGTAATCAAGTTCTTCTAAGGAAGTGCTTTTATCCTTTAAAAAGTATACCTTATTATACTGCAAGAAAATTAAGGAAATTTGCCTTTATTTATAAAATACATTTTTTTCCTCAAGAACTCTTCCACTGCATCTGGGATTGGATACATATATATACACATTTGAATTTAAAATTTTGAGAGATATACTTTATTACAAAAAAATAACACAGATGGTAGCCAAAAATTTAAACAATAATAGAATACTATTTGGCAATTAAAAAAAGAAGGAAATTCTGCCATTTGTGACAATATAGATAAATCTTGTGAGCATTATGCTAAGTGAAATAAGTCAGAGAGACAAATCATGCATGATCTTAGCTATATGTGGAATCTAAGAAACCAAACTCCTAAAAATAGAGAACAGATTGGTGGTTGCAAGAGGTGAGGGTGGGGGAAATGGGTGACTGTGGACAAAAGGTACAAATTTTCAATTATACGATAAGTAAATCATGGGGATGTAATGTACAGTGTGGTGACTAGAGTTAACAATACTGTAATGTATATTGGAAAGTTGCCAAGAGACATTTTAAAATTCTCATCACAAGGAAAAAAGAAAACATAGTAAGTGAGGTGATGGATGTTAACTAAACTTATAGTCATCATTTTATATTATATACATACATGAGATCATTATTTTGTACACATGAAACTAATTCAATGTTATATGTCGGTTCTATTGCAATAAAACTGGGGGGAAATTGCTCCATGCTCAGTGTGGAGCCCGACGTGGGCCTTGATCTCACAACTGTGAGATCATGGCCTGAGCCTAAATCAAGAGCCAGATGCTTAGCCAGCAGAGTCACCCAGGCACCCAAGTAGTTCCTTTTTAACATTTTGAAGAATCTCTGTTTTCCATAGTGACTGTACCAATTTACATTTCCACCAGCAATGCACAGTGGTTCCTTTTTCTCTACGTCCTTACCAACTTTTATCTCTTGTGTTTTTGATGACAGTCATTCTCACAGATGTGTAAAATGAAATAAACCTTTTGTTTTCCGGTTGATAGAAGATATATATGTCTTCATTTTATTATTAACATATTACTAATTTTTTTTATTTTTATAATTTCTACCTCTTTATTGGATTCTTTTTTTAATGGCTAGATTATATCTTCAAATACTTTTTTTAGCAAAGGTTTGTGGTAGGTAAGCTTTAAATATTATATGCTTTTTAAAAAATGAGTATAGTTTGTACTTAATAGAAGATTTTCCTCGTGAAGAATTATAGGTTCAACATCAGTTTTCCTCATACTTTGAAGACCTTGTTCCCGTTGTCTTCTGAAATCCAGGGTTGTTGAGATATCTGCTACCCATCTATTTCTTTTTCTTTTCCTTTTTCTTTTTTTTAATGTTTATTTATTTTTGAGACAGAGAGAGACAGAGCGTGAGCATGGGAGGGACAGAGAGAGGGAGACACAGAATCTGAAAAAGGTTCCAGGCTCTGAGCTGTCAGCACAGAGCCCGATGCAGGGCTCGAACCCATGAACTGTGAGATCATGACCTGAGCTGAAGTCGGACACTTAACCAACTAAGCCACCTAGGCAGCCCCCCATCTATTTCTTTTTCATTTATAAGTAATATGTTTTCCCCCATTTTAAAGCTTGCAGGCTTTTACTTTTAACCCCCAAGTTGTGAAAGGGCATAACAATATTTTTAATGGGTCTTTTTTCCATTCAACTAGTTTAATTCTTCATACATTTTTCCAATTTGTAAAACTATGTCATCTCCATAGCTGTTTAAAAACTTTGATATTTTTCAATTAAATTTTGATTATGTAAGTAATTCACAACTAGTATATGTTCTCATTTCTACAAGTTACATCACAAATAAAGCTCAACTCATATGCCCCAAATTTCATTTAAACCCCTTCTCTCTCTCTCAAAGCAGTTAACTACTGTTAGGGGATTGGTGTGAATTCTTCCAAACAAAAACTACTACATATGTAATAAAATATACCAGTTTTATGTACAATTTGAGTAAATAGGATAAATGTATACATGGCGTAACCACCGCAGTCATACACAGAACATTCCATTCCCTCAGAAATGTGCCTATTCGTACCGCTCTCCTCTTCCTACCACTTGGCCCCTGGTAGCCTCTAATCTGTTTACCATCTCTATGGTTTGCCTTTTCTAGAATTTCATATGTATGGAATCGTGGTATATAATATTTTGTATCTGGCTTCTTTCACTTAACAATGTTTTTCAGATTAACCATGTTTCTATGTGTATCCATAGAGTTGATTCCTCTCACTGCTTTTATTAGCCATTCACTAGTATCATGATGGACATTTGAGTGGTTTTCACTTTTTGACTATTAAATGAGGTTGCTATGAATATCCACGTATACATCTCTATATGGACATATGTTGTTATTTCTCTTGGGTAAATACCCAGGAGATGAATTGCTGGGTCATATTGAAAGTGAATGTTCAATTCTTAAAGAAATTTCCAAACTCTTTTCTAAAACAGCTGTGCAATTTTGCATTCCTACCAGAAATGTATAAGATTTCTAATTACCTCTTTCCTTTTTAACATTTGGTGTTATCACTTTTTAAATTTTATTTGAACAATTCTAGTCTGCACATAGTGATATTTCATTGTGCTTTTAATTTGCTTTTTGCTGATCACTAATGGTGTTGAGCATCTTTTCATGTGTTTGTTTGCCATCCATGTATCTTTTAATGAAGTGTCTGTTCGGTTCTTGTCCTATTTAATTATATTTCATCATTGATTTATATTCTGGATACGAGTCCTTTATCAGTTATGTGTGTGGCAAATATTTTTTCTGGATACAAGTCCTTTATCCGATATGTGTGTGGCATATTTTTTTTCCCAATCTGTGGCTTGACTCTTTGTTTTCTTAGCAGTGTCTTTTGAAAAGCGTTATTTATTACTTTTATCAAGTCTGATGCCTCAGTTTTTTATTTTATATTTCATGCTATATTTTTGTCCTATTTAAGAAATATTTGCAAACTTTTTTTAAAGGGCTAAATAGTAAATATTTTTGGCTTTGCAGGCCAAATGAGCTGTATTGTAACTACTTGATTCTGCTATTGTAACAATAAAGCAGCCGTAGATAATTCTTTAGCAAATTCCAGTGAAATTTATTTACAAAAACAGGTAGCTGATTGTATTTGGCCCACAGGCCATAGTTTGTTGATCCCTAGTATACTCCCAAGTCACTGAGGTTTTCTCCTTTCTTGTTTCCTAAGAATTTGTTGTCATCCTTTCTCTATTGAATTACCTTGGCGCTTACGTAGAAAATCAATTAAATAAATATGTGTGTCTCCCTCTCAACGTTATTTTCTGTTCCATTGACCCATGTGCATGTCTTATATGGACTTCATCATTCTGTTTTTATAATGTCTTCAAATCAGGTATGTTTAAGTCCTCCAACTTTCTTCTTTTGCAAAATTGTTTTGTCTATTTTACAGCTTTTGCGCTTTCATATTAATTCTAAATTAAACTTGTTATTTTACCTGAAAAAGTTGACTAGAATTGTTCTTTTTCTTCCCCAGTTATTTTTTCCCTCAGTCCTTTGTTTTTGATAGTTTCTGTTGCTATCTTCAAATTCAATAATCTATGGTTTGTTCACATCATCTCTCTATATTGTTATGAACTTAATTTCTTTTGTTTATTTTATGTTATTTTAATGAAGTTTTTGTTTTTAAAGAGTTTGTAACCACTGCTAAGATAAATTATACTTTCGTTTCTATCAAGTAAATTTTATTGGATATCCAAATGTACAAGTTACTACTTTTTAAGCAAAGGATACAGCAGTACTAAAGCTTGGAGGTAGAAATCTCAGGACTTCCAAGTCAGCACACAATGCCCATTTTGTAAATAATTTGAAATAAGTTCAAAGAGTAGTCATATCTTCTTTGTGAGCAATTTGAAGAGTTAACTGTGAGTTCTATGAATACATTCTCTTAGGATCAAAGAGAAATTAACTAGTCTTGAATGAATGAAAAAATAATTGTAGAGAAAGCAAGGAGCGGGAGGACCTGAGAGAAAAGGAGAAAAGAATGAAAGAAGATAGCCTGATTGAGTATACTTTGAGCTTGACATGCAGTTGAAATTCAGATAGAATATCCAGATGCAGTTAAAACTTTAGACGCAGAAACTGGGGAATAATTGAAAATAGAGATTTGCTAGCCATCATTTCTTTCTCCATCAGACGTTTGTTGAATGCCTACTCTGTGCCAGAAAATATATTATGGACTGAATGTTTATGTCCTACCCCTCAAATTTATGTCCTTCTAGCCTAATAACCTCAAAAGTTATCCCATCATCAACTATATGTTTAAAATCTCATTTGTCATCTAAATCAGGTATGGATGTGATTTGAGGTGTGGTCCATTCTGAGGCAAAATTCTCCTCTGGCTATGAACCTGTGAATCTGTTAAACCAGACAAATTATGGGCTTCTAAATACAATATAGAACAGGCATAGGATAGACATTCTCACTCCAAAAGAGAGAAATCAGAAGGGAGGAAAGAGTGATGGATTCTAAGCAAGTCCAAAATTTAGCAAGGCAAATTCCATTAGATCTTAAGGCCTGTGAATAAACGTCTTTGGTTCCATTCTCTGCCTTGTAGGCCCACTGGAGTGGCAGCATCACATCCCTTCAGCTGGGCGGGACACCACCCCCATGGCTCTGCTGGGCTCCAGTCTTGCCTTTTGAAACCCAGCTGGAGGCAGCCATGTCTCCCAGACTTGTGTCTCTGGGCCTGTGGTAGAAGTGGCAGCCTTGATCATCTCTGAATCACCTTTGGGTTCTTTCTACTTTTTATTCCCCCCCGCCGCCCCAGGATAGCTTGTGTTTGAAACCAAATTGCACCATGGTCAAGACTGTAAAATCCAAGTCCAACTGCCTTCCTTAATTCCATTCTTCTTTGTCTCTAGTTCAGACTGGCAGTGTCTATGGTGGTATAATATCTGTATTCCTGGCTTCTGCTGAGATGACTGGTTAAGTCCATGCGTCACACCCACGATCTCTTTATCAGCCATACATTTAGTGTTCTCTTTAGAACAAGCTTTTTCATTCTTTGCAATGTGACTAGGGGGAGAATTTTCCAAATCTTCGAGTTCTGGTTCTTTTGGCTTAACAATTCCTTGCTTAATTCATTTCTCTCATTTTGCATTTTACTAGAAGCATTCAGAAGGAACCAAATGATGCTTTCAAAACTTTGTTTAGAAACCTTATCTGCTAAATACTCAATTTTATTGCTCAAAGTCCTGCCTTGACAGAAAACTAGAACACAGCTCAGCCAAATTTTTTGCTGCTATATAACAAGAAGTGCCTGTTTTGCAGTTTGCAGTAATATGTTCCTTAGTTCCGTCAGAGACTTACTGGAATCTCCCTTAACATGCATCTCAAAATTCTTTCAGCCTTTACCCAATACCCAATTTCAAAGCCACTTCAACATTTTTAGGTATTTGTTACTATAGTACCTCATTTATTTTGGTACCAAAATCTATCTTATTAAAGTTTGGGCTACCATAACAGAATACCATAGACTAAGATTGTTTAAACTGTGGAAATTTGTTTTCTTACAGCTCTGTGGGCTGGGCCAATTTAGTTCCTGGGGAGGACTCTTCCCAGCTTATAGGTGACTCTTAATGTGTTCAAGCGTCATCTCCCAAGAGTCCTCCGTCCTTGTACTCCAGATGGACTGCTTGCTCTCTAGGCAGTCCTACACAGGTGTTTTCTGGCACTTTCCTTCATCATCCTAAGAGTTGCTCTGACTTTGTTGCTGGTAGAGTACGTCCTCTAATAAGTTGAAAGTGAATGGAGATAGAGGTGTGTGAGGTGGTAGAGATTTTTAAACTTTGAATGTCTGAACTTGTCTTAATTTCACCCTTAAATTTAACATTACTTTGGTTAAATATAGAATAGTAGGCTGAAAATAACTTTCCCTCTGAAAAGTCCAAAGCCTAGAGGCTTTTTCAGATACTTTCTTTTTTTCCCTCTTGTTCTGAAATATCAGAATTATATGCTTTGGTGTATGTCTATTTTCATTCATAGTTTTAGTACTCAGGATTTTAAATCTGTAATCTCCCACTTTTCATTTCTGGAAATTT
Organism: Lynx rufus; assembly: GCF_022079265.1. Taxonomy (NCBI): domain Eukaryota; kingdom Metazoa; phylum Chordata; class Mammalia; order Carnivora; family Felidae; genus Lynx; species Lynx rufus. The sequence continues at coordinate 86,032,153 of NW_025814897.1, forward strand.
CTCTTAGATTATTTCTTGGATATTTTCCTCTGTTGTCTCTGTTTCTCTAAAATATCCTTTTATGGTGTCAACCTCCTGGGCTAATTCTCTAAATATTTTCTTTTATCTCTTATTTTTTATATTTTTAAGAGGTGTAGTATTGCATAATTGTTAAGAAACTGAGTGATAGAATAAGACTGTCCTTTACGAATCCTTGCTCTGCCATTTACTGTCTTTGTGACCTTCAACAAGTTATTTAAATTTTATGCTCCAGTGTCTTCATCTATAAAATGGTCTTAATAATAGTGCATACTTCTTAAGATTGTTTAGGGATTAAATATGTTAATTGTATAAAGTGCTTAGAATAGTACCTGGCAGTTGGAAAGCACTTTAACACATGTTAGCTGCTATGTTTTGTTGTGGTTTTTTAAAATTATCATTACTGTCATAATTATCATCATTGTTCCTTTACTCTTAAAGATTTGATCAACTTGATATTCTTGAACTTCTGGTCCTTTTTTTTTTTTAATCTCCTATTATACTTTTAATTTCTAGAAGCTCAGGTTTTTCTGACTGTTTCCTTTTACTGAAGTGTTTTATTTTTTACATACCATCTCATATAATAGATATTACTTTTCGTTCCTTTTGAAGTTTTTTTCTGTTTCTGCCATTGTTTCTATTTGGCTTAGTGTTTCAATTCCATATTAGATGCTTTATTCAAATATCTGGTAATTCTTGGTTGTCTTTTAATATTAAACAGTGAGGGACTGGAAGGCTAGTTGGAAGTACTGTGTATTTGGGCACATAACTTGTGGTGTGATAGGTTTACTGTAAATTTAGCTAGTGGTATCTCTCTAAAGACCTTTTCCCTTAATTTTGTCAGTTTCTCCAGGGAGGATTCCTCTAATCTCCTGATCTCTTACCTATTCTGCTTAAGGATGACTTCTGGCCTTGTGAGAGCTTAGCAGTGGGAGCCAACTGTGTACATGTATTGGGGATGGGGGTTATCTCACCCTTCTGTATGAAGACTTTCAATAAGTTACCCTGTCTTCAATATGGTGTCTCACCTGTGCCCTCTATTGTGTTCCTACTGCCAAAGTTTGTCTGATTTGACCTCTCCATTTCTCTTACACAGTGGGGGGAGGAGTAGTATCCTGGCTTTTAGTAGAAAATAGGGGATCTGAGGGGTCTTACTTTTTCTTTTAAAGATTTTCAAGCAGTGCTTCTGCTTTGACACAAAAGTATTTCTCCTTACTTCCTGAAATAACTTGTCTCTTCTACAAGTGTGACAGTTGTTAAGATTTGTTAAGGGCAAGTAGTAGAAACTGTGGTGTTTATGTTTATTATATTATTCTTTATTATTTTCTATGTGTTTTATATATCCCATAGAAAAAATAATAATTTGAGACGCTAAAAGTTAAAGTTACAAACAACGTTTATCGTAGCATTCTCAGACTGCAAACAACCTAAAGATCCAACAGTGGGGAAATGATAAACAGGATTTTAATTAAGCCATATAATATATACTCATTGAAAATCTTATTTTTGAAATGTGGGAATGGTCACAATACCATATTAAAATGTAGAATCCAAATAATATACATTATCATATGTATAACAGGCAATATACATTTTGTTACATATATACATATATATATGTAAAAAAAAGATTGGAGGAAAATACTCAAATATGTTCAGAGTTATTATTCCTGGATGATAGGTTAGTAGGTGATTGTTCACTTTTTTAATATGTTTCAGTAGTTTATAATTTTCTTTGTTGAACATTTACCACTTTTAAAATCAATTGCTGTCCAATAAATACTGATTTTTAGAAGGATAATTGGGTACTTTTTTTTTTCATGGTGAAGAGATATTTCTTTTTTTAAAGATTTTATTTTAATTCCAGTTAGTAAACATATAGTGTTATATTAGTTTCAGTTGTATGATACAGCAATTCAGCAATTCCATACATCACCCAGTGCTCATCACAAGTGCACTCCTTAAACCCCATCACCTATTTAACCTATCCCCTGGGGTAAAAATATAGTGAAAAAATACTGTTAAAATTTTTTGTAAGTGACATAAGATAAGGGAGAGTGCAGGAAGGACAAGGAGGCCTATTACTGGAAAATAAAACAATCTCCTGGTTTTAATTAAAAAAAAATTTTGTTTAACATTTATTCATTTTTGAGAGACAGTGAGAGACAGTGTGAGCAGGAGAGGGGTAGAGAAAGCCGGAGACACAGAATCTGAAGCAGACTCCAGGCTCTGAACTGTCAGCACAGATCCCGACGTGGGGCTCAAACTCACAAACTGTGAAATCATGACCTGAGCCAAAGTCAGACGCTCAACCAACTGAGCCACCCAGGCTCCACCTGGTTTTAATTTCAAAAAATTAAGTTATGATGGTTCTTTAAAATCCTAGTTGATATAAGTGTGAAGTGTGCAACTGACAGTTACAAAACCTCACAGTAAATAATTTGAATTGTTAGATGAATAAATAAATAATTTTTTCCACTTTCTAGACCTGCACTAGCCAATAAAATTTTCTGTGAGGTCAGAAATGTTCTCTACCTGCACCACCCAATATAGAGTAGCTGTTAGATGTATGTGTCTATTAAGCATTTGAAATATGGCAGTTGAGGCACTGAATTTATCATTTTGTTTAATTTTAATTAGTAAAAAATTAGCCACATGTGGATAGGGGCAAGTATATTTAATAACATAATTGTAGACCAGTGGTTTTGTAAATAATTCTATGTCTTAGTATCTGATTAATAAAACTAATTTAGATGTTTGGACTGATATCTAGTATTTTTTTAACACAGAAAAAGACAATTGAGGAAAAACAAATTTTAGATAATTATACATGTCTAAAATAAATAGATTTTGTAAGGTAGACATAAATTCATTAAATTTAAATTTTTATAATATCTTATTTAAATTTTGCTTTATTCCTCATTTCAGAAATAAAAATAGTGGTTCTTTACCCTAAGGATAGGATTGTGGAGCAGGAGTAAGGGTTAAGAATATCAGAATCTTCAAACTTTGTTTTTTAATGTTTATTTATTTTGAGAAAGAAAACAGTGCACATACACATGGCTCATGGAGGGGCAGAAGGAAAGGAGAGGGAGAATCCTTAGCAGGCTCTGTGCTGTCAGCAGGGAGCCCAAAGTGGGGCTGGATCTCACAAACCTTGAGAACATGACCTGAGCTGAAATCAAGAATTGGATGCTTGGGGCACCTGGGTGGCTCAGTTGGTTGGGGGTCTGACTTCAGCTCAGGTCATGATCTCACAGTCATGATCTCACGGTTTGTGCGTTCGAGCCCTGTGTCCGGCTCTGTGCTGACAGCTCGGAGCCTGGAGCCTGCTCCGGATTCTGTCTCCCTTTCTCTCTGCCCCTTCCCTGCTCACACTCCGTCTCTCTCAAAAATAAATAAACATTGGGGCGCCTGGGTGGCGCAGTCGGTTAAGCGTCCGACTTCAGCCAGGTCACGATCTCGCAGTCCGTGAGTTCGAGCCCCGCGTCGGGCTCTGGGCTGATGGCTCGGAGCCTGGAGCCTGTCTCTGATTCTGTGTCTCCCTCTGTCTCTGCCCCTCCCCCGTTCATGCTCTGTCTCTCTCTGTCCCAAAAATAAATAAACGTTGAAAAAAAAAATTTTTTTTTAAAATAAAAAAATAAATAAATAAATAAATAAACATTAAAAAAAAAAAAAAGAATTTGACACTTAATCAATTGAGCTATCCTGGTGCCCCCAAACTTTTTTTTTAACATTACAGATTTTATCTTTTCCCCACAAGACAATAAAAAATGTAGATGGAATTAAATTATCTTTGAGAATGGATAAAGCCAGGAAAATAATTGAGAACCAATCATTTAAAATAATTTACTTTAAAATAATTTATAATTTATAAACTTAATCTAGGTGTAAAAGGATGCCCATCAACCCATATATGGTAAGAAGACAGTTTTTATATGTTTGAAATGTTCTAAACAGAATTTTCAATTAGTTCTCTTAAAGCAAGGTTATGGATATTTATATCCCTACTTTATCTCTGTTTGAAATTTTCCCAAAGGTTACTTTAGAATTATTGAATATGGGTTTTATGGTTAAGATGTCAGGATACTAAATTTATATCATAGATTCTCCTATATTACCAAACAAAAAGTAATTTAAAATACTCCAAAAAATCAGTTATACTGAACATAACAAGAGTCACAGTCCAACCCAATGCCATAAATTTATAAAGTCCATTGCCAAACAAAAGTCACCATTCAGTGCTCTTCCTAACTTCACCCTCACACCCAGAAACCAAAGAAATATTACCTTAAAAAGATAATTTGGGCTGATGGTCTTAAACTAAAGTAATTTTTCCAGAAAGCAACACTGAATTCGGTATATAATCCAAACCTTAATAGTATATCATCCCCTAAATGAGAATAAAATACTCACTGAACCAACTAATGTGAACACAGGAAGTTGCCATTTTATGAAATCTCATGAGAAAATGAAGAGCCTAGGTCTTCCAAAGAAGATGATGTTTAATTTTGTCTAAGCTCTCATCACATAAAGATAGAGAAAAATGAGGTGCGTAGCACAATACTCAGCCTTCAAACTAGCTAGAGGAAAAAAAGTTCGTAAGAAACATAATCCAAGAAGAGAAGGAAATTCTTCCATAAAAGATTTATATAAGAGCTTAATAAGAACATGAGTTCAAAACAACAACAAAAAGAACATGAGTTCAATAAAATATCACAGAAATGAAGTGGGGGAAAAAAACATGAGAAGTGGATAAAAGGGATAATGGCAGAATTAAAAATACAATTTGACTTAAATAATATTATTACCCAATATTAGTAGCAGTAAGGAACAGGCTTGCAATAGTCACGACACAGTTAGAGAAATGAGATTAAAACAGTAAGTGAGAATATATGTTATCTAATAAAATTAAATTTAAGTAGCTTGTAGCTACTGTATTGCATAGTGCTGATATAGAACATTTCCAACATCACAGAAATTTCTATAAGTCACAGCTGGTCTAGAAAATGGGAAAATTTAATCATCTAACATTTAAATTGTTTACTGTGTGACATTTTACAACTGTCAATGATATACCTAATATTTATATCAATAAGAATATATTCTAGTTCCGTGTAGAAGAGAAAAATAATGTTAAATGTGAGACACAAAAAATTTTACCTGAAATTACAATCTTCAGCTTAAAGGGGCCTCCAATATTACAGAGGAGAAATAACACAAAGCAATAGACATAGATATAGCCCATTTAAGTTATTAAACTGCAAGGATAAAGGAGGAATTATTCAGGCTTTCAGTCAGAAAGAAGCAAATCACCTACAAGAGTGGAAGCCTTCAATATCACAGCATCATTCCTTGTCCGAAGATAATACAGTGGCAATAGCAACACCTACCTAGTGTTAAGCTAAGCTAATAATAAATCAACTTAGTTATTAGCTAATAACTAAGCTTATAACTATATATATCTATATATATACATATAGATATATACTATATATACTATACAATACTATATATCTATATCTATACATATATCTAAATACACATATAGATATAGATATATATAGTTATTTAGACACACACACACACCCAAAGCGTTGGTTGGATAAAAAAAATTTTGAAAATATAATCCATGTATTTACTTCATCACTGAGAACTTCGTTGACTACTCTATGTAAAGTGGCATCTCCTCCCATTACTCTGTATTCCTTCCCTCTTTTGTCTTAAAATCCATATCACTATCCATATCACTATCCTTCCTTTGTTTATTTTGCTTACTGCTTCATCCCTTGTATCTTCCTGGAACTGCTAAATGAACACAGGTATCATTTTAAAAAACCCAAGAATGACAGAACTGTGGTAAAAGGAACCATGGTGAATCCATTTCAACAAAAACCTAAACTAAACAACTCTGTATCTGGTTGCAGACAAGAATATAAATCTGTAAACCTTGACATTATAAAAATAATAGGGAAAAAGTGCTACATGCTAATTTCCTCATTCTTTATAGGAAAGAAGAAAAGAGGAACTGATTTCATTGAAAACTGAAACACATAGAAAGGAGCATAGGGACTCCAACATCTTAATGTGCTTTGTATCACACTTCTAATCCTAGAAGAGAATGTGTCAGGAAATAATCTCACTCAAAGTAAAGAATCATTGATGAGAATCATTCTTTCAATTTTGCTTTGTTTTTGTGTTCTTGTATAAATTAAAGTAAAATGTTCATTTTCCACTATTAATACTATTTTATTACATGCTATTTTTTTGGAAGTATTTTGTCTAATATATCCATGTATGTATATAAGTTTATGCTAGGAATGTGGTTTACTTAATGATTATTATGGGGGAGGTTGGCTTTTTAATTTTTTAATTTGATACCTTTGTCATACCTATTTTTCTTTTATAATTTCTCTTGATATGTCTTGAAGTTCATTAATCTTTTTTCCTGAAATGTCTAATCTGCTCCTGCCATCCAGTGGGTTTTAAAAATCTCAGATCTTGAAGTTTTCATTTCTAGAGGTGCATTTGGGTCTTTTAATAATATGTCTTTCATATCTCTATATGCTCAATCTTTATTGAACACATGGACTATAACCATAATTGTTTTTTGTCTTAGTCTAATTATATTTGTATCACTGCTGCATCTCCTTATTATGGGTCCTATTTTCCTGTTCTTTTTCATTCATTTTTTTTTATTGGCTCCAGATATTATGAATTTTAACATGTGCAGTGCTGGATATTTTACATTCCTGCTGACATTCTTGAGTTAATTTCTGGGATTCAGTAAAGTTACTTGGAAACACTTTGATCACTTTGAGGCTTGCTTTTGAGCTTTGTCAGGTGGGATCAGAGCAGCTTTTGTTCTAAAGCTAATTTTGCTTCTCTACTTAAAGCCTTATGAATTACGTTTCTCCACTCTGGTCGGTGAGACTATGGACTTTTTATGGTTCTATGTAAGCTGCAGAAATCGTTCAGCTTGCTCCTTTTGAGTGGTTCTTTCACCAGATTTGGGTAGTTTCCTTTATGTCTATGTACTGATCAGTACTCAAGAGTTGCCTCCACAGATCACTGGAGCTCTCTCTCTGTGCTCCACTCTTCCCCTGAGGTTTGCCACACGGCCTCCTTGAACTCCTAGCATAGTCACTTCAACTCAGGAACACTACTAGGTTCCTCCTCTCTGCATTCTGCACTGGATATTTCCTTTTTTCTTTTTTTTAATTCAAATATAATTAACATACAGTGTTATATTAGTTTTGGGGGTATAATATAATGATTCAACCATCAATACATTGCCTACTATTGCCAACACAAAATATGTGGCTCTGAGTAGTGGTTAAAGCAATTATTTGACTGAATTCTCATAATCAGATATTTTATTAAGTGCTTAACATGCAGCAGGCACCATTTCTTACATTTCACATTCTTTACTCATTTATTCATTACAAAAACCCAATAAAATGAATACTGTTATTTCTATATTTCAGATGATGAATAGAGATATAGAGAGGTCCAATAGGTGGTCAAGGTAACCACAGACATAGCTACTAGTGTGTAAAGTCAAGACTTGGACCTAAACAATTTAGTTGTAAAATTCAAACCTATAGCCACTATACTGTATTATACCATATGCCTCACAAATATTTATTTCCATTAGAAGAAGTTACTTTATATTTTGTAAGATGCTAATGCTTTGCTAGGAATGATGGATTCAGAGTTAAATAATATAACTCATCTAATACTAGCATAAATTAAAGTGTAGATCTATTTGGAGGTCTTTTAGTAGATAACTAAAATATATAATGGTTAATGTGTTTTCCAGCTGATTAGTTGACATTATTCTAAGAATAAATACATTTGATCTTGCAAAGTAAAAGTTGCAATTTAGACTAATTTATGACATAACACAAGATTGTGTTTACTAATCCAGCACCCCATATTATCTTTATGATTTTGACTAATAAAAAAGGCAACAATTTCATGTGCTTTCCTTCTCCAAGAAACTTATGTACTTTTTTCTTTGCGTTGTTACTGTAGTGCCTCTTTACACACACACACACACACACACACACACACACACACATGTTTTCAATGTTTTTTATAGCTGTTCCTCCCTAGGTCAGCTTCCAAAAAAGAAAAGATAAAATTGGACTTCAATACCTCTTCACTTAATGAGAGTTAAATCTATTTTCATTGTTAAGAGAAGAGACAAAGGTTTGCATTTACAAAAGTAACGTTTGATAAGGGCAAAATAAATGCCTGTATTCTTAGTTGTTACTTCACCTGTTATTTTCATGAATGAGTTTTTTGCATTCTAGTATTACAAACCAGTAAACAGATTGCACACATGCTGTATTTTTACCTTGCAGGAAACATAACAGTAATTAAATGCAATACATAAATGCTAATTTCAGACTTTGCTTTAAATGCAATACATAAATGCTAATTCCAGACTTTGCTTTAAATATATAGTATATATGTATGAAAAGATCATACCTCTTGTTGCAATAGCATTTGGCTTTTCATGGTATACAAGTTTGAATATTTTCTTTAAATTCTAGTTCATTCCTAAAAAATTAAACTTCACAATATTATATATATAATATTTCCTCTGTTTTAGAAATAGCTATATTGTCATGACTTTATGTTTGAATCATTTTTAAGGCATCAAGACATTGGAAAGTTCTAGTATTGCTAATATTATCATTTAAGAAAATTGTCACATTTTTAAATCACAGATGCTGAATAACGTGTCATTCTGTTTTCTTAGGAACTTCCTGCACCATTACTTGATGATAATGTTAAAAAAGATTTTGATGAAGACGCATGTAATCATAAAACAGCAGAATCTAACATTAAAATGAAAATAGCTTGGCGTTACCAGTTATTACCCAAGATGGAGGCAAGTCAACATAGAAACTTTTCTAAAATTTGTAAATGTACTTGTTTTCATCTTATAGACTCTTTTGTGGTATACCTGTTATTCTTTAAATGCACTACGATGTCTATTTGCTCATTTAAATGACTAATATTTTATTTGTATTTTATCAAGATGATATTTCTTACAAATAAAATTATGGCAATTTTTTCTTTTTTACCAAAATAGATTTCATTTCTTCTATACCCTCCATGTAGAATCTTTTATTATACGGTTGCAAGCCAAAGTAAGCAAACACATTAAGGCTATTTCTATCCAGCTTGAATACCTATAAATATTCGGTGTGGATAGACTAAGAGATAGGAAGTGAAGGGAAATTTTCTGAGAAAACAGATATCAGTGAATCTGCCCACTAAAGCTTATGAACTCTGCTCCTAGGGAAGGCTCTATTCACTTAGCTCCTTTTTTGATTGTTTACTTCAGTCTTCAGAACACTTTAATGTCTACCGGACATTATCATATTGGTAGAAAAGAAAGAAATTTTAATATGAGACATGGCACCCATAGTCCACCCTTCCTTAGTCTTCCACATTGACTGTTCCTTCCCCAAGGACAGAAATATGTTTATAACACTCCTTAACTGCAAATGCATAATTTGGTATACTGTTTCCACTGCCTCCTTCTAAATGCATGGTAGACTGTATATCATAACACCCTTCTAACCAAGCTTAGACAAAGCCTTAGTATTCTCTGCAATATTCTGGGTGGTCACTACCAGTGAATATGTAAGATGAAACCTGTTTGCCATTAAAAGCCTGAAATATAAAATACACACTTCTCAAGATTATGTATAAGATCTGTAGAACCTTATCCAAACCTACCTTTTAACTCCTCCTGTGTGATTATAAAACACTATATTCACCTGTCCTATGAGATTTGCTCCTTATAAATAGCTTATATTTATGCTGGTAATGATCTTCCCTTTCTTATTCACCAACTCAGCCTTCTCCAAGTGCGAATGTTACTACTCTGACAGTTTTCCATACATTATTATCTAATTTCTTATTTTTGTGTTCACAGCCCTTCATGTATTTTATTTTTTTTATTTTTATTTTGTTTTTTATTTTTTAAAAATTTCTTTTTAACGTTTTATTTATTTTTGAGACAGAGAGAGACAGAGCATGAGCAGGGAAGGGGCAGAGAGAGAGGGAGACACAGAATCCGAAGCAGGCTCCAGGCTCTGAGCTGTCAGCACAGAGCCCGACACGGGGCTCGAACTAATGGACCGTGAGATCATGACCTGAGCCAAAGTCGGATGCTCAACTGACTGAGCCACCCAGGCGCCCCAGCCCTTCATGTATTTTAAAGTATTTTAAACTTCTAATATAATGTTATAGGTAATTGTTGGTATAACTGTGTTCTCCACCAGACAGAATTCTCTGTGGAGAATTCTGTATTCTCTGTGGAGAATTCTCTGTGAGGGCAGAGAGCCTGTTTTATTTTCTCTTGTATCTCCAGCATCTGTATTAATGCCCAGATTATAAGCATTTGGTGTTTGATAAATGTATTCAGTCATTCAGCAAATATTAAGTATCAACTGTGTACTAAGTATAAAATATGGTACATAGGTACATATTAAGCAATGGTAAGTTGTTCTAATTTAGCTGGAAAAGCTATTTGAATACATTTTTAAGCATGATTTACATGACTGTGAACAAACTACAAACCGAAGCGAGGGTATTTGCAACTGATAGAATAAGGAATAAATTTTCCTTATATACAAAGAACTTCTAAAATGAATAAGGAATAGTCTACCAACCTAATTTTTTAAAAATGGGTGGAAATATACAAAGGAAATTTAGTGGCTCTTAAACATATAGAAGCAGATGCCCAGTTTCACTTACAATAAGAAAAATGCAAATTAAAACTGCACTGACCTGTTTTTCTCTTAACAGATTGTCAATAACCTAAAATGTTTGGTAAGACACTAAATTAGCAGAGGTGTGGGTAAATTAGTACTTTTATACTTTGCTGGTGGAAATGTAAATAAGTACAATTTCTGTGGAGGGTAATCTGGTAGTAGCCTTTAGAATTATAGAAAATATATACCCTTTGATCCTTTGGGGCATTTACATTATGAATATATTTACTTACATGTAAAATGAAATATATATGAGCTATTTTTTGCAGTATATCTTTAATAGCAAAAGATTGGAAAGAACCTAAATGTCCACCAGTAAGCACCTAGTTAAATAAACTATATACCATATAAATGAACATATACCATAATATGTGTATTATGTGTATGGTATATGTGTACAGTATAACACCATATATTTGTATTAAAAAATAAAGGGAAGAAGCTCTGCCTAGTCAGTTGTTACAGACATAGCCTAGCTTGGATGTGATTGAGAACTGGGTAGAAGAGGCCAAAATAAATGTAGTTATTCTGCTTAGGAAAATGTGAGTAGAGTGATAGAGATTAAAATAGACAAGGAGTGTAGGACTAGCACTTGAGAAGCCTAATGGCAAAGAACTTCATTCATGTCTTTCAGCCGATAGTTTCACTTAAGTTACTGGGCTTAATGGTGACTCTTTGGTGAAGAAAGACTATATTCTAATTTTTCTAGTGGGATTCTGAAAGAACCTGTAATGAACAAAAGCTCTAAGTTAAATCAGCTTTCTTGTAAAGACAGTCCAAGTTGTATAAATCACTTGTCTCTCGCATTTACTTACTTTATTTTACTCTTATCTCCATTATATTTTGGTTTTTTCATTGGTCACTAACATTCTTCACATGAAATTATAAGTAAAGATGCAAATATCTGAAACTTTAAGCTTTATTTTTTTACTGCTTGTTACAAAATCTGTTTAAACATGGGGCAAGGGGTGCCTGGGTGGCTCAGTTGATTAAGCATCAGACTCTTGATTTTGACTCAGGTCATGATTTCATGATTCATGGGTTCCAGGCTGAGCTGATAGCCTGGAGCCTGCTGGGGAGTCTCCCTTTCTCTCCCTCTGCCCCTCCTGGCCCCACTCTCTCCTTTAAAAACAAAACGAAATGAAACAAAACATAAGCCCCATGGTCAGTTTTCAAGGTTTACAGTTTGTTTTAAAAATTGTGCTCTTCTTACACTGAACTTTCCTAGATGACTTCCTCTCCCATTTTCTTGAGTTCTCCGCTAAAATATCACTTTATCAGGAATGTATTTTTTTTTTCTCATTCTCTATAAAATAAAATCACTCTCTCACTGTTATCTCCTTTCAAGGTCTTATTTTTCTCCAGGGCACTTATCATCACCTAACAGATAATATTATCTCTGTCTTCCTACTAGTAGGTAAGCTCAATGGAAGAAAGGGACTTTGAATATCTTGTTTTACTGGCCTGTAGTGGGTGCTCACCAGTTATTTGTTGAATGCATGAGTGAATGAATTATATAGTATGTGAATTAAATGCAAAACTGAGTTAAGTTGCATTAATTAATATAAATAAAAAATGGCTTTTTTCAAATTTACTGTCAGTGGTCAAACTTAAATTTCTTAGTATTTATAAGTTAGCTCTGTCAAGTTTACAAAATAGAATCGTCTTCTGGCTTCTTTGCTTTTCTTTGAAATTTGGTCAGCATGTGTATTTGCCTGTCACAGAAATTTTGTGAATGAGGATTTGCTGAGATTAATAGATTTTGGTCGTCAGCTGTCATCTACTTTATAAATCCAGATTTTACTTTGCCATTATTAGTTTAAAAACAACAAAACCCTGGGTTTTCTGTATTTTATCTGTGACAAAATATAGTTAACACTATTACAAGTATAGATCAAACAAGTAGTCCAAAACTAGCTGTGGCATTTATCAGAGATGCTTCTTAATATAAGTTGCCACCAGATCCTAAGACTGTAGTCACATTCCCACTTAGGGAATGCAAAAAAAAAAAAAAAAGATAAGAATATGCACACCTAAATCAGTAACAATAGCTCAATAAAGCATAAAACAGTGCTTCTTCCAGTTGGAGGGGTGTGTGGCTTTAAAAAGTCCCCCTTCTCTTGTCCTGTCATTTTGACTCTCTGTCTTAGGTAGGCATGCTCTTTTTTTCCCTGTCCAATCATCAAATCCTATTCCCTTTTCACCCCAAGAATTGGTAACTTACAGGATATTCTGAGACCCAATTTCTTTAATATTGTATAGTTCTACTACCAAAGCTTATAAGGCTCTCGCACTTCATGGCAATATATTAGATCTTTATTATGTTAAATCCTCATTATACCTTGGCTTTCTATCTTAGTGATTCAGCCACGATAGTCCTGTGATAGATATGTGCATGGTACAGGTGACAACAGATATCATTTTTTTCAATAAGGCAATGTTACTGCAAAGGATAGTGATGGATCTTCTGTTCCCTAGTGAATCATGACACAATAACAATAATTAATATTACTTATGTAGTGCTTCACAATTTACAAAATATTCATTGCCAGTGTTGCATTAGATTCTCACAGCAGCCTAGCAAAATAGTTATTAGTGATTGAACTGAGGCTCAAAATGGTTAATTAATCATTTGGGCTCTTGCTTTCCGTTATGCCATACTGAGAAACAAGAAATGGTAACAATAATAAGAAAATGTCTTATTTAGACTTTATTTGTGTGCAACTTTTCTCTGAAAGTTTTGATTCTTTCTAACATACTGGAGGTAGGGGATGGTATTGTTTTATTGCTCTGTACCCCTGCTGGCCCCCCATCAGAGTTAATTTTCCCTTAGCATAGCAAATTTTTACTGAACCGGTCCATTATACTCTGTTCCACAACTGACAAATGTAAAGGATAGTTTGAGACTGTGAAATAGAAGTTTTCATAATGTAAAACTAAAGCAACATGTTCTTAACAAACTGAGTAAAACTGACTTAGCTATTGATGATATTTTGATTTTTTTAACGCATCTTTCATTTGTGGAGTTGACATTTTTTCATAGAGTATTACTATTGTCAGATTTAAAACATTTAGTTATCTCTTTTCCGAGGAAATATTTGAAGTCTTTGTTTTATGATTTCACATTATTTAAAAAATCTGATTGTATGTTAATGCTTTGTGTCATGGGTAGAAAAAACCTTACAGAATCGTTTTTCCTATAAATATATATTTATTTTCCATTTTCATTTTTATTGAAGGATTAATAAAATTTCATCATTAATAAAAATTTTTATGTCTACCTTGTGAATATTTTAGTTACCATATTTAATTATAATTTCTAAAAAATTAATAATGGTAATAAGAAAAGCTTCCAAATTTATTCTTACATTTTAATGAATTATTTGTGTTCTATATGTAAACTGTCACAGCATGAAATCAATTTTCTGCCTTGATTCATCCCAAATCAGAGATTTCTATCACATTAATATTATAATTAGAAACATTAATAGAGACGGCAACTTTAAAAGCATACTTTGCTTCTTGGCAATTTAGCATATTTCTCTGAGTGCCCAAGACTTCAAGAACCTTCAGTGCACTAATAAATTTATTAACTCAAACTTAAAAGAAGCGAAAAGTCTCTCTTTCTTTCTCTCTCCCCATGGCCAGTCTGCTAAAATAGATTATTCATGCTTATTTGATTCAGGTAGGCTTTTGCAAGCTTCCCTACTAGGCCTGGGAATGTGGTACATTGAGGCCTTTTCAGAGGCTTCTGACATAGACCAAGCTTTTATTGCATGGTGTTTTATTATTACCAAATCCTAGTCTCCACCCAGTTTGTAGGCACTCTGCTTATTCTTTTGAATCAGGAAAGGTTATCACCTACCTTAATCCATGGAGCAGCGTGGATTAAGGACACCAGTGTGCCCCAGGATTCTCAAAGAGGATCCTGGAAACTTCTTGTTTCTTCTTTTTTGCTGTCTTTACTAAATTCTATTGGGCCTTAGGAGGATTTGCATCTGAAATGGGCAACCTGGTGTTTTTCTCAATGAAGACATCAGATCAAAGTTCAGTTAGTCAAGGCCTTTCTAAAACATTAAGGGGGCCTGGACTTACACAATAAAAAGATGAGCTCTAGCAGAGATTGCAGTAAAAACATTCTGAACTATAATCCGGATAAAGAATAGATTATAGGCCAAAGAACAGACCTTGTTTAAATTGCTTTATACTAATAACTTTACATTTAAAAACTTTACCCTATTTTTAAGAAGTATACTTTAATGTCTCATACTTTATTTGTTAACACTGTCTTGGTAAACAGATAAATCATGTTTTGAGAACCACACTTGTGTATATATTGTATTGTAAACATTAGATGGAGCCAATTGATAGGTCTCTTTCCTTAATGAAAGTGAACAGTATCTTATGGAGGGATAAACAGTCATTTTATTTAGAAAGTAAATGCCAAACTCACAGACTCTGTATCAGAGAATAATATTTCTATTAGACTTAAATTTGTTTATCCTGTGTTACTGTAGAGTTGATGTTGGTAGGCATTCAGTGGAAGAATATTAATCCTTTAAGTCTCAAAATGCAAATATCTAGTGTCAAGCAAATGTCTGTTTCTTATCTAAATTACAAAGTTGTCAGTTACTTCGTAAAATGAGAATTTACTCTTCCATTTCTGCAGAGATTATCTGCAGATTATCTGTTTTGTTGAATGTTCTGAAATATGTCTGTTTTATAGCATTCAGGACAGTGGAAACTATGTAAATTTAGATTAGAAACTATTGGAAACTATCGCCAGGTGGAACCTGTTAGGAATTCAACTTTGTACAGAGGTGTGTACATATTTCTAATGAGTTGAATCAGCACAGAATCCATTCAAAGCAATATAATGAGAATGTTCTGTTACTAGGCCTTTACTATCCTATGTACATAAATTCAGCATCAACAGTTATTAGAGTTACTTGTGTAGAAGATAATTTGTTGGAGAAACTGATAATAGCACAAAAGAGGAGGCATCAATGAACTAATGATGATGTCAGGTTTCTGATTTATCTAATGTAGTTTATATACATTCTTCCTCCTTATCATGTGCCTTGTTCCCATCGGGAGTGTCCTCAATACATTTTATACTATGAGCTTAATTTAAAATTAGCAAGAAATTTTGAATGTATATACACACTATCTTGTGAGAATTTAGCTTTTAAATGATGCTCAGCTCAATATGTTTAAAAAGCTAGTTTTTTTGAGCCCCTCACCAATGATTTAATTGGCTTAAGTTTTCATTAGTTCTTAGCAACTCCATATTTAATTGATCATTTAAACCTGGAATCTTTAAAAAATAATTAAAACATGTATATTAATTTTTTTTCAACTCAGGAAGGTAAGAAAAGCAAAGAGAATTCTTATCAAATTTAGTGACCACCAGGAGTGAAGAAACATGGGAAATGAAAAGGTTGATTTCTAACTATTATTTAAAATAATAAAAGTTGTTGTATGCTTCTTTGAAATTTAATAAGTCTATGTGTATCAGCTCTTCCTTATCAGCATTAAAATGCATAAATGTATCAATATTTTGCTGAATGTAGTTCGAATACATTGTAGTTTAAAAAAACAATAATTAAAAAATAATAATAATAATTTTTTTAATGACCAGTATGGCTTTTCTTAACAGGCTGGACCAGTATCATCTTCAAGATTTGGTCACTATTATGATGCATCAAAAAAGATGCCACAAGAACTAATTGAGGCTTCAAAATGGCATGGATTTTTTTTCCCAGAAAAATCATCTTCAACTCTTAATATAGAACCATGGTAAGTAATGACCCATTTCTGATTTCACAGGTTAATAGAATGCATTTTTACCACATTCTTTGAAATAATGCATAACTAAAGGTACATATCCTAATAATAAATGTTTTCTATAAAATATGTGATCTTACTTGTGTATATGTTTCATAATATTTCTTTATATTTAGTTTTCTTTTTCTGGTCCTATAACTGTTGTATATGCTATTATCCTTAATTTGCAGTTTGAAAAGTCTGTATACCAAAATTATAATACCTCCTGTTTTTAATTTTGAGAAAATGTGGAATAGTTTTTAAATTAGGGTCTTTTAGTCCTAAATGCAAATAGATATCTAAAAACTACTTAGCAGTGAAAATGGTATAAAGTAATGCTGTTTTTCAATAAATGTTCTTTCAGAAAGTAAATATGTTTTCCGATATTTTATTTATTAAGGCTTTCTATTTGTAGTTAGTTATTCTGTAAATAAACAATTTGTAGTTTTTTAGATTGCCTTAAGAGCAATGTAAGGTTTTTTGAGTTTTACAGTTAAGGGCTTTAAATATTAAACAAATACAACATGTTTATAGTGATACTAACTTTATTAAGACAAAAGTCTGAAAATTACAGTACTTGACATTGAATAATTTATATATAGTGTTAAGAATATTTAATTTCAATTCTTAACTGTTGAATCATAGAAACTAATCCATGGAATAGGGTGTTGCCTCTATTTTCTTTCATATTGTAAAACCATTATTTTCAAAGTGACCTGATCTTCACTGACCACATCTTCAAAGTGATCTCCTTAAATGGAGATTTAATAGACAGGAACTGAAATGACTTACAAGTCTAAAGTCTCTTTTCCAGGAATATTACTTGAGAATTTAGTAAAGGCTGTCTTATTTTTATTAAATCTGTGTCCCCCCCCAAAAAAAAAATTCTTTGCTTCATTATGGTTTCTCCATTCTGTGGCTTGAGACTTACCAAAAATGGTACTCTGATGTTGTCTTAGTGTTAATAGCAATGATTAATGATTGACTGCTGTGTGTCAGTCACTCTACTACACATTGCATTTGTTGTCTAGTAAAACCCTTGTATGAAACATAACTGTATTCCCATTTTCCAGAAGAAGATACCAAAATTTAAGAAGTTGTTTACTTGAGGCTCAACTATTAAGTGATAGAACCAGGATTAACCTAAGTCAGATCCCTCTCTTTCTTTTGCTTTACTGCTTCAAGAGACTTTGGTGTCCTTTGCCTTTACCTTCCTATGTTATGGAGGAAAGAACACTGGTAAAGAAACAAAGAAAGAAATCTGGGTTCTGATGCTGAGTCCATCCTTAGGAAAATCCCTAAAATTCAGTGAAAATAAATATCCTTCTGTGAAAAATTAGCATAGGGGGGATACCATTTGTCCTACCTACATCAGTAATATTTTGTTAAGTTTGAATGACTATACTGATTATACTCATTCTTAATTTTTGTCATTCAGTAAACCAGACATACATATGCTTTTATGGCTTGGGAAATAACTTTTCCCTGATTCCTCAAGCAGTAAGTGGTGGAACCCAGATTCAAAGTTGGTTCTTTCTGACTCAAAATTCTGTGTTAGCAATAATGCTATATTGCCTCCATTTATAGAGTGCTAAGGGAAATAAAAAATATAAAATGTCCATTAAGTATGATGTAAGTGAACAAAAAATATAGTGTTACTTTTGTAACTAATAAAACATTTAAATAATAAAACTTTCTTTAAGCCCCAAAGTACAAGGTTTTTGTTCATTCAATCAGCAACTAAAAGAAGGAGGGAATTAACATTTATTGACTACCTGTTCCATGTCAGGCACTGTTCCAGGCATTAGACCATGGGATAGCTCATTTAATCCTCCCACAACCCTCCGAAAGAAGTAATATTTTCTCCATTTTATAGGAAACTTGAGGTCAGAGATGCTAAGTAGCTTTCCCACTTTTTCAGGCTGTTGGTGACTAAGTCTTCAAAACCTCTGCTTTTTTTTTTTGTCTGCCAGGCTGTCTCCATTTGCTCCTGCAGTAAATGTGCAGCACATGAAGCTGGGTGCCAGGAAAAAAAAAAACTTGATCACCTGTGAGAATATAGTCCTCTAGTCTTTAAAATACATACTTTTTCAGAATGTTTTTTGAGAGCTAGCAGTTTTGCATAGAATAGGAAAATTTATAGATTTCAATTATCAAGGCAATATTTCATTTCATAGTAGTTAACTGATAATTCATTTATTTCATATTAAACTTAAATGCTTAATTAAATGTAATTAAACTTTAAACATGTAATTAAATTAATTTTGAAAATGAGTACTTACCATGTGGGATTTAATTTATGAAAAGCATGTGCTCATTTCACTAAAATGAACTTTACTGGTTCATTTATGGAACAATAAAGCTAAGCTTTACAGTTGTCTATACTTTTCCTGCTATTAAGACTAGAGGGTATAGTTGTGTCCCACTATCAGATGTGAGGATATAATATATAATTTCATATATTCTGAAGGCACTGTTGAAACATAAAGTTTTTTTATGGTGAGAAAAACTGAAGATCATTTAAAATTTGCATTAACTGATTTAAAATCATCAGCAGGTTTGCCCATGGAAAATGTTCATACATATAATTTAAGCTTTCAAAGCAAAGCCTGGCTATAAAAACCTGAGAAATATCACACCAATATTACTCAATAGTTTTGTTTTAATATTTCATTGTCGTAAATCAGATAAGTTGACACAAAACAGTGATAGGAGAACTGATTTTGAGAATAAGTTTGTGATCTAAGATTATTTTTAACTTGACATAGTTTTTTTGTTTTTTTTTTAATGTTTATTTATTTTGGACAGAGAGAGAGAGAGAGCATGAGTGGGGCGGGGTGGGGGGGGGGGCAGAGAGAGAGGGAGACACAGAATCCGAAGCAGGCTCCAGGCTCTGAGCTGTCAGACCAGAGCCTGATGTGGGGCTCGAACTCACAGACCACCAGATCATGACCTGAGCCGAGGTCGGACACAACCGACTGAGCCACCCAGGCACCCCTAACTTGACATAGTTTTGAATTAATCTTTGCTAACAGATATGCAAAGACAGTTCTGTTTTCTCACTAGAAAGATAATGCCATTCTTCATACTAGGGATGGTGTTTCAGCTTTCTTATTTATTAACAAATCTAACATACTGTTACAAAATGAATGTTTGTGGTTCCCTCCCCAACACCCCAAATTTATATGTTAAAGTACATATGATGGTATTTGGAGACAAAACTTTGGGAGGTAATTTTGGTTGCATGATGTCATGAGGGTAGGACCTTAGTCTGATAGGACTGGTGTTCTTAAAAAAGAGGGAAAGACATCCAGCTCCTACTCTTTCCCTTGAGCACAAATCCAGGAAGGGCCATGTGAACAACACAGAAAAAAGGTGGTCATCTATAACCCATTGGTGGAGCTCTCACCAGATACAACCCTGCTAGCACCTTGATCTTGGACTTCTAGTCCCCAGAATTTCTACAGAATTAATTCTTGTTGATTAAGCCACTCAGTCTATAGTATTTTGTTATGGAAGCCAAAGCCAATTGATATACCTGCTATATTGTAAAATATTACTTTTTTTAATTGATAGACCATATCTTGAATATTGACTTTACATACAGTTGGTAGTAAACAGAATGAATTTGTTTTGATATGTTTCTTTGAAATTCATGATTTTGTTTTTACATGGATATCTAAAAAATGGCCAGTAGTTTCTTATATTAACTAGAAGTTTTGTATTAATTAATTTGAATGAACTGAATTCTGAAAGAACCATTTATCTTTTTAGGAGAACTTCTAGGAGAAAATCAATGGAAAGAGGATAAGAATATTTCTTAAGATTTTAGAAGTCCTTCCTTTTCTTATTTGGCCAAGTCTCTCTACCACTTAAATGGAACATATGTATAAGCCTTCTGTAATATTTTCCTAGACAAATTGTAGTTATGTACCCCCCCCCATAAATTCCAACTTAATTTTGTTCATACTCTGTCAGGACACTTAGCACATTACAGTATAGTTATTTGTATTGTCTACATTTTTATCTTCTCTCTCAAGCAGTGGAAATCCTTGAGGAAGGGGGTTATGCTTTCTACACCTCTTTATTTCATGAATTTAGGACACAGGTGTTGAGTTGATAGTTGATGAACTAGTGAATCAATGGACAAAGTATAGTAATAACTCAGATTAATACAGCCTTGTTCTTACCTCAAAGATTTAGTGGGGTAAAACTAGCAACTGAAACATAGCCATGTAAGAGTACATTCTATTTCAAAACTACAGATCTCTTACATTACAAAGCAGAGAACCACAATATATTTAGAAGTTATAAGTAGAAAATTCACTCATGAGAAAGGAATTTTGATAGAGAACTTCTAGGTAAGTCTAAAGATTCAGAAGTATGCTGAATTACTTTATTAAAAGGGTATAGTAAATGATACATTAATACAAATCTCAGAGCTGAGGGAAAGGCAAGATGTAAATGTGATTAGGGATTTTACACATTGGCCATTCTGCTGGTGATGTGATTAAAGTAAAAAGATAATATCTAAAAATTTTGAGAGAGAGAATTATTAATCCTGAAACTCATTTTAACCAATGAAGACAAATTACTTGCTTACATGTGTGCCTTTCTTCATTTTTCTATCTTTTAAAGGGGACTTCATGTATGCAGAATTTAGTCACTCATCCTGGCATGCTATCTTCATTGATATGCATGGTTTTTGATTATTATTTCCCACCTAATTCCCACATTTCTAGTCTCAGTCATCTTCCCCTAGGCATACATCCTCTTATTTATGTATGTCCTTCCAAATTTTCTTTTCCCTTCAATAAAGTAATCTTAGATCCTTGACTCCTCTCTCTCACTCCCTGCATCCAATCAGCAACTCCTGAAATTTTATTTATTTTTTTTAAGTTTTTATTTAAATTCCAGTTAGTTAACATACAATGTAATATTAGGTTCAGGCATACAATATAATGATTCAGTACTTAAATACAACACCCAGTGCTCATCACAAGGGCACTCCTTAATCCCCATCTCCTATTTAACTCATACCCTGCCCACCACCCCTCTGGAAACCATCAGTTTGTTCTCTATTGTTAAGGGTCTGTTCCTGGTTTGACTCTCTTTTTTTCCCCTTTGCTCATTTGTTTTTTGTTTCTTAAATTCCACATATGAGTGAAATCATACATTATTTGTCTTTCTTTGACTGACTTATTTCACTTAACATAATGCACTGTAGCTCCATCCGCATTGGTGCAAACGGCAAGATTTCATTCTTTTTATAGCTGAATAATATTCCATTGTGTATGTGTGTGTGTATATATATATATATATATACACAACATCTTCTTTCTCCTTTCATTAGTTGATGGACACTTGGACTGTTTCCATAATTTGACTATTGTAGATAATGCTGTTACAAACATCAAGGTGCATGTATCACTTTGAATTAATATTTTTGTATTCTTTGGCTAAATACCTAGTAGTGCAGTTGCTGGATCATAAGATAGTTGTATTTTTAACTTTTTGAGGAACCTCCTTACTGTTTTCCACAATGGCTGCACCAGTTTGCATTCCCACCAACACTGCAAAAGGATTCCCCTTTCTCTACATCTTCTTCAACACCTGTTGTTTGTTGTGCCGGTGATTTTAGCCATTCTGACAGCTGTAAGGTGATATCTCATTGTAGTTTTGATTTGTATTTCCCTGATAATATTAATGTTGAGCATCTTTTTATGTGCCTGTTGGCTATCTGTAGGTCTTCTTTGGAAAAGTGTCTATTCATGTCTTCTGCCCATTTTTTTTCTTTTTTTTTTTTTTGTCTTCTGCCCATTTTTTAATTGGATTATTCATTTTTATGGTGTTGACTTTGATAAATTCTTTACATATTTTGGATTCTAACCCTTTATCAGATATGTCATTTGCAAATATCTTCTCCCATTCCGAAGGTTGCCTTTTAGTTTTGTTGATTGTTTCCTTTGTTGTGCAGAAGGTTTTTTTGTTTTGTTTTGTTTTGTTTCTATTTGGATGAAGTCCCAATAGTTTATTTTTGCTTTTGTTTCCCTTGCCTCAGGAGATATATCTAGTAGGAAGTTGCTAAGGCCAATGCCATAGAGGTTATAACCTGTGTTCTCCGCTAGGATTTTTATGGTTTCAGGTCTGACATTTAGGTCTTTCATCCATTTTGAATTTATTTTTGTGTTTGGTGTCAGAAAGTAGTCCCGTTTCATTCTTTTGCATGTTGTTGTCCAGGTGTCCCAACACCATTTGTTGAAGAGACTGTCTTTTTCCCATTGGATATTCTTTCCTGCTTTGTCAAAAATTAATTGACCATGTAATTGTGGATCTATTTCTGGGTTTTCTATTCTGTTCTGTTGACCTATGTGTCCCTTTCTCTGCCAGTACCATACTGTTTTGATCTCTAGAACTTTGTAGTATAACTTGAATTCCGGAATGATGATGTCTCCAGCTTTGCTTTTCTTTTTCAGGTTGCTTTAGCTACTTGGAGTCTTTTGTGGTTCCATAAAAATTTTAGGATTGTTTGTTCTGGTTCTGTGAAAAATACTGTTGGTGTTTTGACAGGGATTGCATTAAATCTTGTAGATTCCTTTGGATAGTATAGACATTTCAACTGTATTTGTTCTTCCAATCTATGAGTTTGGAATGTCTTTCCATTTCTTTGTGTCATCTTCCAATTCTTTCATCAGTGTTTTATAGTTTTCAGATAACAGGTCTTTCACTTCTTTGGTTAGATTTATTCGTAGGTATCTTATTGGTTTTGATGCAAGTGTAAATGGCACTGATTCCTTAATTTCTCTTTCTGCTGCTTCATTACTGGTGTATCAAAATGTAACAGATTTCTGTATGTTGATTTGGTATCACACTGAATTCGTGCATCAGTTCTAGCAGTTTTTTGGTTTGGGTTTTCTGTATAGAATATCATGTCATCTGCAAATAGTGACAGTTTGACTTCTTCCATGCCAGTTTGGATGCCTTTTATTTCTTTTTGTTCTCTGATTTCTGTGGCTAGGACTTCCAGTACTATGTTAAATAACAGTGGATGATAATGGATGTCCCTGTCTTGTTCCTAACAGTACAGTTTTTACCCATGAAGGATGACATTATAACAATATCTGTTCTCCCAACCTATGACACTGGAATATCTTTTTCTTTGTTTGTGTCACCTTCAGTTTCTTTTAGAATATTCTTTCAGAATACAAGTCTTTCACCTGTTGGTTAGTTTTATGCCTAGATTTTTATTCTTTCTGGTGCAATTGCAAATGGGATTGTATTCTTAATTTATCTCTCTGTTGCTTCGTTATTAGTGTATAGAAATACAACAGATTTCTGTATATTGATTTTGTATCCTGTGATTTTACTGAATTCAATTATCAATTCTAGTAGTTTTTGATAGAGACTTTAGGGTTTTCTCTATATAGTATCATATCATCTGCAAATAGGGAAAGTTTTACTTCTTCTTTATTGATTTGGATGCCTTTTATTTCTTTTTGTTGTCTGATTGCTATGGCTAGGACTTCCAGTACGATGTTGAAGAAAAGTGATGAGAATGGACATCTTTGTCTTACCTTAGGGGAAAAGCTCTCAGTTATTTACCACTGGGTATGATGTTCACTGTGGGTTTTTCATGCATGGTCTTTATTATGTTGAAGTATGTTCTCTCTAAACCTACTTTGCTGAGAGACTTTTTTTTTTAATGTTTTATTTATTTTTGAGAGAATGCAAGTGGGGGAAGGTCAGAGAGAGGGGTACAGAGGATCCAAAGTGGTTCTGCGCTAACAGCAGTGAGCCCAATGTGGAGTTTGAACTCACAAGCTGCAAGATTGTGACCTGAGCCAAAGTCAGACGCTCAACCAACTGAGCCACCCAGGTGCCCCTGCTGAGAATTTTTATCATGAATAGATGTTGTACTTTGTCAAATGCTTTTTCTGCATCCATTGAAATGATCATATAATCCTTACCCTTTCTTGTATTAACAAGATGTATCATGTTGATTATTTGCAAATATTGAACACCCTTGCAATCCAGGAATAAATACCACATGATTTTGGTGCATGAGTTTTTAAATGTATTGTTGGATTCAGTTTGCTAGTGATTTATTGAGAATTTTTGCATCCATGTTTATCATGTATATTGGCCTGTAGTTCTCTTTTCTGGTGGAGTCTTTACCTGGTTTTGGTATTAGGGTAATCTGGCCTCGTAGAATGAATTTGTAAGTTTTCTTCCCTTTTTTGCATCTTTGGAATAGTTTGAGCAGAATACATATCAGAAAAAATCTTCAGAAACGATGACAATACAAGTAATAAAAAGGTAATAAATACATATCTATCAACAACTACTTTGAATGTTACTGGACCACTACTCACTCCAATCATACAACATAGAATGTCATAATGGATAAAACAAAAACAAAAACAAAAAACAAAAAACAAGATCTATATGTTGCCTACAAGACACTCATTTTAGACCTAAAAACACCTGCAGATTGAAAGTGAGGGTGTGAAGAATCATTTATAATGCAAATGTGTCTAAAGAAAGCTGTAGTAACAATATTTGTATCAGATAAACTAGACTTTAAAGTAAAGACTGTAGGGGCGCCTGGGTGGCGCAGTCGGTTAAGCGTCCGACTTCAGCCAGGTCACGATCTCGCGGTCCGTGAGTTCGAGCCCCGCGTCGGGCTCTGGGCTGATGGCTCGGAGCCTGGAGCCTGTTTCCGATTCTGTGTCTCCCTCTCTTTCTGCCCCTCCCCCGTTCATGCTCTGTCTCTCTCTGTCCCAAAAATAAATAAACGTTGAAAAAAAATTTTAAAAAAAAAATTAAAAAAAAAAAAAAATAAAATAAAGTAAAGACTGTAAAAAGAGACAAAGAAGAGTATTATATAATCATAAAGGGACAATCCAACAAGAAGACATAACAATCGTAAATACTTGTGCACCCAACATGGGAGGACCCAAATATATGAAACAATTAATAACAAACATAAAGGAACTGATTGATAATAACACAATACTAATAGGGGACTCTAACACCCCACTTGCATCAATGGACAGATCATCTAAGCAGAAAAGAAACAAGAAAACAATGGCTTTGAATGACACACTGAACCAGATGGACTTACCAGATATATTCAGAACATTCCATCCTAATACAGCAGAATACACATTCTTTTCAACTGCACATGGGAGACATTCCCCTGAATAGATCATGTGTTAGGTCAGAAATCAGACCTCAGCAAGTATAAAAAGATACAAATCATACCATGCACTTTTTGTGATCACAAATCTGTGAAACTAGAAATCAACCACAAGAAAAAATTTGGAAAGACCACAAATATTGGAGGTTAAACAACATGCTACTAAACAATAAATGGGTCAACCAGAATATCAAAATAGAAATTAAAAAATACATGGAAACAAAAGAAAATGAAAATACACAATGGTCCTAAACCTTTGGAATGCAGCAAAAGCGGTCCTAAGAGGGATGTATACAGCAATATAGACCTACCTCAAGAAGCAAGAAAAATCTCAGATAAATAATCTAACCTTACACCTAAATGAGCTAGAAAACAAACAACAAATGAAGCCTAAAGCCAGCAGAAGGAAGGTAATAATAAAGATCATTTATAATCTTTATAATAATAAAGATCATTTATAATAATAATAATCTTTATATAATTTTTATATATTTAATAATATATAAATATATAATTTATATAAATATATAATTTAATAATATTATAAAATATTATATATTTAATAATCTTTATATAATCTTTATATATTTATATAATAATAATATAATCTTTATAATAATAAAGATCATTTATAATAATAAATGATAGAAATTAAAAAAAATTTTTTTAAATAAAACAGATCAATGAAACCAGGCACCTGTTATTTGAAAAAATTAATAAAAGTGATAAACCTCTAGCCAGACTTATCAAAAAGAAAAGAGAAAGGACCCAAATAAATAAAGTCACAAATGAGATAGGAGAAATAACAACCAACACCACAGAAATACAAACAATTATAAGATAATATTGTGAACAACTGTATGCCAACAAATTGAACAACTTGGAACAAATGGATAAATTCCTAGAAGCATATAAACTACCAAAAGTAAAACGGGAAGAAATTGAAAAGATGAGCAAGATCAATATGTAACAAAGAAATTGAATCAGCAATCAAGAAAAAAAATCCTAACAAACAACAGTCCAGGGCCAGGTGGCTTCACAGGCAAATTCTACCAAATATTTAAAGAAGAGTTATTTTATTTTAATTTAATTAACTTAAATGTAAGTAGCTATATATGATTAGTGGCTGATCTTGTTAAACAGCGCCGTTTTACAACATAAGTCAGTTCTTATCACTACTCTGGCTCAAACCTTCCAATGACTTACAATCTCACTCAGAATAATAAACCCACATTCTAACAGAGATATTATAAGGCCCCAGGGCCCTACATGTACTTATGTAATATGATTGCTAGCTACTGCTCTAATCTCTTTGATCTCTTTGAGGTTGGGGAAAGAGTAAAGGGAATATCAAGAATGCTTTCCAGGTTTCAGACAATAGAACTAGGATGGTGTCATTTACTGATGTTAAAAAACATATGTCCAGCAATATTCTTTGGAACATTCTCTGACATGAACACCTTCTATGAACCTGAGCACCTTTTATGAGCCTAACATAATGCTAAACTCCAGGTTTATTGCAGTAAACAAAGCAGCTGTTATTCTTGACCATGTGTAGTGTTTAGTGAGAAAGCACACAAAAAATTTTTTAAAGCCAAGTAAATAAACGTATGTCATTAGGAGTTGTGATAAGTAATATAAGGAAAAAAGAACATTTTCCACAAGTTATATGAGGGGGTAGAGGGATATGCTTTGAGTTGTGTTCAGGTATGGTCTCTCTGAAAAGGAAGCTTTTGAGCTGAGACCTGAAGATAAGAAGGCCATCCTACAAAGGTCAAGAAATATTCTGGAGGAATAGCCAGTGTGTTAAGGAAAGACTTAGTGTGTTCAAAGGAATTGAAAGATCATGTTGTGAAATAGAGTAATAGAGCTATAAGGAAGATGTGTTCTGTGAGATAGGTGAGGTCATATTCTCATAAGAAATTTGTGCATGGGGGACAGAGAAAAAGCAATAATTGGAGGAGATTTAGGAAGCAACAGGTTTTTGTTGTTTTGTTCTATTTTAATGTAAATGAGAAAAATTGAATAGAGAGAGAATCGATGGAGATTAGAAAAGGAAGTAATGGTTTCTATTTGTATGGCATTAGGCAAATTACTAAACAATTTGGCAGAATTCCCAAGCCACTCAAGGCCAGGGATGGGCCATTAAGATGTAGTAACATTTCCTCCACTGGAGGGAAGGAGGGAAAGGAATAAGAACAGAACAGTGTAGATACAAACAAATAGGTTTGTAGGGTTGGAGTTAGGATCTTGAGTAGTGTTGAAGGTATGGACCGAGGTCTTCTCTTTACTCAGTGAATAATAGTAAGGGTCATCCACTGAGGAACAGTTAGTTACCTGTTAGGAATTTGGGTTAAATGGGGAAGGTTTGAAATGGTGTTTCATGGACTGGAAGAATACACCAACTAGAGAAGTATCAAATATTTATAGGTCTGTCAGGTTGTGTGACTTTCTTGCACTGTGATAAGATTCCTGGTGCAGGCAGGATTGAAGTTTTGCCAGGTGCAGGCAACAGAAGGAGTTTAAGTATTAAAAAGTAAACATGTGATCGATCACAAACTCTATGGCTAGGAAAATGAATTGAAGACAACTGCTGTTGATATATGAGGAGAAAAGGGACAGTGGACTGGTAGTGGACTTACTAATCTTAATAGTGGGGGTAAATGGACAAAGCAAGTTACTAAGATCAGAAGTGTTGATTGAGAATAAGATGTTTGAATAGAACTGTAAACCATGTAGTATCTTCAGTTGATAGAGGAAAATGTCCAGGAGCTTGATAAAGACAGCAGCTTAAAAAGGGGAATGGTTGGAATTGGTTAGATGTAAAAAAGCATGGATATTTGTTTGTTTTGTTTTACCAGAAAGTGAAGGAGGAGGAGTGGTTTGAAAGTAACACTGGAGAACAAAGAGAATACCAATCAAATCTTTCAAATGTTGAGGAAAGGTATATAAACTACAGCTTTATTTGGGCTCAAGTGCCTGTTGCCTTTCAAGAGAAATACACTTCGGAGGGTGGTGGGGGCGTGGCTTTTATTAAGGTCTACAGCTGATGCTAGTCGCAAAGACTGTAGTAGTGGTTCTAGCAGGTGATTTCTGCAGCAGTGTTTTCTGCATAAGAGAGTTGAGGTGGGCTTAGCATCCAAGATATAATAAAGTGAAAAAGCAGATTTTAGTAATGGGATATATGGTATATAAAATGTTATATAGCCAATCCCAAATTCTTTTCTAATACTAATTCAGGAGATGTCAATTTAGGTTCCAAAATTTTAATGATATGTGGTCAGAGAAGCTCACGAAAGGCTCAAAGTAAATTTCCTTCTAAGACCATTTTAGAAACTCATAATATATGTAGTATGTGAAAGGCTGTGAGAGAAATGTCAAAATTAATTTTTTTTTCAACGTTTTTTATTTATTTTGGGACAGAGAGAGACAGAGCATGAACGGGGGAGGGGCAGAGAGAGAGGGAGACACAGAATCGGAAACAGGCTCCAGGCTCTGAGCCATCAGCCCAGAGCCTGACGCGGGGCTCAAACTCACGGACCGCGAGATCGTGACCTGGCTGAAGTCGGACGCTTAACCGACTGCGCCACCCAGGCGCCCCGAGAAATGTCAAAATTAAACAAATATGTACATAGTTCTTATAACCCTGCTTATATTTGTGTATCGGTAAAATATTCTTCACAATGAAAAACATTTTTATCAGCATACTTCTCAATATCCCACATTAGTTTCTCTCAGTAAGAGAAGGAAGGGCTGGTACAGAGAGATGTCAGAGAGGATGTTCATCATAATGTTAACAGTGTTCACTTCTGGGTAGTGGGTTTTGGTATTTTTCCTATTCTTTGTATGTTTTATGTCTTTGAATTTTTATGATAAACAAACATCATTTTTGTAATGGGGAGGTATTTCAAATAAGTGGGGAAAGCCTAATCACTTGGGAATAATATAGTGAAATCCATTTTTCATATTTCACATCAAACTATATTTCCAAAGATTAAAGATTTAAATATAGTAATTGAAATTATAGAAGTATAGGAAGAAAATAGAATGCCTTAAATTCTTGGAGTGGGAAAATGGCAAAAACTATATCTAGTGATCAGATCTAAATACTGTTCTCCATATGAAGGACTCAAGACTGTTTGGAGAAATGTTTGATTCACAGGAAAGACAAAGAGGGGTGCCTCAGTCGGTAGAGCATCTGACTCTTGATCTCATGGTCATGAGTTCAAGCCCCACATTGGGTGTGGAGCCTACTTTAAAAAAATTAAAAAATGTTTTCAATTCAAAGGAAAGATAAGGAGACACCTGTAATGTCTTTTTTATGTTTAGAGTGCTTAAAGAATGATGAGGTCAGGGCAGGGCATGTCAAAAGGATACAGAAGCCAGCTCAAAGGAGTTCCCACTGGACAAATAGGTAAAATTTTGAGCATCAGAATAAATAACGATAGTAAATGGATTATAACCCATTTAATGAAGCAGGAAGCCATGAGTACATATTGATGCAAATAAATGAATGAATAAATAAGTTATTGAGGAAAAAGATATTTACATAACCACAGAGTACCTTCTCACAAAATATTTATTGACTACAAAAGGGAAAGAATAATTATATGGTACAGAAGCCTGACAGACATAACTTTAATCAAGTTAATGTCAGCAGTTATGGGGCAAATTGAAATCATGTATCATCTGATAATATGCGTTGAGAATTCAGGAATGCTCCTGTGTTTCTACCAAACATACATAATTTAAATCTAATAATCATAAGGAAATACCAAACAAACCCAAATTGGGAGCATTCTACCAAATACCTGGCCTGTAATCCTCAAAACTGTCAAGACCGTAAGAGTCAAAGTCTAAGGCACTTACAGATTGAAGAAGACTGAAAAGAGACATGATAAGTGAATACAACATGTGATTTTCAACTGAGTCCTTTGCTATAAAGGATTATATTGGGACAAGTGGCAAAACTTGAATGGGCTCTGAGTGTCAGATGGTAGTAACAGTTTCCAAATTATACCAATATCTTAAGTCAGGTGGTTATATTATTGTTATGTAGAAGAATGTTTGTACGAATCATAACCTAAATAATTAGGAAGTGACGGGTCATCAATGTCAGCAACTTATCCTCTAGTGGAGCAGGAAAATTTTTTTTTCTATGTTTGCAATTTTTCTATAAGTTTAAGATTTTTTCAAAATTTAAAAAACAAACGCATATATGTACATATATGTTAATATTTTTAGCAAATTTAGAGAATTTTTAAACTGCTAACAAGTTGAATATCCTAATACAAAATGGGGAAAAGATAACAATGGGATGTTCTTGAAAGAAGAAACAAAAATAGCTAATAAGCCTTACTAATGATCAAAGAAATGTAAACAAAAACCATTTTTCAGCTATCAGATATTTAAAATGATAATACCCTGTGTTAAAGATGATGTGGTTGTCACTCATGTTAACTATAGGAGTGTACATTGTTAAAACAATCCTAAGAAAGGATATCAAAAGTTGGAGTGTACATTATCATTGTTGCCATCATCCCATTTCCCATTGTTAAAGAAATAATGATACAAGTTAACAAAGATGTGTGTACAAGAATTCTTACCATAATTTGTGTGTAATACTGAAAATCTGGAGATAACCTAAGAATTGTCAGTATAGATGGGTTGAATAAACTATGTTATATCCACCTAATGAAGTACCTTGCATGCAAAGTGAGAATAAAAACAAAGTGGGTTATGGGGCGCCTGGGTGGCGCAGTCGGTTAAGCGTCCGACTTCAGCCAGGTCACGATCTCGCGGTCCGTGAGTTCGAGCCCCGCGTTGGGCTCTGGGCTGATGGCTCAGAGCCTGGAGCCTGTTTCCGATTCTGTGTCTCCCTCTCTCTCTGCCCCTCCCCCGTTCATGCTCTGTCTCTCTCTGTCCCAAAAATAAATAAACGTTGAAAAAAAAAAAATTTAAAAAAAAAAAAAAAAAAAACAAAGTGGGTTAGAAAAAATATAAAATATGTAATATATGATATATGTATGTAGAAAGTATTCTGTAAAGATTTGCATCAACAGCCTAACAGTCATGATCTCCGAGTGTTTAAATTATGGGTGATTTTGCCTTTTTTTTTCTTTTTCTTTTTCTTTTTCTTTTTCTTTTTCTTTTTATAAACCTTGAGAGACAGCATAGTTTAGATAGGGGCCATTTGGTTAGACAATCTGGATTTGAATCCTGAGTCATCCACTTACTAGCTGTATGACATTGTACCAGTTACTTTACTTCTCTGGGCTCACATTTCTTAGGCTTCCATCAGAATAATAATAATAGAAACTACTTCTTAGGATTGTTAAATGAGATAACAAAAATTTACCACTTAGCAAACACTGGCTAGCATAGTAAGGACTTAATGAATCTTGGCTTCCATCCTTGTTATTATTTCTGCTTATATGTTTGAAATTTATTCTAATCAACATTTTTATTAATAGGCTAATCAATAAAGCTATTTCTCCTTTGGTAATGTAACTACTTAAGCAAATATTTTTAATCTGGACAGTCAGCTTTCTTTTCCCTATCATATTCTTTCTTTAGAGAAAACCACATTCGAAAATCAATTCCTCCTTAGAAAAAAGTCTGTGAGTGGATAGTAGCCATATTTCTTGTGCCTCCTACACTACTTAGCTCACTCCTGAAAGCTTATTAAAAGACTTGATAACAGAATGCTTCTTGCTACTCACTTGGCAGTTGTAGGTGGTACTGTTGTAGTGGACCCATTCCTTCTTACTTCCTTAAGTGCATACCTTGTTCCATCTCACCATCCCACCTGACTTTCATCCATCCTGTAAGTGGAGCATTACTATGGTATATTGACAACATGGGGATTGATAATCGCTAACAATTACTGAGAACTGATTTTCTCTCAGGTATTAACATATTACTTTTGTTATTTCATTTAATCCTTACAAAATGTCATGAAGTTTATAATATCACCATTTTGAATATGAGGAAATAGACACATCAGGCTTAGTTTATTTAAAGTCATACAGGGACTCAATCTCAAGGGACTCCAAATAACTAAAGCAATCTTGCAAAAGAACAAGGTTAGAGGTCTTATACTTCCTAACTTCAAAAAGTTTTACAAAGCTACAGTAATCAAAGCAGTGTGGGTTGGTACTGTCATAAAGGCAGATATTTAGGCCAATAGAATATAATAAAGGACCCAAAAGTAAACCCTGGCATACATGGTCAAACAATCATCAACCAGAGTGCTAAGACCATCTAAGGGGAAAGAGCAGTCTTCAAGAAATGGTACTGGGAAAACTGGATATCCACATGCAAAAGAATGAAGATGAACCCTTATCTTATACTCTATATAAAAATTAACTCAAAATGGACTAAAGTCCTATCCATAAGACCACACACTATACACGTTTTAAAAGAAAACAAAGGCAGAAATCTTCATGACATTGTATTTGACAGTTATTTCTTGGATATAACACCAAAAGCACAGGCAAAAAAAAAAAAAAAAAAAAGCAAAAATAGACAAATGGGACTACTTCAAACTTAAACACTTCTGTGCATCCAAAGACACAATCACCTCACCAAAAGGGCAGCCTAAGTAATGGGAGAAAATCTTTTATCTGATAAGGAATTAATATGCAGAATATATAAAGAACTACAACTCAACAACAAATAGCCTGATTAGAATCTGGGCAAAGGACTTTAACAGACATTTCTCCAAAGATAAATACAAATGGCTAACACAGTCTCACCCTCCACAATGACTTTTTTATACTTTCTCTTTTTTTATACAAACCTGTAATATACTTACCAGTCTTTATTCTTAGCTTATGACCTTTCACTGAGAAAACAGATAAAACCAGCAGAGACATCTATTACTACATTTGCCACCCATCAGCATCTGTACCAACAGAATACTGTCTTTCCCACGTTACCATAGGTGAACTACTCATTAAACTTTTTTTTTTTAAGCAAACTCTATACCCAATGTGGAGCTTGAACTCACAACCCTGAGATTAAGAGATACAGTACCGACTGAGCCAGCCAGGCACCCCAATAAGTGAAATATTTAAACACCTACACTAAAGGCCTATTGAAGTTTGAGGTCATGAATTTACAGTGAGACCAGTCCACTTAGATGGAGCCATTTCTCCCACCACTTTTAGCTGTAATGAGGCAAATGTGGAGTGGGCAGAGAGTTAAATTTAGCCTAACAGTTTTGCTGAGCAAGTGAGACAAAGCAAGAAAAGAGCAAGGAAGTAGGAACAAGGTTTGATCATGGATCAAGATGGTTAAATAGTTGAAAGAGTGTATCAAGGGGAGTGAGTGATGAGGTGGTAGGCAATGGTATGGAGGTTTCAGTGTGGTCAAAAGATTACATATGGAGTCTAGGGAAGATAGGAAGTGGTGGTTGTGGGGAGGAGAGAGCACGAACTGAGATTAAATAGGTATAGCAGTTATTGATAATGGCAAGGTCTAAGGTATGATCATAAGAGTGAGCACCATAGGGGCACCTGTGTGGCTCAGTCATTTGAGTGTCCGACTCTTGATCTCAGCTCAAGTGTTGATTTCAGGGTCATGAGTTCAAACAGAACCCCTGCTTGCTCACAGACCTCATCCCCTAGGATGTCACTCTAGCAATTCTTCCATCTCTCTCCTGTACCATTAACTTTTCCTTTCTACTGGATGCATTCTATAATATATAAACATACTCTTATCTCTTCCTTTTAAGAAAATTAAAACATCTCCCATCCCACTTCCTCTGCCAGCTACTATTCTATTTTTCTGCAGCAGAACTCCTTGAGTTTTCTAATATTTGGTATCTCCAATTCCTTCCCTTACATTTTCACTTAAAACCACTCCAATTAGGCTTACACCAGCATCATTGCAGTAAAGCTGTTATAACAGTTCAAGCCCCGTGTTGGACTCTGCTCTAGGCATGAAGCCTACTTAAAAACAAACAAAAAAAAGAGTGAGCACCATAGGTAGGATGGAGATAAGATAATTGGGAGAGAAGTGATCAAGAAACTGAAAGGCCAGCATGTTCGAAAGATAATTAATGACCCAGAGTTGGAGAGATGACAGAAACAATGATGGGTAGTAGGAGACATAATCTAATGACTTATTTACATTAGTAAGTAAAGGAAATCAGAGTAGTTGAACTGAATTATTTTTCATGAAACACCATAACCTCTCAACTAGAGATAGTATCTCTATCTGACAGTGGATTATTTGGCCTATGCATGCAATTCTTGCATCCTCATGTTCTTAGTATTTTCCCAGCTGTGACTCAGAGGTCTGTGCTAGTCATTTCTCTCCTTGCATTTCTAGCCTCTATATGTTCTACTCTTAGTTAAGTATTCATGGTGAAGAGAATCAAACTCAGTGTTGTTAGGTTGAAAAGCATCAGAAAAGGAAAATCAGTGACAGTCTTCAGGGTAGTAGTAATGGAATTTTTAACTTGAAAATTAGTTGTGAATAGACTTCACAGTCTAGATAGTCACATGCAAATTATATGCTAATATAACTTTAGCTCAGCAAACCATTTTACACAATTAGTTGAGACATTTGATATTGCACCTACTGCCCTGTGAGTGTATCTTACTGTTTGTCATAAATGAATATTTGAAATATATGTATAAATAGAATTTTGGTAATACAAGTCATATTTTCTGAATGACCTTAATAATAATATCAAAAATCTTCACTTTAATCCTAATTGGGAGTGATAACAGTTTTTCTTCCTAAGTATTTCTTTCAAGTGGCTAAATCAATATTTAAATGCACCAAAAGTTGTTATTTTTTAAAATCCAGCAATTAAGCATTTTAATGAGAAAAATCAGTCTTAAGAAAAAGAAAAATCATTCTTGAGCCATTAATTTTAAATTAGGAAGGACAAGAGAAATTATCTAGTGCAACTCTGTCATATGAGAAAATTTTGAGGCCCAGAACAGAAAAATTAAATACTTTGCCTCATTATCACCCATTTAGCTATAATTGCTGATATAGACCTAGAACTCAGATCTTGATATGTATTCCATATATACATAATTTTATTGTTATAATCTATCTTTTCACAAATAAAATCTTGTCTTTTGTTATCCAAGCTTTTTTGTTGTTGTTACATTTATTCTTTGATTACATTGAGACTTTTGTAAGTATTGCTTTGTTCATTCTTTGAGAAACTATAAGGTACTTAACTGCTCTTTATTATCTGCTTGATTTCTTTTCTAGATATACTACATCTATACCTACAGCTAGCTATATTACAGCAGATTGTTTTTATCTTTCTTAATGAGATTGACAAAATTACTTTTCATGGAAAAACCATTACCATTTGTTGATAGAAATTGAAGTTCTCTGGTACAAATGTCTGTCAGACCTCTTGCTGAAAATTGGGGCAGGGGGAGAAGTGATAGGTACAAAAGTCTCATTTTTTCCTATCAATTTAAAAAAGATGTAGAACTTGGTCATCAGAATATAGATTTACATTTTGTGTCATTAGACCCCTTTTATACATGTTTAATATTAATATGAAGAAATAAACTATAAAAAACATGGTAATTAAAGCAGGTATATGGAACGATTTTATTTTTTTAACTGAAAAAAATTTTAAATGCTTGGTATTTTAAAGATAAAAATTAAAGTTCTAATAATTGTTTTTACGTTCTTTATATGTTATAGTTTTAAAGAGAAATTGTGGTATCAAGTTAGATCATTTTACCATGTAAGTTGTTGAAAATTAAGAAAATTGGCTAAAATAATACACATGATTTGAAATGTGCTGTCTTTGGGACATGTTTTAAATACTTTGATAAGCTAACCTTTGTTAAATGCCTGGAAACATTAATAAGGAGGACAGGAACATATTTGTAACTAGATTTCCTTCTGCCAATTCCTGGTTTATAAGTTACTCTACTGCTAAAAAGCAACAAAAAAGACAATAGCCTCAAAATTAAAGGGGTTTAACTTAAAAAAATTTTAGATGACAGTAGAACATATTTTTGTCTTTTACTGATTATTATAAGTATTGCTGACAAGGAAATGTATCTCATGGAGATTAATAATACTTAGTAGTAGTTTAATATCAATACCATATAAACTAGTTCAATTTTAAATGCTATAACCCATGCATCATAAATGAATATTATCAATTTATATACCTAAATGTATTGTCTTTTTCCCATTTAATTTTGTTATCAGAGTGTTTATTGTCCTAGAAATCTAATTAGTTTGGGGAAATTTATTGCTTGTAAAGTTCTGAGCATTGTTGATGATTGGATTGTTTTATGTTAGTGATAAATAAGGAAAGAGATTAAGATGTATTGGCTTTATGTCTTTGTTTTTGTTCTGATATCAAATCTCTCCACCACTTTTGAAGAGAATCTTAGCTTTACTATGGTTACTATCAGAATGGGAGAATATGAAATAAATAATTGATTGTATTGGTTGAACAGTGGCAAGAAAAAACTAAGAAGTAATTTATGTATGTGGTGTTTTATAAAGTACCTCACATAGTAAATTTACTACCATGCACTTAAGACAAATTTTGTTATTGAACAATTTGGGGCAGAAGGAAAAATGTTTAAGAAACTTTTTGTACTACATGCAATAATAATGGTCTTGGGTAGATTCATTATTGGTGGATTAGAATGAACTGGCTATATTCTTGATCCACCCTCCTTTAACCCATACTGACATTCATCAAATGGTTGGCTGAAATTCATTTCATAATCTGGGACCTTGGAACAGAGTTTACCCCTTGTGCAAATCTAATTGACCCAGATAAGAATTGAATATGCAGGAATTCAAACAGCAGCACTGTATTCTGAAAGTTGAGCTACCCAGGACAAATATGTTACTTATTTATTCATATATATTTATGTATTTATATATATATATATAAATATCCATGTATTTATGAAATAGTTGCATCACTGTCTTTACGGAATTTCATTTTTCATAGACACATTTATAGACTCATGAAACTGGAAAAATGTGACCATGTGATCCAATGTATCTTCATCCAAAATGGAGATATATGAGAAATAACCATACTGCGAAAACTTTCAACTGGAGCCATATTTGTTTTGCATATAACAGCATTCTTTTTTTTTAATAATCTTTTTTAATGTTTATTTATATTTGAGAGATAGAGACAGTGTGAAGGGGGGAGGGCAGAGAAAGAGGGAAACAGAATCTGAAACAAGCTCCAGCCTCTGAGCCGTCAGCACAGAGACCGATGTGGCTCACACTCATGAACTGCAAGATCATGACCTGAGCCAAAGTCAGACACTTAACCAACTGAGCCACCCGGGCGACCTGCATATAACAGCATTCTTTTCTCTTGGTTTTCTTTCTTTCTTTTCTTTCTTTCTTTCTTTCTTTCTTTCTTTCTTTCTTTCTTGTTTGTTAATTGCTTTGGGGCTAGATGTTGCTGTTCAATAAAATATTTGCAGAGATGTGCATATATTTTTATTGAACAACCTACCATTGATTTTGCACACTAAGTAATCTGCTACTTTTCCTAACTTCTTATGTTCTTTTTTGTTGCATGTGTGCTTCAAATTATATTTCATTTTTTCTTTAGGTCATTTATTCTGCATATGTGATTGCTTTACTTAGGATCATGGTAGAGCAAATACTTTTGTATTTTTAAGGTCACCCACAGCTTTTACAGCATTAGTTACTAAAATGTCTATGAAATAGCTATGTTCCAGATCCTCTTTATCATGACTTTTAATGTTCAGCCATAGCACACAGGTTGTCCGTTATCAAGAATATTAAATTCAGACAATGTTAAACCAGATTTTCTTCATTGTAACTATATTTTCTTTGAGGTGTTTTATAACGTTTGTAAAAAAAAGTTTTAAGTAAGCTCTGTGCCTAACGTGAGGTTTGAACACACAACCCCAAGATCATGAGTCTTATGCTGTACCAACTAAGCCTACCAGGCTCCCCATTTTTCTAAAATATTTTAAAACAGTAACATTAATGCTAAGATTTATGTGAAAGATAATGTCTTCTTAAATTTATACATTTATTTTATTGATTTCATTTTACAAAGTAGAAATTATATTCATCTTCATGTCTTAAAAGATCAAATTTTTAAATTACTATTATTTTAGCAGTTTGTTCTAAGAAAATTAAAACTTTTCTGAAAGATGAGCTCAGGTGATCAGGACATTGATTCAGGTGTACTTGGCATAGCAGTTCATTAACTATGTGTTAATTACCCATGATTACTCCTGAAAAGCTATAGTGGCTTCATCTTTTAGGTTGCTTCATTAAATCATTAATTGTCTTGGAGGTAACTAAGCTTGACATAATTAAGACATCTCAGTCTCCACAGATTTTTATTTTCCCATGATGTCAAGAACACTGAGCTAGTTAATATAAGGCATTGTAACGTATTCCCTGGATGTACTGACTTTATATTTTTAAATTATTTATACTATTTGTGTTAATTTTATATTATATTTTAGTAGTCTCATAAATTTTAATTACTTCTTCCATGTTGTAGCTTAGATTTTGAATTGTATGTGTAATATGTCCATTTCTGTATTTGAACCACTTCTTACCAACAGTTCTTTGACCCATGGCTACATAAAGCTGCTTCAGTTTATCCAGAACATCATATATGAGGAAGGATTTGATGGATCCAATCCCCAGGTATTGAGTACCTTCAAAGTTTTTTATAATCATCTATGTAATGTTGTTTTTAAACTCTCTAGGGGTAACCCAGAAGGTTTTAGAATAATTAACAGTGAACAAGCTGTTTCCAAGCACAGAAGATGTAAATAAGCAGGGCGCAGGCAGCCTTTGTTTGATTTTTGATGTGTAGAGTTTTAGCTAAGTTCTCAGTGGATGCACAAAAGACATATACATACATTGTCAACATAAATTATTTTTAAATATATATTTGTGGCACCTGGAATAACTAAACTGCTGCATTTTGAAAATTACTCCTAAATCTGCAAGACGTGTACTTTTGTATCTAAATTTTTTTTAAGTTAATTTAGTTTGAGAAAGAGAGAGAGAGAGGGGAGAGTGAGCAGGGGAGGGGCAGAGAAGAAGGAGAGAGAGAGTCCCAAGTATGTTCTATGCTGTCAGTACAGAGCCCAACACAGGACTCAATCCCATGTGCCATGAGATCATGACCTGAGCTGAAACCAAGAGTCAGATGCTTACCTAACTGAGTCACCCAGATGCCCCTCTTATCAAAATTTTTTATATTTCTGTCATTCAGTCCTTAATTGAATAACCTGGTGAGTAAGAATTAATTATTTTGAGATTTTATTTCTTGTTATATCATGCTTTAGGTTATTTCACTGAATAAAAACTGCATTTTTTATTTGCTATATTAAAATATTTTATAACTTAATTATTTCTCTGTAGCTCTGTTTTTAAGAACGCAAGTTTTTAAATTCCCACTATTAAAGATTCCAAATTCCCACTATTAAAGATGTTCTGGTTAGTTTAACTTGAACAAAATGAGAGAAATTTTATTTCCAGTTATAATGCCATTTAGAAATCTTTCTCGGTGATTTTAATTGCTAAAGCTGCTAAAGATTTTCAGTTCATGTATATTATTTCAGCAGAATTATTTCCAGAGCACCATTATTTTTATTGAAGAAAGTAAAGAATCCAAAAGTCTTATTTTTGGCATTATCAACTACATTTGCTCTTAATCCATAAATTTTTAAGTATTCTTATAAACTTTACTGCTATATTTAATGTTTTTTCCACAGCAATGTTAATAAATTTTAAATTTGTTTTGATCATCAGTTTAATACAAAGTTGAAAATACTATACGTGTGGTGAAGTATATACATTTATTTATAGATAGCTTTTCACGTGTGTTACAGTTTTTGTGATGGTCCTTGGTTTTTAATACAGTTTTATTTTGTTCATTGTTGCTCCGTTTTTGGTCCTGCTAAGATTTATGGGCACTATGTCCGCCTTTTGGTGGCATTGTCCGTCTGGAGAGGTAAATTGGTCCCTGACAGACACCTCTCCCTATGTGCTGTGGTTACTATGGAAACAGACATGTCATAACAGTTCCTATGATACAGTGTGCAGAGCTCCTGTTCTTGCAGGATGATGACACATCTTCTAAGAGCAAGAAATTTTATAAAATACAAAAAATCAAAGGCAATAACAAAGATACACACATACTTGCTTGTATATGTATATATACATATGTACACATATTTATATATATGTACACACACCCATCCATCCAAAGGACCCTTGATAAGTAAGCTATTATTGGAATGGAATGAAATGTTTGTTTTCTTAGTTGTTTATTTGAGTATTAAAAATACCACCATTTCAATAA
Organism: Lynx rufus; assembly: GCF_022079265.1. NCBI lineage: Eukaryota > Metazoa > Chordata > Mammalia > Carnivora > Felidae > Lynx > Lynx rufus. The sequence goes on from NW_025814897.1 coordinate 86,073,341, forward strand.
ATAGTATTTTATTTGATGAAAGCTGATGAACTGAACTGGTTTGTCTCTGAACCAGAAGTTCTACAACTATTGACTTTTATAAAGGTTAAAAGGGTTGAGGTAAGCATTTATATGCTGAATACCAAGAACGCTGAAAAAGTTTACAACATACCGATAAGTTATAAAATATATTTCCAATTTTATTGGAATTAAAATATATCTACTAAATTTCCATATTGTTACATTTTAGAGTATATCATTTGCTAAATTACCTCAACTATATTTCTGTCTCAGAAACTTTAGATGAGTTCAAGAAGCCACAAAAATTCATCTATCGAGCACTGCTTCAAAAAATCTTATTCCTGAGTCAAAATAATGTTCTGATACTGAAATAAATTCTTTTTAAAAGGAAATTTTCATCTTACTTTCTGTATCACTACATTTTCAAATAAACTTACATTTTCAAATAAACTAACTTAATTTGAGATAGGCTATAAGGAATTGAGTATTATAGAATACTGTATAATAACTTTGTAGTAAGTAAAGTAGCTCATCTGCAAAGATATTTGGAGTGGAGATGTTTACAAATTGCTGTCATAATTTCATTTAAGTTATGATTTTTAAATATCTAAGAAATATACAATAAAAATGAAGTTTGAAAATTGATTTCACTTAGATATCCAGATTAAATATTTTAGATGTTCTCATTGGAATGAATTTAATATTTATTATTCAGCTTTCAACAAAAGTTTATTTTTTAGTTTGATTAGACCTCAATAAATTATATTAAAAATTTTTTGATTATACCTCACAGTGTGCCCCATTATTATATGGCATAGCAAAGGAATTATATGCCTGAAATTACACAGGAAATTTGTAAATCAGCCTTTGCTTTTGCACTTACTATTATATTTTTAAAAATATAAATGTATTCCCAAGTCACCTAGGTGGCTCAGTTGGTTGAATGCCCAACTTCAGCTCAGGTCATGATCTTGTGGTTCGGGAGTTCGAGCCCTGCGTCAGGTTTTGTGCTGACAGCTCAGAGCCTGGAGCCTGCTTTGGATTCTGTGTCTCCCTCTCTCTCTGCCCCTCCCTGACACTCTGTCTCTCTCTATCCCTCTATCAAAAATAAATAAACATTAAAAAAATTTGTTTAAATATATAAATGTATTCCCTATGTTGAAGTATCATGCTCAAATATGTTCTGATGTGGTGAGTACCTACCTCACTTAAATATCTTTTTCATTCTTTGGCTTAATATTGTCATTCTTTATACACACACACACACACACACACACACACATATGTATATGTGTGTGTGTGTGTGTGTGTGTGTGTGTGTATACATATATATACAGGTATATATGTATGTGTGTATGTGTATCAGCATATCTGTCATAGTCACTAAACTTCTACAGTTCTCCTGCTTCTGCACCTATCATCATTTTTGTTATAAACTTTTAACAGATGCTTTTTGATACAATAGTTGGTAATGGTGACTGGGTTAAAATACAGCTGACCTTTAGTTTCTGAAATATTGGTAGGGAAAACCGTATAATGCTGCTCTCCTTCTACCTTCTACCTTCTAGTCTCCTTCTACCTTCAGATTTTGTTTTAATACCTAGATTTTGGGGGCAGGTTTGTCTCTCCATTTTTCTAGATTGCTCTTTCTGTTCAAAATCTAATTTAAGCTACAGTTCAAGAGAAAACAAGTTTGGGATGACAAAATGAAGGTTAATCTTGCCATTTTACTTAAATTCTGAGTTTCTAAGTAATACAGTAAAAGGGATAACCTATCATTTCAGAGATATCTTACACAAATTCATCAAAATGCATTTAGACTTCTAATACATACATGCCCTGGTACATATTATTACTTCATTTCATTCAAGTAATGCAGAAATAAAAAAAGAAAACAATTTTTATGGACTGCCAATGACGTTAATATATGTCTTAAGGGTTGCCTATCATAACCTTAATACAACCAGAAAAGAAAACTGGACTAGCTGCCTTGATAGTATCATCACGTTTCAGGTCTTTGGAGTCAGGAAGAATTTTTCAAATGTGCTTAAACTAAATTCCTTTTTCTGTAATCACATTTTAATAGCTTTATCCAGGCCCTTTATATATCATGTCCCTTTATATATTTTAAAGGATTGTGTGATCTCATAGAACAATTTTTTATTGTAGAGATGAGAGAACTAATGCCTAAGTAGTGTTGTGTCTTGCTCAGAATCACATCTTTTTTTTTTTTTTAATTTTTTTTTTCAACGTTTATTTATTTTTGGGACAGAGAGAGACAGACCATGAATGGGGGAGGGTCAGAGAGAGAGGGAGACACAGAATCGGAAACAGGCTCCAGGCTCCGAGCCATCAGCCCAGAGCCCGACGCGGGGCTCGAACTCACGAACTGCGAGATCGTGACCTGGCTGAAGTCAGACGCTTAACCGACTGCGCCACCCAGGCGCCCCAAGAATCACATCTTCTTAGTTGCACAGTCCAGACTGTGAATCTATCTTACCCATCTTACTCATTACTGTCCCCTTCTGTTTTTCCTCTTCTAACTTTTCAGTGTTTTATTCATTTCCCTACTTTCCTTTGTTAATAAATTCTGAAAAGTATACAAACTCAACTTTCATGTGTAATATCAGAGAGATAGTAGTTGATTAATACATTTTATTAATTAAATAAATTTTATTCATTTGTTACAACAATAACAAGCAATATGTTGTAGGATCTGACTTCATCAAAAAACACACTCAAATGACACAAGTTCCAAATTTTTGATTTAAGGGAGAAAATGTATTTTCCCCATTAGAATTGTAATGATAAGTTTCAAATTATCTCCATGCACCAGGTTTTGCTAATGTCTCCTTCCTTTGCCCAGAAATTTTGCCAGATTGCTAAAGAAAGCATTTATAGGGGTGCCTGGGTGGCTCAGTTGGTTGAGGTTCCAACTTGGGCTGAGGTCATGATCTCATGGCTTGGCTTATGAGTTCGAGCCCTCATTGGGCTCTGTGCTGACAGCTCAGAGCTTGGAGCCTGCTTTGGATTCTGTGTCTCCCTCTCTCTCTGCCCCTCCCCCACTCGTGCTCTGTCTCTCTCTTTCAAAAAACGAATAAAACATTTTAAAAAATTTTAAATACAAAATAAAGAAAGCATTTATAAAACATTTGTTTGGTTAGGATAACACAAACAGTAGAATTTGTTATAAATACATCTCTGGCAAATGCTTATTGATAATCCGTGTAGGTTTTGTTTAATGGTTTTTAAATGCCCTTTTCCCAAGAAATATCAGTCATCATTATGACCTTAATATCAGTAGTCTTGAGTTCCAAATGTTCATTTGTTCAATTTTGATAAGTATTGAACTGAATTATTTTGTAAAAATAGCTTCAAGAAGAATAAGTAAAAGCAAATATAAGGTATAAAAGCAAAACACACATTTTTAAACTTCTTTCAAACAAAATATCAGGCATTGGACATAATAGCACTAAATGAAAAATACTGAGCAAGTTATAGTTTATTAAAAGACTTGTAGAATTTTAGAATACTAAGAATGGTTTCTAAGTATTCTAGTTTAGATGTTCTTTATTGCTAACTGATTTTTTTATGTATTATTTCAGCTGTCGCAAACATAATTCGTAAAGCGGTCACTTAAAATTTAGAAACTTGAGGCTTTTGATACTCTTCAAATTTTCCAAAAGTGAGAAAAAAACAGCTATTTTTTAATACTCCTGCAATATAGAAGATTTCCTTTATATTGCCGTATATTAACTATACATAAAGCTTTTTAACATCTCTACTATCTCCCTGCTATGTTATAAATTTCAAAAACTGGCAAATAGAACTAAAGGAGGTATCCTATTTGTTAATAAAACTTAATGTGTTTGTCCCCCCCCCAACCCGACACACGCATTTCTTTAGAAAAAACAGAAAAACATTTTAAGAATAGGAATCCAGAATCTTGGTTCACCTTTGTGGGGGGATGACATCTGCTGTACGGAAAATGGCAACAGTCACAGCCTTACGAAGTTCCTGTATGTCCTCCGTGGTCTTCTGCGAACCTCTCTTTCAGCTTGTATGATCACAATGCCAACACATCTTATCCAGGTAAGAATCTTTCCAAAACTCCTTTCCCCTAATTAGTGCTACATAATGAAGAGCAATATATAAACACTCGGAGTCTGAGTCTGATAAATTATTTTCATATGCCATTTAAGTAGAACAGATTTCAGGAATGCCAGAGAGCAAAATGTCCTTTACTTTAGATTGTTAAATTGTTGTGTATTTGTAGTTTTAATATACAGTGAGTATATAGTAAGTCTATCTTTAATAATATTATTTTTTTCTTTGATTTCTTGTAAATGCATAATACATTGTGTTATGTGGTTGATTTTTTACTGATATCTTTTCATTAATCATTAGATTAATCATAAAGATCTAAGATATGGATATAGATCTTGAAGAAATATTTGCACACCCATATTCATAGCAGCATTATTTACAATAGCTAAAATGTGGAACCAATCTGAGTATTCATTAACAGATGAACTTGATAAGATATGGCCTATATTGCAATGGAATATTACTCAGCCTTGAAAAGGAAGGAAATTATGAGGTGCCTCATTGGCTCAGTCAGTTAAGTGGCTGACTTCAGCTCAGGCATGGGTTCAAGCCCCGCATCGGGCTCTGTGCTGACAGCTCAGAGCCTGGAGACTGCTTCAGATTCTGTCTGTCTGTCTCTCTTTCCCTCTCTCTCTCTCTCTCTCTCTCTGCCCTCCCTCAGCTCGTGCTCTGTCTCTGTCAAAAAATGAATAAAAATGTTAAAAATTTTTAATAAAAAAAGGAAGGACATTCTAACATATGCTGCAACACTGATAAATCTGAGGACATGATCCTAAGTGAAATAAGTCAGTCACAAAAAGACAAATACTGTGATTCCATTTATACGAAGTACTTAAAGTAGTAAAAATCATAGAAACGGAAGGTAGTATGGTGGCTGCCCTGGGCTGAGGGAGAGGGAATGGCAAGTTACTTAATAGGTACAAAGTTTCTGAAAATAATTGTTGGTGGTAGTGGCACAACATCATGAATGTACTTAATAACACGGAATTATACACTTAAAAATAGTTAAAATGGTAAATTCTATGTTATATATATTTTGCCACATTCAAAATTTTGAGGAAAAAAAGAAAAGGGGCACTTGGGTGACTCAGTCAGTTAAGCCTCCAACTCTTGATTTCGGCTCGGGTTGTGATCTCGCAGTTCGTGAGTTTGAGCCGCATGTTGGGCTCTGTGCTGACAGCCGGGAGCCTGCTTGGGATTCTGTCTCCCCTTCTCTCTGCCTCTCCCCTGCTTGTGTGCACTCTCTCTCTCTCAAAATAAATTAACACTAAAAAAATGTAAAAGGAAAAGAAAAGACAAACACTGATCTAAATAGGACATGTCCTTTTCTTCCCTTGCTGTTTCTATGTGTAAACCTCCTGAAACAACACTCTTAGAGAAAAAGGTCCATCTCCCCAGACAGAAAAAGAGGGATTTTTGTAAGATTTGCCTCATCAGCTCAAAAAGTCCTTTTCTTAAGAGTGTTCAAGAGGCTGGGGCACCTGGCTGGGTCAGTCAGAAGAGCATGCAACTCTTGATCTCACGGTCATGAGTTCAGGCCCCACACTGGATATAGAGATTCGTTAAATAAATAAAACTTAATTTTTTTTTTATAAAAAGAGTATTCAAGAAGCAAGTTTGAGACAATTTTCATCATTGTTGTTATTTTATATGTAATAGAGAAAGTACAATTACATTGTATATTTTTCCACAGTATTTATTATTAAATATATTTCTATAACAAACACAATACTAGAAATAATAAAACTAAAAAAAAATCACCTGCAGTGAATGAATCTGAAAGTCAAAATAAGCTAAATCACTGAAATCATCTTTTCTAATGTACATACACTAAATTAACACTTTGATATAGAATGACTTTCGTAGCAGAATAATGTTGAGCTTTGTTTTCCTTTACTTCTCTAGGAAGTCTCAATAATAATAATGATAGCACTAACAAATACGAAATACTTAAAGTCAAGGTCTTAAAGTTCTTATAAAATCCTTACATAACTACTGTTGTAATCTACATTTTACATGTAAGGAAAGTGAGATACAGAGAAGTTAAGAAACTAGATCAATGTTTAATACCTGAGAAACCATGGTTTGAACCCAGAAAACTGGGTTCCAGCACCTCATATAGAATACGTAGCACGTTTTTATTCTGGAACTCATTCTCTCAAAGCTAGTAGCTCTCATATCTTTTATCTTGGAGTTAGAGAGGACGTGGGGCTCATCTGAGCTAGGCTCCTGCCTTCGGCTGAGTAAAGTAGTATCCCAAGTGAAATGACCTGTTCAAGCAAATCACAGAAACAAAGACTATCCTTGGTGAGATTTCATGGATCTATGCAAACTCTACATTTGATTAAACTAACAGGAATAATCAATTAAATCAAATTAACAGAAATAAAAGATAGAATTGAAATTTGAAGTTCACCAAGGAGATAAAGAAATGCCATTTAAATTAAATTAATAAACATTAATTAAATTAACAGAAATATAAGATATAATTGAAATTTTGAGTTCACCAAGGAGATAAAAGAATGCCATTTTAAGATGCTGTATCTAAACATACTGTATAAGGGTTAAAGCTGAGACATTGTTTAAGGGCTATTAAGTTTGTAAAGCACCATATTCCTTCCTGCACAAGTAGAGAGAGGAGTATGATTGACAGCATACCCCCATACATTGTCAGTGACTTGTGCTTTTGAGCTTTCTAAGGGTTACCATAGCAACTTCCTGCTGTTCAAGTTAGCATTCCTCTTTAATAATTGCAAACTTTGAGCAAAAGAAAAATTAGATCTTAATCAGAAAAAAAGTTTGACTTTTCACATCAAGATTTCCTTTTTTTAAGTAAACTCTACCCCCAACATGAGGCTCAAACTTCACAACCCTGAGATCAACAGTCACAAACTATCCCAACTGGTGCGTCTCACATCAAGCTTTCTTAAATCCAAATATTTCTCTGTCAACAAACTGTGGAGAAAATCCACATTTCTTATAAATTTTATTATTGAAGCTGTGTTGTATCTCATTCATTCATTCATTTCTTCTACACTGCTTTTGAGTGACTGACAGTGCTATAGTCCACTATATATATAGTGGAAATTTTAAAATGAATGAGAGACACTGGTTCCTTTCAGGCACCTTACTCTGTAGTGGGGAGGTAAATATTAAAAACTTGTGTTTCAATCTGAAGATGAAATCCAGAAAACAATTGCATTCATAATAGCATCAAAGAGAATAAAATACTTAGAAATAATTTTAACAAGAAGAATGTACAACTTATACTCTGAAAACTACATAACATTGTTGAAAGAAATTTTAAAAGATCTAAATGAATGGAAAAACTTTCCAGGTTCATGGATCAGAAGGTTCAAAATTAATATGACCATTGTCTCCAAACTGATCTACAGATCCAACACAGTCCCTATCAGAATCCCAGCTGACTTTTTTGGAGAAATCTACAAGCTGATTCTAAAATGGCTACGGAATTTCAGAAGACTTAGAATAGCCAAAATAATCCTTTAAAAAAAGAATAAGCTAGGAGGGCTCATACTTCTCAATTGCAAAACTTTCTAGAAAACAATGGTAAAAGACAGTGTAGTACTATCATAAGAATAGGCATATAGATCAATGAAATAGAATTGAGAGTCCAGAAATAAACCCATATATCTATGGTCAACTGATTTCGACAAGTGTGCCAAGACCATTCAATAAGAAAACGATAGGCTTTTTCAACAAATGGAATAGGACAACTAGATAGCCACATGCAAAAGAATGAGGGTGAACCATTACTCCACAGCATGTACAAAAATTAATGCAGAATGGATCGGAAACCTGAATGTAGCAGCCAAAACTATCAAGAAATGCATGCTCTACCAACTAAGCCAGCCAAGCATCTCAAAATTAAAAACTTTTATGTTCAATGGACACCGTCAAGAAATTGTTAAAGGCAGCCCACAGAGTAGGTGAAAATATTTGCAAGTCATATCTGATTAGAGATTTTTATCTACAATATATAAAGAATGCTTACAAATCAATAATAAGACAACTCAATAAAAATGGGACAGTAATTTGAGTACGCATTTTCCCAGAGAAGATGTACAAATGGCCAATTAGCACATGAAAGATGCTCAACATCATTAATCCACAAAAATGCAAATCAAAATTACAATGAGATACTACTTAACATTCCCTAGGATGGGTAAAACAAAACCTCAGGTAACATTAAGTGTTGGCAAGGTAAAGACAATGGAATCCTTATACCCTGCTGGTGGGAATATGAAAGGGTACAGTTGCTTTGGAAACAGTGTGGCACTTTTCAGTGATTCAACCTGGAGTTACAGTGTGACCTAGCAATTCCACCCATTAGTATATACCCAATAGAAATGAGACCATGTGTCCACATAGAAACTTGTGCCTGAAAGTTTATAGCATTATTATTAATAACAGCCAAAAGATGAAAACAGCCTAAATCTCTATTAACTGATACTGGATAAGCAAATGTGGTATATCCATACAATGAAATACTATTTGGCTATATAAAGGAATAAAGTTCTAATACTTGCTATAAGACAGATGGACCTTAAAAAGATTATGCTAAGTAAAAGAAGCCATCACAATAGAACATATATGATTTCATTAATATGAAAATCCTGAATAGGGAAATCTGTAGAGACAGAAAGTAGATAGTGGTTACCTAAGGCTTTGGAGTGCTGGGAGATAGGGAGACCTTGAGTATGTGGTGGGGTGATAAATAAAAAGATTGGTTTGTTTTTTGTTTTTTTTTAAGGTGATGAAAATGTTATAAAATTGCCTTGAGTAATGGTTGCACATATCTGTGAATACTAAAAAACCTCTGAATTGTATACTTTAAGTAGGTGAATTGAATGGTATGTAGATTATATCTCAATAAAGCTGCTGATTTAAAAAAATGTAGGTTACGTGGGGCGCCTGGGTGGCTCAGTCTGTTGAGTGACCGACTTCAGCTCAGGTCATGATCTCACGTTTTGTGAGTTCGAGCCCTGCGTCAGGCTCTGTGCTGACAGCTCAGAGCCTGGACCTGCTTCAGATTCTGTGTCTCCCTCTCTGCCCCTCCCCCTCTCATGCTCTGTGTCTCTCTGTCTCAGAAATAAATAAACATTAAAAAAAAATTTTTTTAATGTAGGTTACAAAATAGTTGGTAAATCTGGTAGCAGAGTTATAAGTATACCAGATCAGAACTTTAGTTCAGTGGTTCTCAAACTTTTTAATCTTAGAACCTCTTTACACTCTTAAAAACTATTGATGATCTCAAAAAAACATTATTTGGGTTGTATCTATTGATATTTACTATATTACAAATTGAAACTAAGACATTTTCAAGTACTTATTTACGAATTCTGTTAAAATAATAATGAACTGATCACATGATTGTAAAATAATGATTTAAAAAAAAATTTAGTTAGAAGAGTAACATTGTTTTACATTTTTCCTTAGTAGGAAACAGCAGGTTCTAATATTGGCTTCATTATTCAATCCACTGTGATATATTGTTTTGGTTCAAGTATGAAAAGAAAATCTGACTTCACACAGATACATTGTTGGAAAAGGGAGAAGTGTTTTAGTAGCCTTTTTTTTTTTTTTGATAATTGTAGAGATTCTTCAATATACACTGAAACTCAAAAAGTAATAGTTTTACAAACATTACAAATATTACAATGTGAAATCAAAAACTGTGAATGAACTTTTTCATATTATGCTACACTAAAAGGCATTCATTGCTTTATCTTGCACTTTGAATGGGTCTTTTACCCTTTCAAGATATTGACATATCATTCCTTGGTCATTTGGAAGGCATTGATTGGTTCATGGAGTTATCCCAATCTTCCAAATATTTGCACATTTCATTATACAGTATCAAACAATCATATTGGTTAATATCAGCACCATCTACAGTGTTGTACATGTCACCAGTTTACTTTTATTGCTAATTAGTTTTTGAGCATAAAAATATACCACAATTTCTTTATTCTTCCACCTATTTATGGACATTTGAGTTATTTCCAGATTGAAGCCTTTATGAATAAAGCTGCTATGGACATTAATGTATGAGTCTTTGTACAGATACGTATTTTCATCTTTCTAGGAATCACATCCCTCTAAACCTTTTTATTTTCAGTCTTTCACATTTTAGCCATTATAGTACACTTGAACTGTATGACATTGCGATAATTTGCATTTCCCTGACAACTAATGATGTTGATCATCTTATCATATGCTTATTGGCTATTTTGCCTGTCTTCTTTTGTCTAAGTCTTTTGTCCATTTTTTAATTGGGTTATTTATCTACTTATTATTGAATTATGAAATTCCTGAAATATTTTCGGTATATCTTTGCAATAATTTCCTCCAGTCTATGGCTTGCCTTTTCTAATAACAGTATCTTTTGAAGAGTTAAAGTTTTTAATCTAGATAAAGTTTATCTTATCATTTTTTTTAGTGGTTAGCAATTTCTCTCTCCTACTCCTCCCATTTTACAAATCTTTGCCCACCGTAGGGTTTTTTTCCTGTTTTCTTCTAAAAGTTTGATAGTTTTATCTTTTGCTAATTGATCAATGTAATCCAATTTGAATGTTTTAAAGGACTGTAGTTTACATTCTCAAATAGTTTTTGACTTATTAGGTAACATTCTAATTATATGTTAACACACTTTACATTCACTAGTTCTCTTTTTATTAGAGTTACTATTTACCAAGGTACTTATTGTCTGCCTCAAACATGTGATTTCATATAATCTTATGTATCTAATACTTTGTAACCTCTGGGAAGTCAGGGCCACATATTTATAGTTTTCTTTTTTCCAGGTTAGGTTTATGAAAGTAATACATCATTAAAGGCAATAAAGTATAAAAATTCATAGCACAGTAACTAAGCTTCTTCTAGATGTTTAATAAATGTTTAAGGAATAATGATTCTTACTTAGGAAATCATTTCTAATATCTGATTGTTGAAACTTCTTGAATCTTTATTATAAATTTTTGTGATTTTAGATCTTTTTTCTAACATACCCAAACCTTTCCTGCAAATGGCCAATTTATTATAATGTCATTTAGTCATCTTAATTATATACAGGATATATCAGCATATTTCAAGTCTTATTACTGAAAATTTAGGCATAAGTAAGATAAGAATTTTGCCTCCTTGGCCAGTAGAATTTATTTATAATTGTTATAAGAGGATGATTTATTTTCCCTGCAAAGACTTTTTACAGATTTTGCATGAACCTAACTTATTATTGTGAGTTTATAATCACACCAATATCATAGGGAAACTCCTTTCTCTAATCATCTTAGATATTCTACACATACTTGTATTATTTACATTGTTAATGATGTTAAGTCATTATAAAATTAATACTTTAATACTAGTTTGGTTAGCTTTCATGAGCTTCTTGATTTTGATGAGAAGTAAACCTGGAACAGACTTATCAAATACTCGTAAAAATACTGCTACTCTTAGTATCACTACAACTGTGCTATTACTATAAGCATTTATTAGGCACATACCACATGCAAAGCACACTACAAGCGTTATGTCCTTGAATATCCACCACAAGCCTTACCTCTATTTTTACAAGGTTACACAGTTAATAAGAGGCAAGGCCAGTAATGTTCTACCTCATGTCTTCCCCTGACTCCAGACTACACCATCTTCACTTTTAGGTTATATAGCCAGCTGCCCTAATCATCACAAAAACTCTGCAAGATAGGCATGATGCCAGTTGCAAACAAGATTAAACTGAAATTAAGCGATGCAACAAAGTCACGTATTTAATAACATGTTTAAAGCTAGTAGCAAACTCTGATCTGTTTAAATCTAAAACTTACTCTTTCCTCCCTGTCACACTACATCTTTATGTATCTTGAATTATTAACTACTTCTGATGGCAGTAACTTCCCATGAGGAAAAAAAGTTCTAGACCAGCGTTGCTATTCAGCATTTTTAAAGAGAAAACTATCATTGTAAAATTGTTGACAAATTAGTACATGTGAAAGATTAAGTAAAAAGTTTCATTGCAGTCAAGGGAGGAAAAAAGGATGGAAACATATTTCCTTATGTGTAATTGCAAAGCAAAGAAAACAGTTATGAAATAAATACGTGTATATATGTAATTTTTTTTATTTATTCCAAAGGGACCTATGCAAGAAAAAAGAAAAGAACATTTTTCCAAAGCTATTTTGGTGGCCATCATGTTCATTATTTAGAAGGAGATTCCAAACCCATTGTGAATGCTTGTGACTGTGATCCTTGCGGTCTCTGTAGAAGGAAACAGCCGTCATACTGTCAGGTGTCCTCAAGTCATCCTGTCTACATCACCAATTAAATAATGATCGAGGTGATTAAATGGACTAGATATCTAAACATTATGCAATATTTGCATTTTGGTATTTTACAGATACATTTAAAACATTGTATAACTGGAAGAGATATCATTTAAATTTATGTTTTTTAAGGTTCTAGTAAAAAGACTATTTTGAAATGGAAATAGGAAAATGGGGGGTCAGACTTTGGCGATGAGTATAAGGTTAAATAATGTGACCAAGAATTATGACGTATTCCTCAAAATATAAAAAAAAAAAAAACTGCCCAACCATCTACAATTTTCACATTTTCCATAATATCTTTTCTACGCAATTTTTCTACCTATCCATTTTTTAATGTTTTTTAAATTTATTTTTGAGAGAAACAGAAAGAGAGAGAGGAAGGGGCAGAGAAAGCGGGAGACACAGAATCCGAAGCAGGCTTCAGGCTCTGAGCTGTCAGCACAGAGCCCGATGCGGGGCTCAAACTCACAGACTGTGAGATCATGACCTGAGCTGAAGTCAGACACTTAACCAACTGAGCCACCCAGGCGCCCTTCTAGCTATCATATAGTAGTTTTCTGGTCCTAATATCAGTTGAGGTATTAAAATGTATATATATTCTTTTGCTCTATGACTATAACATCTCATTATATATTTGTTTTTATGTCAAAGTACTTAAGAGAACATACAAGATTTAAGAGTTTGCTTCAACCAATCATGATGTAAACAGGGGATAAAACCCAAGAACTCTTAAAAACCAGCAAAGAAAACCACAAGGTTTCGGGTAAGGAAAGGGAATAAGAACCAGAAGCAGTATGCTCACAAATCTAATCAAAGACATATGAATACACAGAACCAGGAGACTGTGAGTTTGTGTAATAAATCTTACATAGTACTTTTTATGAGCCAGATGCAGTCCTCAAATCTTTTTAAATATTAACTCATTTTATCCTTACAGTAACCCCATATGGTTGGTGCTGTTATTGTCTCCATTTTACAGATTAGGAAACAGGGGACAAAAAAGTTGAAGTGACTTTCCCAAGGTCACACGGCTAGTGAGTGGCAGGATTTAGACCAAAGCAGTACCCTGTAAGTACCATACTCTTAACCACCATGCTCTGCAGCTTACTCAATAGAAGTACTAAAAGAAGGTCAAAATTAAGACACAGACTTGTGTACACAAAGTAGCATTTAATGATGAAAGAGCCTGGGCTTTTGGAGACAGATAGACCCAATTAGTCATATGGTTTTAGTCAGGTCTTAACTTTCTCAACCTCATCTTCTTCATCTTTTAAAAAATGGGGTAAGGAATACCTAATTCAGAGGATTAGCAAAAACATGTGCTGACACAGCGCTAACACATAGTAGTCACTCAATATATGCGAGCAATCATTACCTTCACTATAATTACTTTAAAGAGACTTCCAAAGATGAAAATTTGAACAGAGATCAGGCCATAGAAATAAGGTGTACAAGTTCATCAAAGCAGTAGAAGTCCTCAGCTTTCTGTCTCTTTTTATGAAAGTCTCTGACAGAATCTTCTAACAGGTCAAGCCTGAGATAGACCAGGAGGCATGCATGAAGTCAGGTGGCCATCTAAGTCATAGTAACATCACCATGTTGTTCCAAGACTCTTCTAACATCGTACATCAACTTCCTCTCCACTATGACCAGTGCCATTCCTATAGACTCCAAGTCAGAATTTAAGTGGTGATTGAATGTCTAAGGGTAATTTAGCTTATTCATTCACGAACAGATATTTATTGCTGAGGCACTAGGCACTCATGAGGATATAGCAGTGAATAAGACAAACAAAATTACTATCCTTGTGGAGGTTTTTTAGCAATGTAAAAGACAGTATGAATGGAGCAGAAAATTAGTATATGGAAGGTATTTACAGGCTTGAGCTTGGAATTTGATACTAAAGTGGTTTCTGCAAGAAATAGAAATGTAGTTTCATATCCTAGGAAACAATTAAACATCTATAGGTAATAGAATTGTGATACTTTTATTTGAATATGTTGTATAGAGTATCACTATGTTAAAAGTATATAAAATATCTATATCTCTTAAATTGGTAAAAGAGCCAATCAGTGTTCTTACTTTAGTTATTAGCATTCTGTCAGACTTGTACAGTAATGATTAGTTACCCTTTATTATACTTTTGGCATGCTTCCCATGTTTAATTTCATTGTAGGGAAGGAACACATAGTTAAGGAAATTGCAAAGAGGAGGAAAAGTTAAAATAGGGAAAATAATGACATAGATTCAAAACTGACTTGAATTTATTATTATAATAAGACTTTTGCAAGTAGAACGAAAAAGAATTATTTTTAAATTTGCATTTGAAATATTTTGTGTTTAGCCTGACAACTTTGAACTGAGAATTTTTTATTTTCTTTAGGTTAAAACTTATTTCCATAACAACAACAGGGAAAAATAACAAACACACATTGAAACAAATACATAAAAATAAACTCTAAGTATCTGTTAAGAAAACGCTAAAATTATCCATCAAATATATTATGAGTATCTTAAAAAATATATAGCCCTAAACAATTTTCCTGCAAGGTTGTTATATTACTGATATTGTCTCCTTCTAGAATATAATTTTAGCACCTGCTCAAAGACATTGTATTAAAAAATGTATGTGAAAATGGCCAAGTTAAATAAGACTTTGTTACATGCTAAACTGTGGTGTAAAGTGTCATTAGAAAGAGCGGGACTACGGACGGCTCCCCCATATTCGAGCATTACCCAGTTCCCAGATCCCTGCTGTGTAGTTGTTCCACTCGCCAAGAAGCCTGTTAAAGAGCCCCCAAGAGCATGTGTACAGCCCTCCATGTTAATAGTTAATTGGTGAGGATGGCAAGATGAGAGGACAGCCGAACATGTGGTCTCTCAGACTCAAGCCGTAGACAGACCTTTAGTTATAATAACAGCAGCTGCTCACGTTCTCACAACTCAACTGTTCAAAACTGTTGTCGAATGAAGGTTGCTGTGGATTGGGAAAAAAAAAAAAAAAAAAGGAAGGTCACATCTAAGAAAAATAACTAAAACCCTACCTTGAAACTCTTACTATTTATTATTTAAGTATGAGAATATTACTTGAACTTTTTAAAACTTAAGTACAAATTTCTATATTCAAAGCTGTTCTATTTCAGACACATATAACACTGCTGCTTTTTTCCTATTTACTGTTAGAAACAGAAATGCTGGTGCACTGCTCGAAACTTTTTAATGAGATTTTTTGCAAAGTGACACCTTTGAAGCAGTTACAGTAGGATGCTGTTCGATTTCCCCATCTAGCAAGATATGAAACTATTAATTTTTTTGGTTTTATAAATGGAAACTGGCTTCCTATAGTGAAATTTGACATCCACCTCCACATTATAGAACATTTTGTGCCTTTTAAGTTAATTTTATTTTCAATTCCCAGTGACAGTTGTGTACTTGAGGAAAATGATGACCAATAACATTTATTCTTTTTGAAATTAAAAATTTAGTTTTATGCCTTGTTATGATTTCCTTGGTAAGGTGAAAGGAAAGTAAGTTTCCCTTAGCTTCTGCATTTTGTTTACATGATCTATGACAGGTTGTTGGTGACTTGTTTTTAGTGATCCAAAGCATTTTTACTGAAAACCGTCAGGAAGTAAGTATGGAAGAACTTAGAATTGTGATTCAAATGGGAGGTGCAAATATTTTTCTGTGGCTTTCTCACAACTTTCCTTTCAGGAAGAAAATGTACTTTTTATTATTGCTAACTTACTCAATAATCTACTTTTTAAAGGAATTTTTAAATATAAACAACAGCCTAATAAATTACTCCTTAACTATCATAATGAAGGGGTGAAAACTTCTTTGACATTACTCACAGTAAAATATTAAATAACATTTTCTCATTCTAGAATACTTCTCAATGTCACCAGCATTTAATGTGTTTGCTTACCAAACATTAGTTTATAAACTATTCAAACTTTCTTTTATTCAGAACAGATTTCAGATTTGAAAGTGTCCCAGAACATATTTTGATTGGTCATTATCGTCATTTGCTCCATTAATAGCCTTACTCAGTTTTTATCCTATAATCAATGTTTTCCAACAATTTGATCTGTGGACTTCCCTCCACACCCCCGCCCCACCTATCTGTTTGGAGAATACCATCACCAATATGTTAGTTTATGCCAAGGAAAATTTATTTTCTATAGAAAAGCAGGAAGAAAGTGCTTTGTTATTTAGAACATCTCTTGAAAATTGAGGAAGCTTTTATTTAGTGTGTTATTTTAATTGATATGTCTTCCAATTAATATTTTACAGCATTAATATAATAAAGTTTTGAAATGAGTGAATGTTTCAAAGTAGAGAAATTCAGAACAAGCCTCTTCACATCCATAAACTTTTGTGTTCATGCTGAGTATCTTAGCAGCTAAACTCTAAGTCAAGTAATGGACTGCTTAGAACTAACCACTAATATGGGATTATGAAATGTGGACTCCAGTGGCCTTGTGCATTTCTCTCAGTGTGAAATCTTTTATTCTTAAAACAAGAACTAAAAATAATTGCATGGTAAAGGAACAACAGACTTTTATGAGTTTACAACTATAAAATTTTGGAAAATATTTTTAATGTAATTGTTGATAAGAGCATCATAATAGGAAAGCATAACATCATCTCTGTCCCATAACTTAATCTATTTTAAGTGCTCTTTTTAAATGTACTTTATTAAGGAGAAAATTTAAGGATGAAAATTAGAGATTAGATTTAATCTCTTGATCATAACTATCAATTACTAAAGGATAAAGTCAGATATTCTGGCTGTCAATTTTTCATGAGTTCCTTTTATTTTTCTAGATCTTCTCAACTACTCTGAGGTAGATTGTAAGAAATTAACATTTTTAAAAGTATAAAAAGCAATCTTAAAAAGTCAACTGAATCATACTAAACCTATTTTAATGTTATGCCATGTATGTTAAATTGTAGTTTTTGAAAATTTAGTAACTTCATATGAGTCTGGTGTACTGGAAACAGTCTTTTATTCTTTATAATAACAAATAATAGAGAAATAGGTGTTTCAACTTTGCTACCATACGCTGCTTATAAAAATCTATAAATTCTTATAGCTCCAGTTTTTTTTCTTCTGTTTTATACTGCACATGCTGGTATCTGATTAATTTTTTAAATCAAATCTTAGCATGTATGCATTATACATATGTATTGAATTTACTTTCTTGGTCAAGGATGTTTGAAGCTTTTTACACAAATAAACTCCAAATTATCTGTAAGTTTCTGTCTATATAGAACATTAATAGCAAAATATATACTATTTTATCTTCATGTAAATATGCATATTAAATAAAAGCAGGATATTTTAAATGGTCAATAAGATAAATGTGCATCTTTAAAGGAAAAAAAAATGCCACTTTAGAAACCTTTTGTTATACTTAACCTAACCAAAGCATATTCAGCAAGCCATAAAAAGAAAAATAATTTTAATGTAAAATGGTTTTTTTGTTCCAAAATAACTTTGTGATGTTACAGTTCATACGGTGATTCATACTGTACTTCCTTGTGGTGATGGTGGTTGTTAAAGTACTATTTAGAGCCAAAATTTTTAAATATATCAATGATAGAAATAGTGAAACGTCTCATCACAGTATGGAGATTGAGTCATCTGTTTGGGCATATGGAATCTTTGGCTGTGGACTGCAGTCTTTATAATGCCCAGTGTCCAGGCATGGACACAACTGTTCTGGGAACAGAAGCAGAGAGGGACCTCTGTGTTCAGTCCACTTGAACGTGATAGAAGAAAAAAGGGGAAAGGATCTTTAACGTTAATTATCTTTATTATAAACTATCTTTCAACTTGATCACTTTTTATGTACAGAAAATAAGTACAACTGTATGTAATTTGCATTTATTTTGCAAATAAAATTAGTAAGTTTTTAATCTTTGGTGTTACAAGCTCTCTGAAAAATACCTGTGAGAAAATGTAAGTTTTGAATTATTCCTATTTGTATACTTTGATGCATTTCCCTTAAAGAAAGATTACTGTCTTCAAAAAAAGATGATACTTATTTCTTAATATTGAGATGAAATATGCTTGTAACTAATTATAATTTAAAGCTCTTTAAATATCAGGTCATATATTATATCCTAGTATTATGTTTTAGCCCTTTGCTATTAATTACATTATTATTACTATATAAAGTATTTCTGCTTCTTTAATAATGTTTTCGCACCCTATGTAGTTAATCTTTAATGTTGAGGAGGACAAGGGGAGAGATTAAATTAGCCTTGTAACCTCTTTCTCTTCCAGGCTGATGATGGAAAATAAAAGCTCTTAGCCACAAAATGTAACACTTAGAATTAATATTTAATTAGACTAGCAAATTGTACACTGTGGCTGAAAGCTTCCAAAGAGTTGTTAGTGCCACAATTGACCTACAGGTTTAATAATAACTCACTTCTAGAAGCAAGTGCCAGTTCAGCATAGTAGAGCCACTGTAAGAAAGTCCTGAGAGATTAAAATCAGCAAACCAAATGGCAGGCAGGGATTCCTGGGATGGAGCCTTCTGGAAAGCTGGGAGCTGGAATAGCTTTTAAGCCAGGATTCAGATGAGAACAGTGGGTGAAAAAGCTGATCCCTCCTGTTCTGGGAGCTTCTGGTTGTAGGCCAAAATCTTAGAACAGATTTTTACTAAATGTTTTTGCTGCAGCTATTAACTTACATTGAAAATCAAATATTGAATAATTTTTCTGTAAAATTTAACAAATTTTTTGTGTAAACATTAGTTCTTAATTTCTTACATATTAGTACATAATATCTGTAAACTCAGATCATTAGATTATCAGATAGGTTTGGCGCTGTACATCTATGCTCTTTTGCTGTGACATGCTGTTTCCTTGTTCCCTGTATAGTTGATTTATATGGTTCATTTCTATATTATTTCATTACGGGGCATTATGCAGAACCTGAGAAAGAGATTGTGAAGTCTGTACCCAAGAAATGTTTTTCTTCAAGAAGGTACATATCTCAACAAATATAAATTAAAGGCATTCTTAATTTTTAAAGGCCTTATATTATAAAAGCAATGCTACATTTGCTTATGCTTATGATGCAATTAAATTACAAGACAAATAATTGGACCTCCTGGTGAAACATTGGATCCTTATATCTCTGAGAAATTAATCTGGTGAAAAATAGGAGACCATGAATTTGAAAATGTGCAAATACAGAACAGCTAACTTAAGAAAGAACATCTTACATAATTTATTGGTTTTTATCTTCAATAATTAAAGAAAAGCTAAGTCATTAGTTAAAAATTCAAGCAGATGAGAACCTTGCCAGCAGAGGGAGTAGTCCTGTCTGCCGTCAGGTTCCCATCATTTTCCCACCTGCCTCAGCTTTTTTCCCAGCCAGTCTCCCATCTGGACCTGGCTCTGTCAGCCTGTTCCTGATGACAGGCTATAATTTTATACTCAATATGGGATTATTCTAAGCTGATTTTAAACTTTAGTATCTTTAACCTACCACGGCATCACAAACATCAGCTGGATGCTCCGTTTGATATTTGGATATTAGCAATTGTTTTTCCAGGCAAGCTATGAGCTTTTGGACATCTGTGAATTATCTGAAGGGTTTCAAGTATAAAGTAGTAAGCAACAAATTTCTGATTTGGGAAGCAACCCATTAAACATTTTTAAACAACAAATAAAAATTTCTATATGAATGATTTCCATAATATGAAACAAGATGGTATATAGTTGATGAAAAACTACCTACAGTTAATTTGGAATATTATACTATTATTCAATTTGGCCTATTCATTATAATATTTTGTTTACCTTATTTATAAGTTTTCAGAATTTGTAAGATTTTTTTCATGTTTTTATACAATAACCTATTGGAAAAGAAAACTGATGTAAATAAATGTTCTGCAAAGCATGTACTATTTGAAGCCAGTGTAAATGTAAATAATATTTCTGAAAATAACATCATGTGTTATTAAAAAATATTTTCATGCCAAAACTTAGAATACTAAGTTCAATCAGATGGGAATCCCAAAAAGATGTGGCTCCATTGCTTAATGCTAGTAAAAGTGACAACTTAGCAATTTATTTTGCCTTTCAGGTTAAGTATATTTACCATTAGCTCCTTTGTGGATATGTTTTTAAAGCATTAGAAAAAGGAACCAAAATATGTTTGCTTTATGATTTCACATATCAGTATATGATGCTACCAAGAGAGTGTTATAGCTAGAATTTTTTTTTAATTTACCGAAGTTCCACTATATTTTAAAATTCACTGTGTGACTTTGAATAAATTTAAGTATTAAATCTGGGAAGAATTAATCTAATGCCTTCATTAAGGTATTATTACAATTATAAATATTTATTAGTATAATTATATTTGGTAAAATCATATTATTCCTTAAACTCAAAAAAATATGAACAGAATTATTTTTCCCAGTATAAAATATTTTTAATAAAAACAAAATTTTAATCTACAGAAGTAAGTGACAACTCTGGAGAAGATAGGGGGAGGTTTGTAAAGTTACAATAAAAATAATTTTATTATTTCATAATCTCAATTTCTATAGAAGGTAAAACTAAATAAGCATAGGAAAACAAATACCTCATTAAACATCTATAGATTTATCCTTTTGTCCAAATTTATTTTTTTATTATATCACAAAGAAATGTCATAAATGCTAGTGTGGTTATGTTTCTATGCATATCATTTTTCAGGAAAATGTTATTATAACTTGAGTTGTTGAGTAGTATACTTGCTTTTCTTGAGATTCTCCTCCCTCCCCCCACAACACACACACACACACACACACACACTATGTCACATAATACATTCAATCATAAAGTAACTTAAATATTTCTTTAACTTTTCAGTATTAACTTAATAGTTCTTTTGCACTATTGTAATCCCAAATCTGACATGTGTGCCATACTCAAATGGGGGCCCTACCCTTATATTGTGTATTTGCTGTCTCTCTTATTTGAGTAGCTCAAGAACTTATTCTTATTTGAGACATTGCATAAATGGTTAATGTCAACTGGTTTATGCTTTTCAAGCTTCTTAATAATTAAGTGATTGGTTAATTACATTTTAATTCTCTTGTTCAAAATCTTTCCTGGGAGTATATTTTGTGTTAGTCCAAACTATCTTTTATGTTGTTGAGATAATTAGGTCAAAGAAAGTAGGAAAACATTCAGGGTTTGAGGTATTCTGATTGTTACTTTATTACTCTAAGTAGGTATCTCAACTATTTTTATTAGAAAATGGAGGGAGCTTTATATGGCAGTAGTTGAATTTTTATCTCTTAAAGTTCATAGTTTTGGCTTAATGAGCTCTGAATTGGAAAGGAGCATTAATTTAATCTTCCTTTATTTAAAATCCATTTAATGGATTTGGCATATCCTAATAAAGAGGTTACCGTTCTATAAAAGAAAACAGGAAACATCCTATGAAACCAAGCAAGAAACAATCAAAGGAAAAACTCTGAAATTTTTTGTGAAATTAAAATTGGAGTAAAAAGGTAGTTGACTGGACAATCTGATTTGCCTTTTTTTAATTTGCAACACCACTTGACATAATTTAAATTTAAATAATTAATTAAGAAATTCCACTGCAACAGAAAGTTTTAAGAACCTTTTATGTAACTTAATACAATGCTATTTGAGACTGCCAGCAAACTCTTAAAACTCCTGGACACTGGCTCTCTGCTCTTCTGGCTTCCCTCCTAGTCATGTCTTGGCTACTGTCCAGAGCTGACAACTTTCACCCAAGAGTGAAGGGAGATTTGTCTAGTAGAAGGAGGATTTTTGAGCCATCCTAGATTTTCACATCCAGATGGGCAAGGAGGAGGGCTGGCAGTATCATTGTACATACTTGGGTGATGTCATTGTGCCATGCATGAATATAACCATTAATTTACTCCTACTGGTAAGTCCTGAATGTCCTTAGTCAAATGTTCCTTATTAGAAAGTGTAATGTAACAACTTCAAAGTCAACACAAAAATTACTCAAAGTTTATGTCTAAGTAATTGATGCACAAACACCTTGACTTCTCCATTTCCAACTACATACACTGCAGACCAAAGAGATTTCACATCTTGGCTAATAACATAAAAACACTTAGAATCTGTTAGGATGAGAATGTGGAAGTTCCAGTTTCAAGACCTCTGCTCAGATTATTATGCTAAAGCTTCCCAAACACCGTGAGTTATATTATAACAATTTATTGTCCATAGTGTATTCTTCCTAAAGTGAATTGTTATTATTATGCTTTTGAGGTTATTTAAAGCTGTTAATTTTAGATTCTTTTTTAAGTAAATTTCACCTACCCTTATCTAAAAGACCACTTAGTATTAACATTATGATTTGAAAGGCAAGAGTGGTTTTAAGGTATGATCATACCATATCTTACATATTAATACCATACTCCCTATGAATCTCAGAGGTACCAAAGTAACCTGTGACACTAATTTAACTTTCAAAAAAATATGTACATTTACATGCCCAAATATCTTTTATGCTTTGTTCATAACTGGAAGACTGAATGAGTTTGCAGTTAAGATAAAGATTATCTCAGTCAGGAATTTAGATGTTATTATAATTTCCAGTACTTCTTATTCTACATTTTTTCAATATCTGTACAACTTTCACCATCCAGTTTACCACATTACATAAACTATTTTCCAAAACTGCTGTGCAGAAAGCAGTAAGGTCACTGTTAAATATAACTTATTTTGTGGTAATGATTAAAACTTTTTTCTTGCTGTAATACTTTATGAAAGCTTTTATAATAGGATTTAGTTTGTAGTTAATAACTGTAGTATAAACCTACAGAACTTAGAAACCCAATAAATGAAATATATGCATGAGTTTCTGAGATTTCTAAATCCAGGCTGTATACATCTTTTATTTTGGAATTCATTAGTTTTCGTCTACAAAGTGGATAGTTGGGTTTTTTTTATCTCCCCTAAATTACCTTAAAAAGATCTATAATGTTAACAAATATTACAGGGTGTTAAGTGGTTTATTAGTAAATTTTAGGGTTAAATTGAAGAAAGAAACCCTCTTTGAAATAAATATCATGTTGTCCATTTAAATATACAGGACCTTGCTTATAGAATGCTAGAACACTAATTCCATTTCTATTATTAAAATAATTGAGAAATCTCTAGTTTATATCACTACAATTCCAAATAGATGAGTTCTAACAAAAATTGATTTTTATCATTTAGATTCAGATATTTAGATACAAAGGCTTAGACTTGTATTTATAGATAAAAGGAAATCTGACCTTTTGATTAAGAAATATTGTCAGTAGCCTTTATAAGTGCTTGTTCATCTGAGGGTCCATGACAGGAGTACTCTTCCCAGTTGAGTTTATCCTAAAAATGAAATGATAAGAGCCTGCTGGTTGTTATCTAAGATTCTTCTTAATGGGAGAACCACATGGTTATTCTTCATCTCCCACTTGTTCTCACCCTCTACAACCAACCCAGCCACACCCCACCCCCACCCCAACATTGTTCAGTACTCAGCACAATGAATCATTTTCAAGTTGACTCATTGTGAACTGTCTCCCAGCTGTTGGAATGTCTGGCAGACATTTTTGTTTGGGTGAAGAATAACTGGCTGAAACCCAACCTGGATGAGTTTGATATAATAGTCTTTGGCTAAAGAAATATTGAGAGGAACTTGTTTATGGCCTCTGAAGCCCCTGTTATTCCTGGAGTAGGACCATTCCCTGTGGCATAGAACTGAAAGTAAGGAATCAATCTGGATTATTTTCTCACCATTGAATGAAAAATTGCCTTGGAAAAAAAACGGGCATTTTCAAATTATGTTTTTCTGTACTCGGTACCCACGTGATTGAGAGTATTAAAGCCAATTAAGGATAATTATTTTTACTGGTTCCTTTTAGGAGCACTGATTCAAAGGCTAAAACATTCTGTATACAACACACATTTCTACTTACAGAGGAGTTTCAAAGACTGCCCTAGGTATGAGTTAAACAGGCATTTCAGCATAATGTTTAGTGACAGAAGCTACTATGTATTTCTGATAGAGTCAGGTAACATTAACGAGCTTTCTTTTATTTTTCATTCTGCAGTCTTTACAAGGGAACCTAAGAAACAGAGGAATACCAGTAAGCTCAGTAGTCAATCATGTTTTCAGAAAGTGAACATACTTGATTATGCTTGGACTTTCCTCTAACGGGACATAATGTTGGACTGAAATTTTCCTGTTTTATATTTCCCATCCTTTTCTAAAGATTATTTTTAAACGGGTAGACATTACCATTGTATAAAATGGGAGTTTCAAAATTATAAAATTTTACAAACAACAATTTTTTCAACTTATCTAGAGCTTCAGAGCAAAAGTTTTTTTCTAAGATGTTATCGACTTAGACCTACCACTATGTCACAGGCTAAAAGGAATACTGAATTTCTGTTAAATAAAATAATTCAAGAGAACCTATAGGGTATTTGATAATTATATTTTTAATGATTTTTTATAGCCATGAAATTCTGGGTGTTTTAGAATGTTTGCTACTTAAAATGTGACTTCTTTTTTACAATATATTATTTAGCAATATTTTTGGTTCATGTCTGGTTGTGTTGGGAAGGAAAAGGTAGGCTACTAGTCTAGTGCTAGTCATCTACCATCTTTTCTTTGCCTTTATTGTTATCCCAGAGCCAAATAGCAGCATCTGGAAGGAGAAAATAGAAGACTCCAGAGGTGGCCATGTTGCAACCTCTTAGCTAGACCCTTCCGTGTTTCTAAAATGCTACAGAGGACCTCAGCTGTGACAGAGCTGGAATGTGGTCCCACTTGACAGATGATAATGGGACCTTGCCTTACACATTATACCATAATATCTACTGCTTCTGAATCCTGATGTCTATGAGATTTAACAATGGGCAATGGGTAAAGTAATTTGAAATGTAATAGTGTATGAGGATAAAGGTAGGCTTGCCCCTTAAGACAGAAGAAAAATAATTTATATTCTCTACCAAAACTAAGATATGTCTCCTCAGCTCTTCCAAATAGAAAAGCATACCAACATAGGCTGGAATTTTCAATTAAGTGCATACTTTCATCCATTTTCAGCATGTGGTAGCCTTAACTTTTAAGTTACTTCTCTGCATTGATATTTATCTCCTCTATAATTTGTCATTGAGATGGCATAATGGCACTGAATAGATATTATATTTTTAAGCATGAGTGTTTTGTTTTCTTGTTTTGCAGAATAAAGCAATTATCTCCCGTGTTACAAACTTGTCAGATACAGTAGTTGGTCTGGAATCATTTATTGGTTCTGAGAGAGAAACCAACCCATTATATAAGGATTATCATGGTAAGCATTGCCTTTATAATGAGAAGAGAATATCCTGAGTGCCTCTAGGGTACCTGAAAGCATTGTATCCAGTCATAATATCTACTGTCAAGTAGCATGAATTTTGTTTTATAATATATCTATTAAATGTTTTCCTGGGGCGCCTGGGTGGCTCAGTCGGTTGGGCGTCCGACTTCGGCTCAGGTTGTGATCTCGCGGTCCGTGAGTTCGAGACCCGCATTGGGCTCTGTGCTGACAGCTCAGAGCCTGGAGCCTGTTTCAGATTCTGTGTCTCCCTCTCTCTCTGCCCCTCCCCCGTTCATGCTCTGTCTCTCTCTGTCCCAAAAATAAATAAACGTTGAAAAAAAAAAAAAGATTTAAAAAAAAAAAATTAAAAAAAAAATAAATGTTTTCCATTCGTGACCATTCTTTCATGGCAGCTTGTCACCAAACTACATTAAGACTACAGACTATGGGGGCACCTGTGTGACTCAGTTAAGCATCTGACTTTGGCTCTGGTCATGATCTCATGGTTCATGATTTCAAGCCTTACATCGGACTCGCTGCTGTCAGCATGGAGCCTGCTTCAGATCCTCTGTTCCCCTCTCTCTCTGCCCTTCCCCCACTAGCATTCTCCTTCTGTCTCTCTCAAAATAAACTTAAAAAAAAAAAAAAAAAGACTACAGACTATGGTAACTATTTGAAAGGAGTCAAACCCAAATACTTAGGCATGGCTCAGTTAGATATAAATGTTGTTGTCCCAGTGGCTTAAACTTGTCATGAAATGAGTTGTACTTATTAGCCATGTTTGAAATAAACATCATATTAATTCTAATAATAACAGCTTATATATTGGTTTATGCTTTATAAAGCCTAGCTATATGATAAATAAAATTCATACTGTATTATACTCTATTGTTTTTTTTCTTTTCTTTTTTTAATGTTTATTTATTTTTGAAAGAGAGAGAGAAAGAGTGCATGAGCAGAGAGGGGCAGAGAGAGAATCCCATGCAGCCTCTGCACTGTTAGCCACCCAGGCACCCCATACTGCATTATATTTTTAAAGTCCTAATCACACTTTCAGAAAGTGAACATCTTTGATTACATTTGGACTTTGCTCATTTTGTTGAGTTAGGAGCAAATTTTATAATATTGCCATGCCCTAGTATAAACACAGGTCAATTAATCAGATTTTTACTTATTTTTTTAAAGTTTCTTTTTTTTTTTTTTTTTTAAGAGAGAGAGCATATGTGCACATGAGCTGGGGAAGAGCAGAGGGAGAGGGAGAGAGAATCCCAAGCAGGCTCCGTGCCCAGCACAGAGCCCAATGTGGGGTTCAGTCTCACAACCATGAGATCATGACCTGAACTGAAATCAAGAGTCAGATGCTCAATCAACAGAGCCACCTAGGTGCCCCTTATTTGAAGTTTTTAGTAGTGTTTTGGTCATTTGATTAATTTGAAGATTTTTTAAATAAAGGTCCTTAAACAGAGTCTTTGAGATAGGAAAAGTTTAATAGTTTTGCATATCTTAGCTCTAAATTAAATATGGAGTATGGTTAATGATGGATTTTTACCTATTTGTGCTGAACACATATTAATTTTTGCTGTTACTATTGTGGACCTACGGTACTTTCATGGAAACCTTTAAAGACTGAATAGCTTATTTGAAGCCACAAGAAAATTGTATAAGATTGTGATTGCAGGACTATGGCAATTCCTAGAGTCGACAAAAAAAAAAAGATTATAAGATACTTTATATGATAACTGCCAATGCTTTGAAGAAGCAACATACAATCTTTAAAAAAAAAAAGAACAATAAAATAGCACAATCTAACAATCAAGTATTATTTAAAGGCTAGAAAATATAAGCTATGAACAAAAGCTACACAAAATGATTTGCCTCGTGATTATTAACTTACATAACTTCAAGTATGGTATATGCCCAGATTAACCCTATATATAATTATTTAATATACTATTGTCACTATTATAGGAAGAAGACTAATAAGTTTAAACTATTTCTTTTTTTTGTTATTGAACTCCAGTTGACATACAACATTGTATTAGTTTGAGGTGTACAAAATAATGATGTGATAGATGTATGTATTGTGAAATGATTGCCACAGTTAAGTTTAATTAACATACATCACCTCACATAGTTTACAGTATTTTTTTCCTAGTGATGAGAACTTTTAAGATCTATTGTCTTAGCTACTTTCAAATGTACAATACAGTATCATTAAGCATAGCCACCATGCTACACATTACATCCCTAAGACTTATTTGTCTTATCATTGAATAAACTATTTTTCATTTTTTATTATGCCTATTTTCTTTTAAGACACCTAAGTTAATTATTACCTTAATAAATTATATCTTAGTATCATTTGTAAGTATTATGACCCAATAAATTTAGTAAAATTATATTTTATATTCCAAGTCAATCATTTTGATTAAAACATTTTGAGAGTGAAAGGCTGTGATTTTTTTTGTGTGTGCTGAAATCTCTGAATTAATAAATGATTAACAGGAGATTCACGAGTGGTTTTGACAAGTAGCGTTTCTGTTAATATGAAGGACCTGATAAACTATATTTATTCATTGTGGGAGGCCTCCTGATTTAACAACTAAACAAGTACATACCAAGTTAAAATAAGGAATGTGCTAGTGAAAGTCTAGTGTGCTTATTTCTAAAGTATTTTACTAAATAGCTCTGAGATCTTTTTAATTTGTATCTAAAAGCTGTCTTCTTAACACTTGTAGCATTTTTTTAAGTTTAATGAATTAAATCAGATAGTTCAGTGAATTATTTTTGAAGGGACCATTTAGAAAGTTAAGCATCTGGAGGTTTAACCCTTTTAAGCTAAAACAAATATATACATTACTAAGCATTCAAACACACACAAAACTGTGCACTAGGGAAACAGTTCTTTAAATAAGATGTGTCTAATTTGCTCAGATTTGGATTTGCCTTCTTCTCCCATGTTTAGGGATCAATATCTTTGGGATGATGATTTTAAATATAGGCTGAATCAGGCAGAGAGATGCACTGAAGAATCTTGCATGTCTTCATCTGTGGCAAATGACCCGAGTTTAGTCAGAAACTGCATTAAGCTGCACAAAAGCCATCCAGTGCCCTTGTCAGAAAAAATTAGCAAGTGTTTCTACTGACAAGAGGCCAAAGCTCACGGTTTACCTAGCACTGTTACAAAGCTTATAACAGCTACATAAAGGTCTAACATGCCACAGAAATGAGTGTCTTGGGATGGCATAGGGGTTAATGTTTGATCCTAGAGTGAGCTCTGAAATGTAGTTTTCTTCAATGGTTTGCTCAAGTCATTAATAAGGTACAAAATGAAATACTTTTCACTAGTGCTTCACTGGTTATCAGTAACCCATAAGCCTTGTTTTGCTGGCTGCTTACTGGTGCATTTAATAAAATAAAGATCACTCAGTGGTGCCGTGGGCAGCATGCAAGGTGATAGCCATATTTGCTTACTGTAAATACAAGAGAAAATCACACACAAACCGGCTGTAGTTTTGACAAGTATTAAGATCCCTCTTTACATCTGTACTTCTGTACCAAAGTGCAATTAGTTTTCCTCGCACAAGGATTTCTGTTTATCTTATTCTGCTTGATTACTTGAGTATAATCACACCATTTGCTTCATTGCTCCTGGTAGTAAGCTCCAGTTTTAAAAGGGGAGGATGCTTGTGTGTAAATTTACAGGATTCTGCTGTAAGACTCTTTGATTTATGTATCTAAGACAGTGTTTTTAAATTTTTGTTCTTTTAATTTTCTTTTCACAAGGTTTGATTCATATTCGGCAAATTCCTCGGCTTAATAACTTGATTTATGATGTATCCGATGTCAAAGACTTAGCTTTTAAATTAAAAAGGAAGCTATTCACCATTGAGGTAAGAGAGAATTTTTATATTTTAGTTCATGGTCTTGAGGTTAAATAGTCTATGCGTGTGTGTGTGTATATATATGTCTGTGTGTACACATATATACATACACACATATATATGTATGTGTGTGTGTGTATATGTATGTATGTATGTATATATTTTTTACTTTAATGAAATTCTTAGAAAGTGTTTCCTGCTAATATTTTTATGTTTTTTTGGTGTAACAAAAAATGTTAGACTATCTTATTTTTCCTCTTTTAATGGCATATCATTAGAGTATAGCAAAAATGACTTTGTTTTCAATATTGTTTGAAGTAAGCTCCAAACTTCTATGATAAGTATGGCATGTGTATTTCCAAGGCTTTCAAAACATATTTAATTAAATGTTAATGAGCTGTGCTTATTTGTGTGTGGAATGTGAATGCTACCCACAGTTGTGTATGGCTAAGAAAAGAGGATTCTTACCTATATTCTAAAAGCAGTTTTCTTTACTATTAATGAAATCACCTTTCCACTTTCCATGCTGAACAAAACAAAGTAAAATTTACACCAATGTCTTTATGTAAATTTTCTACAAAACTTAAACTTTTTTTGTGACCTTTATGCAAGCAATACTGACAGAAAGTAGTAGTATGAAAGATTTATTTCACCTTAATCTTGCTAAAGAGCAAATGAACATAGCACTATTAAGCAATTAGAGTTGATGTATTTATTAACGAAATAAATGCTCAGGGAGAGATGGCTTTTGGGTGATGTGATAGTTATCAGTATAGTCCGTGCAATTTTTTTTAACAAAGACATAAAACAGCCTAGCAGCCTTGACAAACCATTTTGTTTAATCTCTTTTCAAATGAAAAGCTCTTAAGCAGGCCACTTGTCTTAACTGCTTGAAACCATAAAAAGAGAGAATTGCCACCAATAAATTAGCATATTTTTAACTTCATCACCAAATGATGGTCAATGTGGCTTGGCACTGCTTTGGTGTTTGGGACTTCACCCTTAAGTGACCACTTTGGCCCTTTTTTGACCCTCTGCCCTCTTTAGCTGGCCACTTGATAAGGTAACTTAATGGTTCTCTCTCTTTTTCTCTTTCCCTTCACATTTGCAAGTAGCACTAACCTATAAATCATTGTAAGGGCCCTATCCAGTGACAAATTAATGTGCCCTCCTCCTAATTAATGGTCATCAATGTCCTTAATTATCTAATCCTATTGAGAGCAGTTAATAGTTAATCAGGCAGCCAGTTCTTCAAGCAGGCCATCTCTGCAGGAGTGTTAGAAGTTTCTCATCTGGGGATGCGCCCTTCAAAAGCCACTTAGAGCCAAGAGAACGAGAGTGTAGAAATACTGATTCTTGAGCTAATTTGCTTTAGTTCTCAAAAGAAACCATTGAAATGGAACCCAACACTGTAATTGTTCAAACTTTCTTTCAGTTTTTCTGATAGAATACTGAGAAATTTACCATTATTATTTACCAATATTCAGCAACATTTTGCTGAAAAATTTTAGAGGGATAAAGTTATAGTTAGTGTCACAAGGAAAGCATGCCTCATCATTTTCTTTTAAGTTGAATTTATATTTTTAATGAAAGATGTAAATTGTTTTTTTTTTTTTTTCCTCCATATGACATCTCTCTTCCAAGATGAGTATTCTGACAACCAGGTCTAAGGTATCAGGTCTATCATCATACAAACTAAGCAAGCAGATTCCCTAGTGAAAAAAATATTGTACCTAGAGAAAAATGTAGCACTGTAGTGTGAATCATGTTCTCTCTGTCTCTGTCTCTGTCTCTCCCACTCCCACTCCCTTTCCCTCTCCCTCTCCATCTCTGTCTCACACACACATATACAACACATACATGAACACACATTTGGTCTTATATTGGGGATGAAGGATAGAAATAGAAGACCTTAATAATGTCAAGTGGAACCTCTCCTTTGATAAATTTAGGTTCCAATAGTGACTACACTTTACCATTGGAGCTGATGTAAGATCTTTTATAAACCACATAGGTTTCTGTTCCACTTCCTCTCTTCTATTCCCAACATTCTAAACCAAGAACAATTAGAATTGATCACCCTGTGGTTTGGAAGCAATATTTGAAAACAAAACACAAATAGATGGTTGGTTTTTAAAAAGTTAATATTTAATACAGGTGATCAAATCCTTTACCTTTTTGACTTATAACCTAATCAATAAGGTATTTTTATACATAGAAAGGTAGGTAAAACACATTCCAAATAATTTATTTACTTATGCCATAAAATTCAATTTGGTGATTAGAAAAAATATGAATTAAAGAATGAAACAAACCT
This sequence comes from Lynx rufus, assembly GCF_022079265.1. Lineage (NCBI taxonomy): Eukaryota > Metazoa > Chordata > Mammalia > Carnivora > Felidae > Lynx > Lynx rufus. The sequence continues at coordinate 86,105,367 of NW_025814897.1, forward strand.
AATAGATGCATATATAGATATAAGTATAATAGGATAAAATCATGTGGTTCACATAAGATTAAATAATTTAAATATAGCATTTTACCTTCTAAAATGCATTCTCGGGGCGCCTGGGTGGCGCAGTCGGTTAAGCGTCCGACTTCAGCCAGGTCACGATCTCGCGGTCCGTGAGTTCGAGCCCCGCGTCGGGCTCTGGGCTGATGGCTCAGAGCCTGGAGCCTGTTTCCCATTCTGTGTCTCCCTCTCTCTCTGGCCCTCCCCCGTTCATGCTCTGTCTCTCTCTCTGTCCCAAAAATAAATAAACGTTGAAAAAAAAAATTTTTTTAAATGCATTCTCAAACAGATAGCAAGTTTTTGGTGATATATTATAGAGATTGGAAGCAAGAGGATTCCTTTATTAAGGGAAAAATTATCTATCAAGTGATATTGTTTTCATATGTACAACAAATGGTTTTTTTAAAACTGCTCTGATACTAAAAAAATGAATAAAATGTATACTCTACTAGTCTGTAAAGTGTGAGACTATAATACAGCAGGCATTGAATCTGTGTTTTACTTTCAGAAGGGAAGCGTGGTTTAGCAGGTAAAGCAGAAATAAGTTTTCTGATTCCACACAGGTAGATTTCTTACATGTTGGAATTTACTATGGTCACATGGTCTCAAAAGTTGGCATGGTTGAAAACAAGGGGCAAAAGAAATAGGAAAATGCCTATTTTCTATTTTCTATTTTTCTATTTTCTATTTTAGGGTACCCTTTCTTTGATTTATTAAATGCCCATTTTATATATGAAAACTGATTTTTTTTTTTTTTGGCCTAACTAACAGCCACCAAGGACCTCCCACAAGCAGAGCAATTTTAGCCAGCAGTCTTAAATTTCTTTGAATGATTTGGAAAAGGCAAAAGAATATTTCTTTCTTCTTAAATGTGTATTATTCAGACTCAAGTGGAAACATTCATCTAATCATAGTAAATTTTTACTAATAGTATTCATCAGCTATGAAGCTCTATAAATTAGCCCCTCTACAAAAACCATAGCAGAATCACATCTATAGTAATGACACTAATATCCTGGCATGCATTCTGGGTAAGCAGAAGAGAAAATTTAAGGTTGATTAAGTATGACTTCAGGTTTAAAACAATAGCTTTCCAATTCTTTGAAAATTCATAATCCTTGTAAACTGTACATAACTCTCTAGCATATTTGATTAACCATGACATACTACTTCTTTCTTGGCCTTACCACATAACCTTTATTCAATCATAGTAAGATTTACTAACCCTTTATTGTATACCAGGACTTCTATTGGCTTATTTATACTTTCCATATAGTAATTAAACATTTTATAACGAAAGGTTTTACTATGAAACTGTCTTTTTCATCTTCATATCTATCCCAGAATTAAGCACAGAGCTATACACTTAACAGGTATAAAATCTTTGCTGAAATATATGTGTAGAGATAAGTTGTGGCGTTTGAAAAATTGTCCAAATAGTACAGCTATAAATACTATATAAGCTCCATTGATCAAGTGACCTATAAATACTACCTTCTCCATTAATTTCTGTAAGAAATATAATTTGGGTGCAATAGCTTCACTTCTAAGCTGAAATAACTACTTAGACTTGTATTTTTTTCAGTTTCTGTAATTTTTGCCTCTCTATTGTTGGGATGATCATTAACCAGTTTTTTTTTTCTTTATATTAGTAATTATGATGTAATTATAATTCCTAAACTAGTAAGATTTGGCCGAATTTGCGATTCATTGTGACTTCATTTTCATTTAATTTAGTGACCTGATAACAGCAGCATTTTTACTTGCATTTAATAATATTTTGCTATTGTGATTTTCTGTAGTTCAGCTTGATCATATTTTAACACATTCTAATAATCTGATTTTCTAACATAAATAGTAATAGCATGTTATCACATTAGTTACAGTCTCTATATTAAAGTTATTACCAACAGAGTTTCTGCTTTGGTAATGGGACAGTTTTCCAGCTATAAGATTCAGTGTTAATTTCAGGTCAGAAAGTATGATTACTGGGTTACACTGAAATATACAAAAGGCATACACCATTCACTACAAATTTTCAAAATAAGGATAAACAATACTTACATAGGCTTTAATTGGTCCAAAAATAGTAATTTTCATAAATAGTATATTTATGTGAGTCTTGCACCCTGCATGAATACTGAGAGCCCAGAAAATTGAAGTAAATTAAGACAGTCTCAAGACTGTCTTTAATTTTTCCCCCAGTTCCAAATACAGGACTCCAATACCTCCCCAGTCATAAGAACTTTTTCTCACAGAAGAATTGATTAACCAGTGTTTATTAAGTAACAACTATTTTTGATGCACTTACTTAGAAAATTCATTCTTAAGTATTAACACCAAAATATTAGATGCCATAAGTATAAATTAGTTTTATATAGTACTATAATATATTTAATGTGACTCAGTAGAATTATTTGAAATTTTAACATATTGGAAAAACATAAACTCTTGCAAACGACAAGGATATCAGTCACTTTGACAATGCTGGACAATGTAGAGTTGCATGGTATCTTTGGTCCTGGGTTTCCTTACTTGCCAAATTTTGTATCAATAGGCTTTTCAGTTTTAAATGGGAAATAGAAAGGTGACTGTTTAGTATACCTAGAACTAAAGGGAAGAGATGGTCGACTTATTTGTCAGTTAACAATTATGTCACTAAAATAAAAAATGGAAACATAAATGTCTGCCTCAAGAGCATTAAGTTGTAGCATGATGAGCCCTGTAGTCCAATACGCCTTTTCTGATAATGATGCCCTCCACAAATATTGAAATGCTCAGTTCCCAGATAGATTGCAGTTAGCAAAAGAAAATCAAAGTGTAACATAGGCCTCTGTTCATATAGACCAAATCACTTATCAAAAGCAAATTCAAATGAGCATTTTTTAACAATGGAAATGTCATTTTCTCCATGTTTACATCTCAATATATTCATTATATTACCATCACTGTATTTACACTTTAATTCCCAAGTAATGTAAACATACAGTATGGTCATATAGATTTCACAGACTCTCAAGAAGTTGGTAATACTGTGCTCTTACATATCTCACATGGCATAGTGAGCCTATCAAAAGTGCATACCACCTTAAGGGGAACACAGTTTTGAGACTGTCTAATCCTATTTCTTCCCACATTGGAATCTTAATTAGAAGAGATAAGGAAAAAAAAAACATCATTTAACTAAATTATTGTCTTGAATCTGTAGCAAAAGGTATAATCCGCAATTGGGCCAATTAGTGAACCCCATAGTTAGCTCTGCTGCAGCGAACAATTTGATTAGATCTGACACCATCCTAGTTCTCACTGTTGTTTTGCCAGGTATGATGGTCAGACTTCAAAGAGCTTGAGGCATCAGCAGGGCAAGGTTTGGAGGCCAGCTTAGGTCCGGTTGTTAATCTCTCTGCTAAAACCACAGCAGCTCTCACACAAAACAAGCTTACACGACACAATCATGCGGTATTAAAAGTTAGGGTTGAGTCATGCCAATTTGCCTTTGATTTTTTGATGATTGACCATAGATGGCTACATGACTAGACACACGCTAAAAGTATACTGACTAGGGAAGTTCCCAAATATTTGAAGTATTTTTTAACTTCCTATATAAACGTTGGGAAAGCTTATCCCCTCTCTGATCAAACTTCCAAAGTGATAGTACTATATCAGGGGGAAAATGAATACCTCTTACAGGCAGCCTGACTCCCAAACTTTTCACTTACCACTTCATAAAAATTAGTGTTTACGTTAATAATTCCTTAAGGAGAGTGTAAAAGGAAATTGTTTCTAAGTGGCAAGCTTTTTAAAAATCTATTAAGCACATTGAAAGAAAACATTTTTTCCTGAGTCATTTATGTTCACTGACAATTTTTCTGAAGTTTCTTTATAATTATTTTCCACTTAAATGTTGAGTAAAGTGCCCTTCCAATATGTGATTGCATAAGTGTTCTTTTCTCTGCATTCTGATTTGTTGGAATATTGCAGTAATAGTGACATGTTTCCATTCTGAGAAAAGCCTAAGGCTGCTTTAGTATTATTCCAAATGATTGAAGCTGCCATCTTGCTGACTTTCCCTTAGGCAGCATAAGGCCTGTTTGCTTTTGTGTTCATTTCACATGCTTCCTGTGACTTGGGCTGGCAGAACATCATTGCTTCATTTGGCAAGGAAGAGTAAATTCATGTTTAGCTATTACGTATCTTAAAGTTTCTGTATGGTCATCAGCAACTGAAATATTATATTTATACTTTGTTACATTAAGTGAATCCTGTTTCTTTGAGAAGTATTTTTAAATTAATCTTATGACACCTTGACTGTGAATAATTTTTATGTACAAATGGTCATTTTATAAATTGAACTTAGAGTCTAATATTTCACATTGCACTTATTTTTATACCAATTCTACTACATTTTAGTCAGGAAATATAATTAGCAAGACTGTGGCACAAAGCAAAAGTCTAATGTTTAGAATCTTGCCAAATAGTCTTCAGCCCATGAATCTGTTAAAGACCCTGTGGTATCCATAGTATAGTAATCTCACAGTTGAGACCAGGATAGTACAGATTCAGCATCGTCTAATGATGAAAAGAGAAAAAAAAAATTGCTTCTTTCCTAAATTTTGCAGATACAGACATTTATTTATGTATTGCAATGCTTTAAGGATTTTCTTAAAGCATTTGTAGAAGTGCTGTAGCAGAACTCACCCAGTTAATATGGTACTCCCTAAAACACTTTCTCCCACGATGTGCTGTTCATGGTGTCTAAGGAAAATAGAAACACAGGAAACAGAAAATGATGACAAATCATGGCTGTCCCATTTCATCAGCTAGACGGTAAGAACATATATTTTACCAATATAACCTCCAAGGTGCCTGGAAGAGTAATAACAGATTATAGAGCTTAATAAATATGGTATTTATGAGCTTTGTGATTATTGTAGGTAGCTTTGGGAATAATTTTATACCCAAAACATCTTTAGTCCTTCCTCAATGTCTTTGCCACCAAAAGTCCAGAATGTTCATCCCTCCATATGTTCGTGGCTTTTTCTTGTCATTGGATTGCAGATTAAATATCTGAATCTCCTTAGAGAGGTCTTCCCTCACTGGCCCATCTGAAGTATTCACTCAGTTATCTACTGTCCTGTACCCTATTTTAATTCTCAATGTAACATGTATTACTATAGTTGATTATCAGTTAATTTGTTCTTTTTCAACTACTCAGCTTTATTTGCTGTAAGCTTCACAAGATTAGGGACATCGTTTTTTTCTGTGGCTAAATCCTGAGTACATACAGTAGGTGTTCCATAAATATTTGTTAAATTGTTAAAGTACTATTTTTAAAGTAACTCATGTCTACCACAGTGTATTTTAAAACATATATTTGGGGAGTGCCTGGGTGGCTTCATCGGTTAAGCGTCAGAGTCTTGATTCAGCTCCGGTCTTGATCTCACAGTTCATGATATCGAGACCCACATCAGGCTCTGCACTGACAGCACTGAGCCTGCTTGGGATTCTCTTTCTCCCTCTATGCCCCTCCCTTGCTTGCTATCTCTTTCTAAAGATAAATAAACTTTAAAAGACACAATGGGTATCTCATTTGTTCTCGGCATTGTGTTCAGTGCTTTCACATACACTACCATATTTAATCTTATTTGATACTCACAGGAACTCTTGCTATAGGCATTATTACATACATTTTTTTTATTGTTTATTTATTTTTGAGAAAGAGCTCAAGTGGGAGAGGGGCAGACAGAGAGAGGGACAGAGGATCTGAAGCGGGCTCTGTGCTGACAGCAGAGAGCCTGATGGAGGGCTTGAACACACCAACTGTAAGATCATGACCTAAGCCGAAGTCAGATGCTTAACCAACTGAGCCACCCAGATGCCCCAACACACATTTTAATGTGAGGAAATATAAGGAGTTAGGTAACCTTCCCAAAGTCATAGAGCTAGGATTAAATCCAGAACTTTTAACTCCATGTACAGAATTACACTGGAAAGTTAACATGTTCAGGAGCTCTGTTAATTATTATTGATTTAAAAATAAAAAGTTTTATTGAGTGTTTAACAGCTTGGGACTATTGCAAGTGCTTTATAGCCATTACCTCAGAGATCTCACAACTACTGATACCATTATTACCTACATTTTACAAGTGAGGAAATTTAAGGTTCGAAGAGATCAAGTAACCTAACCTATCCAAAGTCAGAGTTAATAACTGAAAGAAATAACACTGATTCTAAAGCCTGGGCTCCTAAACACCGACTACTCACCACACCACAAGATGTACTCTCACATCTCATCGTGCATGAGCCAGAAAGCCTCTGCCCAGAGACATAAAAAAGAACAAACTTCAAAAATACACACACACGCATTGATATATAATCTGTTAAAATTCAAGTCAAAAATTCTTGTGTTCCTAGTAAGCATATCTACTCTATTTTTATTATAAATACCTTATAAAATTCAGATTGGATTAATCATAGCTTCTCCCTTATATAACATTAGGATTGTGAGAGTGTTCTTTCCTTATTTTTTTACTGACTTCTTGTATTTGGTAGGTATGGTTTTTTAATAGAAAATTAATTTGCAAAACACATAAAGCCATTCCCTAAAACGCTAACCACTTCTGTAGGATTTCTAGATCTTAGGTGAGGAAAGTATTCCATACAAAGAAATGTGGCTCCCTTGTTTCAGTCCACTATTTTGATATGGTTCAAAAGTATCCCAAATTTAATTATAATAATATAGTATAATTAAGTTCACTTAAGTTCTATAGTCAGATATTTTTGCAAATATTAATTTACTCATAGTTGCCATGTTGTTATAGCTTATATTTTTTAATTATTTTACGTATGTTATCTTTGAAGCCTCAAAAATTATTTGTGAGACAATTAAATTATATACAACTTATAAGGTAGTAAGGTACCAAATTCAGTTTTTCAAATTTCTAGTTTTTGCCTCCTTTTGATTTATCATAGCTGATTCTAATAAAGGTTTGATACATTCTTATTGATACCTACTTCTTTTTCTGTTGCATATGTTTTATTTATTGGAAGTCCTTTGAATACCACCTTTAAGCAAAATTAGCAGTAAATCTTATGATTGTGAATTTTTTTTATTTATCAATATTACTGACAAGGTTTCCTACAGTTTAATAGAAGAAATTGTGTTCCTCATTAAGGAAAGATGAGATTACATATAAGTTATTAGTTTTTAAAAGGTAGAACATGGGGGACCATAATAAATAATTAAGAGAAACTAGGGTGGAATGGAAATGCCTTTCCCCAAAAATCTAGTAAAGCAGTCCTCTTATTTAAGTGGAAATTAAAGTTTCATCAGAGTTATTACTGTCACAACTCCATGCCACAGTGGACATTTCATAGAGCAGCCAGTTCAGGTTCTTTGTGTCCGGTACAGTTCTCGTAAAGTTCCCTGAACTGTTGTGTCAGGTGCCGTCAAGTCAACCCGCCATTGTTGTAGAGAATCAGACTAAATCATTTTGTCATGAGCCTTCCAGAAATAAGAAACTTAATATGAATGGCTCAATGAAATGGAGTATTTGGTTTCAATATTTTGTAAGACTGTCAAAAATATATTGCACTCCTTCAGAAATTTCTGAGTAAATCAGTTGAAATATCTAACCCTATACGTTATTGCAATTTTGTTTTAAGTATCATTACTCAACATACATAACTTCTGGAAGGTATTTGAGTATTTGGCTCTGCTTTCTTGGATATATGATTCTTCCCTAAACATTTCAAAGTTGTAAAATTTCCAGGTATATAATTATTTAGTAGAAAGAGGGAAGAGGTGTCTTGTACTAAAATTAAAATTTCCTGTTATAAAATGAAACTAGTAACAAGTTTGAAATAACTGTTTTTGTTTCCAAAGGCTATTTATTAAAAACAAGGTTGTATTTGACTACATTTGTAATAACTTAATGAATTGTTTATGGAAGTTCTAAATATTTAATTCTTACATGATTGGAAAAGCAGCTTATCTTTGTCATCAATAGTCATCTAAAAGGCATTATTATGGTGTAGACTTAGATAAATGCCTCAAGCTTTTTTTATGTATATATTTTGACGGGAAGAGGGGTTGTGATATTTCTGCTCAACAACCTAAGAAGTGTTTTACCAACTTATACTGTAGCTATGGTGTGGCATTCAAAACCCTTGTAACAAAAAGCCTCTTGGTGCAATTAAAGGTCACTTGTACATATTGTAACAGGCTACTCATTTACAAGATCTTTGTTAAGGGTCAGTGCTATAGCATGAAATGGATTGCCCTTGTTGAGCCTGTAAATAAATGGGTCAACTTATCTTGTGTTCAGTGGACAAAGAGAAAAGCTAACACAATACTAGTTTATTAATATTTTTACAAACAAATTGCTAAAATGTTGGGCAAAACCAAATGCACTAGTACTATATTCTTGACATAATTATAGAAAATTATTAGAATATATAGCTACAGTTTTTAAGGAAAACCGCTCATACACACACACACACACACACACACACACACACACACCCCACTTAAATATATGGATCACGTCCAGATATAGAAAAATAGCACAATGGTAGCCTTTAAATGTTCTTTACCATAAAACTAGCATGTTTCAACATAGCTAAGATGTATATACTCCATTTTTTCTGTATTGAAGTTCAGAATTTGTAAGGGATAAGTATGAAAAGTAATCAAACTGGACAGTGATTTATTTTCATTATTTTTCATAGCCTTTCCAATGCTTTGAGAGAAACAAATGGTGGTGCAGATAAAGTATTAGTAATAATCTGTACTGAATGAATTCAGTCACTTGATTTTTCAATAAATTAAAACTTTAGGATGAAAATAAAATTAATGATGAAAAGAAAATATTTTGTACCTTCTAGTAATTTTTACACATTTAGATTTTATGTTATATGTAAACACACATACATATACATATACATGAGGTATAAGTCATTTTTTGTTGTCAAAATCAAATTGTTAAAAGTATACTAATGAAATAAATTTATACCGCACTTTCTAGAATCCTTCCATGTGAAATTGACCTTTTAGATACATGGCTCTACACCCCTAATACATGGCTCTACACCCCTAAGCACAGTGAAACATCATGATCATACTTAAGCATCTGTTGTAAAATATTGAAGCTTTGGGAAAATGTGGTTCACTTAGAGGTATAAATGCTTTAAACTTACCTCTGTTTTACTTATCATCATATCCCCTCTTACTAGTTCAGTGCCTGATCACGTGGATACTCAAAAATAGTGAATGAATGAATGAACAAATGAATGTCCTCTTGATAGTGCCCAAAACATATTAGAGAGTGTGACTATGAAATCTCACCATTTCAGACTATATGGAGTAGTCTGATAATGCTAATACAGTTTTCATTAATAGTTTATATACTTCTAAGGTTTTGCATAAGTAAAATAACCTTCAAAAAATATCAGCTGATCCATTGGCAACAACATGGATGGACGGATAAGAGATTATGTTAGGTGAAGTAAGTCAGAGAAAGTCAAATACTGTATGATTTCGCTTATATGTGGAATCTAAAAAACAAGTGAATAAACAAAACAAAATACAAACAGACTCATAGAAACAAGAAATAAACTTTGGGTTATCAGAAAAGGGAGGATTGGGGGAGGCAGGAGAAATAGGTGAAGGGGATTAAGAAGTACAGATTTCCAGTTATAAACTAAATAAGTCATGCAGATGTAGTGTACCGCATAGAAACATAGTCACTAATATATCAACTTTGTATGATGACAGATGGTAACTAGACTTATGGGGCTTATTTCATAATGTATAAAAATATTGAATCACTATGATGTACACCTGAAACTAATAAAATATTGTATGTCAATCATACTTCAATAAAAACTTATTTCAAAATCAGCTAATAGTATAATGAACCATTATTGCTGAAATAAAGTTGAGTGGTACTCTTCAAAAATATCGGATAAGAAATTAGGAAAGATATAATTTTTAGTTACCAAAAAGTGATTGGTGTTCCATATGATTCATTATTTCCTTATTTTCATTTTATTGCCATTTGAAAATTGTTTTGAATGCTTCATCTTAAAAGATTTTATAATAAATTGTCTAAATTTGTAAAAGCCTTCCAGAGCTGACAGAAGTCAGTTCTGATTGTTGGGTTTAAAATACCTATACCTTCTAACCCCCTTTGACCCAGTAATTGCCTGTTAACATGCCTGATATTCTCAGGCCAGTAAAGTGGATTTTATTGCCTATATGTTTTTCTGGCTTTTAGCAGAAAGATATTACAAAAGATTTGTGAGACTTAGGAATTAGGCATGAAATAATTATGTGCAATGGAATTTCACTACAAGATTTTGGTTAAATTCAGATTTAAATACATATTAGTAATAAAGCAACTAATATCACTTCCATAATAACAGAAATCATCAGAACTATCATTATTGAAAAATCATCCTGCTGACCTCTTTGTGCACATGGAGCTGACAAGTCCCAATCTAATTCTTTAGTTTGGCTTCTTAAGAATTTCCTCCTGGGAAACATTCTGGCCCAGATAGAAATTTAAGGACAATTATATTCAGAAGAAAAGCTTTATAGTGCATAATTTATAAATGAATGCATTTCCTTCATGGGTCCCATTGACTTAATGTGTTATTTAGTCAAGAAATAGAAAGATATTTTGGAAATGTGATCTACTCTTCATAGTGCCATAAATATGAGCCATTTGCTTTAGCACTCAAATATTATAACATTGCCATCATTTTATTGGAAGGATTCTTACAGTTTGGTTCATGTAAAATTAGACAAGTAAAAGACAATATTAAACCAACTTTGCCCTTGATGCTTTAAAGCATGAGGTTCATAAACTATGACCTGTGGGCCAAAATCACCCTCACCATTTTTAAAAATAAAATTTTATTGGAACACAGCCAGGCCTATTTGTTTATGAATTGTCTATGGCTGCTTTCATGCTACATCACTAAGCTGACATCTTATGGCATGCAAGGCCAAAAATATTTACTATCTGGTCATTTACACAGAAAGTTGGCTATAAATAGGAGCCACTATTTTAAAGAATTTTACTGAAAATTTTAAAGAAAATTTACTGAAGGAATTGTCAGTTAGAGGACATGATTAATAATGTTAAAATTAAGCTTTATCTGAGTAATAATAAATTCATATAATCACCTGATGTTTAGTTTGCACATTTTGAATTAATAATGCAGGTATGTCTCTTTAAGAAAATACCTAGATGTCTTAAAATGCTAAAATCAGAAGGGAGCTTAAAGTACTTCAAAGCCAGCTTCTTATTGTATGCACATATTTTCTCACCCAGCCTCTCTTCATGGGGAACCCACTTTCTTAGACTCACCCCATTTTACTCTCTACCAACTACAGTTGTTAGAAAATTCTTTCAGATGCTAAAGCAACTTCCCACCCATTAGTACTAATTCAGCTTTCTGAAGCCATACATTAATTGCTATTTTCTAGATAATATAACTGGATTCCTAATAAACACCTAATATATGAGGAACAATTATAATGTATGTGTATATCTTATTTTTCCCTAGATTTTTTATTTCTTTTATAAAACACAAAATTAACCATTTTATGCTATTTATTATACACTTAATTTAGAGTCTTAATCATGAAGCCCATATAATTTTTAGAATATCCTAAAAAGGAACCTCTTCTCTTTTTCTTTAAAATAAAGCATTAATTAGAAATATGAAAGTAAGTCTTGAATTCTCAAGTAAAAAAGGCTTCATGAAGTACAGGTCCATACCTGTAATACTTTTAAATATTAAAAGTCAGTATTTTTGTTTTTAGCATGTTTGAACTCACAAATGAGCTTCAGATGATTAAAAGTGAGAAAGTCATCACTGAATATGATTTTTCACGTTTATTGTAACCTATTTAAGATATTTTACCAGAGATAAGTTAATCAGAATGTAATATTAAACTTTTGATGACTAAGAAGCATAAGGATATATTTCTAACAGGTTTTGATTTTATCAGCAGAAGTATACCAGAGAAAGATTAGCTGCTAATTATCCACACTATCTAGCATGTGTAATTGATAGCCAAATTAAAACAGAATGTTTAAGCGGCCACTCTGGATCAAGAAGTCTTGCTTATTTTTTACTTTTTTTTTTTTTTTTTTTTTACTGCAGGAATTTCTTAGGTAAGGAAATAAGACCATATTAAAGTTTCAAATATAAATATATTATTACAAGTAATTTGGGGGCTGGTCAGATTACTTTTAAGCTATAGGAGACTTCAGTTGCCATTTTAGTTAGAAAATTTAAACATGTGAGGACAGCGTTAATCAAAATTACTTTTACGTAATGCATATTATTATTTTTTAAATAGTTATATGAAGATTAAGCCTTTGGCATTTTCAAGTTTTTTTAAAATTAGAAAAACCAATTCTTTTCAAAGGTGTTTATAATGTAGAATAGAAAAGAAGATGGCATGAAACCACACAAAAAGGACTCAACTTAGTGTTTTCAGCCTAATAAAAATGTTGTAAAAATACTTGTAAGCTTGAAAATCACACTAGCTATTCTTGTTTCAAATTCTGTTTAATATATTGTTCTGTATGATTTTATAATAAACAGATTACTCCTTGAACAGGAATTAAGAATAAAGCTGCCAGGAAGGGGTTTTGTTGTCAGAGTAGTTCCCGCCTCATGTTTTGTAAGAGATTTCATGGTCCCATTGTAAAGAGTAGATGATTTAAAACGTGTTCCCAAGATAAACTTTCCCATTGTCATTAATGAGGATGGATAATACTGAGTGACAAGTGCATTAGGAATGACACAGAAAGAGCTGTTAGATTTGTCAGAGCATATCACTTCAGGCAGTGACACTTGAGGACATTCTTTTTGTGGATATTCAGTTGGGTGGGGGGGTTGATTTAAAGATACCAAAGTTTGTGTTTGCTAATAGAATGATGTATTTTACAATTTATAAATATATATTTTCCAGTGTTTAGAAAATATTTGGAAGGTTCTTTAGATTAAGTTCCTCCACATACTAAGTTTATACCCTTACTATATCCTGATTTCTTTCTTAAAAAGTCATCAAATTATGTAACATTTAAATGTTAATATATTTCCACAAAAGTGATTTTTCTTTTAAAAAGTCTTCTTGGAATATTCAACTGAAGGGAAGAGAGTAAAAATTACATAAATTTGTAAGAAGTATCTTAATCCTGTGTATAAGAGAGGACTCTTTATTCTGCATCACGATGAGAATAAAGATTTTGAAATAAGATAATACATGTAATTTATATTGTCTTTCTAAAAATATATTACTTTAGAGGAACATGTTTTAAATATTAATGAACAATTAATAATGTATGAGCTTCCTGGTTTTTAAAGTGTTTCCAAACTATAATATGCCTCTCGATTTCGATTTTGAACATGCAATTGGTCACTTTTTCGCCTTGATTCATCTTTCGTGCTGCCAACCAAATTTTGTCTCTGTATACCTTTTTGACACTAATAATGACTGAGTCTCTGTTCATTTGAGTTCAAGATTTCCCAAGCGGCAGTTTGGGACTAGGATAAACTATCTATCATGATTGCATACCACTAATCTGTCTCAACCAAACCACCCTATGACTGAAATTATATTTGACAGTTCACCTCTTCTTGATGAGCCTGAGGTGAACATAGCTACGGACCATCCCTAGGAGGACATGGCAGCTAGTCCATATGCTAGAAAAGGTCCTTTTATTTGTGAAACAAGACTTAAACTATGCCTGTAACAGAAGGGTGATATTTCATTTTCTCTCTCTAATTTTTCCAGTTTTCATTAGGAGAGCTTTTATACTACAAAAATGTTTTTACCCAAAAATGTTTGGGAGACATTTTCTGCTGTTATAAGTACTACCTAGAGGTTAGCTTCATTGTTGTTAAGAAATCATAGTCCTTTTAAAAAATATTTGTGCTTTCTAAAATGTTCTCTTATCTATATACCACAATTGTCGAAAATCAAATATTTTCTATTAGTATTTTGACTCTTACCAGAATTTACCAGTTCTTGAACCATCTCAGTAAATTTTTATATTACAAAAAAGTGTTTTTTAAGAAGGGTTTAATTATCTCATTTTAACATAAGAATATTTTTCAAAATAAATTTCAAGTTTATTTTAAAGATTAAAATTTATTTTGAAGATTTATTTGGAACAATAAATTGAACACTGTAACAGGAAATACTTTAATTTTTTTCTAAAGATTCCTTATGTAGACTTTAAAATAAACCTACTGCTTTATATTCTTTCTGTGAAACTTCTTCCTTTGGAATCAGAAATTATCAAATATTTTGAGATAATGGACAAGGAGATGTTAAAGCACTTACTATTAACATCTTGGAGAAATGAGAAATCTGAAGTAATTTTCAAGAATGTATATAGAGGGTTTAATCATAAGGGTAATTTTAACAACCAACATGGAAAACCAAGTGAATGTGAGATTTAACTTGTAAAAGAAAAGATTGAGGTTATTTAAACAAAGGCACTTGGATATTAAAGTGGTTTTTCAAAGACCACATTTAGGAGCTTGTTATAAAATGGTATCTTTTTTAACCTGTCCTGGATTCTTGAAATGTGATTCTATTTAAAGATATTCAAATGGCATGAAAAGTTTGGCTCATGTTAGCTCATCAGAGCAATCACTTAACAAGTGTATTACTAATTGTCCTTTAGTTTTAATTAAAGTTTATTATAACCTTGGAAGGATTCCTTTTAATAAGGGCAATATTTTCTCTAATTTCTTCTCATTTCAATAATTTATCTAATACGGTCTACACAGAGCCTTTCTAAAGTAACTAATGTCAACCATCAACTTTATTCGGAAATTTTTTTTAGTTTTTTTTAATGTGTACTTATTTTTGAGAGAGAGAGAGAGCGTGAGCAGGTGAGGGGCAGAGAGAGAGGGATACACAGAATCTGAAGCACGCTCCAGGCTCTGAGCTGTCAGCACAGAGCCTGACTCAGGGATCGAACTCACAAACCATGAGATCACGACCTGAGCCAAAGTCAGAAGCTTAACCCATTGAGCCACCCAGGCGCCCCTATTTGGAAATTTATGCCAATTAATTTCCTAGTATCACAGAGATAATTATTTAGTCAATATAGTAAGTGAAACAATCATATCTTTAATGCAATATAAATAAATTTTAACAAATTTAATCTTCTTTAATTTTTATTATTTTCTACACTATTTTTATTTCAACTAATATAATGGTTACCAGTGAGCCACGTAAGATTTTGGTAATACCCAGAATAAGTATCCTGAAAAAAGTATCAAAATAAACTATATATTTCCACATTTTTAATTTCAACTATATAATTTTTACTAGTGAGCTGATAATATACTTTAATGATGTATTTCTGAAGAAAAGGAAGCACTATCAAAGTAAATTAGTAAACTATATATTTTTTATTTCAAAGCAGTAAAATGAAAAAAGTCTAACTTATACACTAATTCTAATGGTAGGCAGCTTTAATTTTATGCTAAATTTTAACTTAGGCAGTAAAAGCTGTGATCCATTCATCTTATCATACTCAGTTACTCCTCCCATCTAATTATATGATCATTAAATGTACTTTTTTATTATAGGATGCATCTGCATATTTTTTTAAATAAAATTACTTCCATTTTTCCCACAAGCATCTATTTTCTAATCAGAAGAGTTGATACTACATTGCTTTGCAGTAAATATTCAAAAATGTAAAAATGGTAATTATTGAATAGTTATGATCTGAAAATGTAATTGCTTCATTTGGAAAGCAGAATGGTTATTTTAAATTTAGAAAATAAGTGGATTAAAATGATGTTTTGTGTAATATTTAAATAATTATGCTTTTCGTTTTGAGTTTTAATATAACCTTTCTTTAATATTTTTAAAAATATACTTATATGCCTAAGCATAGTACACCATGAATTTTATGAAAAATATGACAAAAGAAAGTAAAATGGTCATTCCTTTGGGGAAATGTTACATAAAATTATCATGAGAAAAGTCTTAACACCATCAAATAAGACAAAATTATTGTGCCTTCAGACTGTTTTTAATAAAATGATTGGCAACATTCAAGTCACTTTTTTGTATCAAGAAGGAATAATTCTTTCCCACTAAAATAATTCATTCCCTCATCTTTGCTTTAAAAGTTGGGATGAAATTTACTTTCGTACCGTGTGTGTGTGTGTGTGTGTGTGTGTGTGTGTGTGTGTGTGTATGTTTAAGAGTCCCATAGAGAGAAGTATAAATTCTGTCAGATTTTTTAACATCTTGACCTACAATGAAATGTTTGTTATTTCACTATAATGTAAATGCTGAGTCAACTGAAGTTTCAAGGACTAATTATGTAAGAGCCAGATTAACCATAGATTTTTGTTCATTCATTCAGTAAATATTTATGGAGGTACTCTTAGGTGAATCTTTAATCTAGTTCAGTGCCCTTTATCAAAATACATATCCTTAGATCTGGCCTTTGGCAACCTCTTTAGCCTATCTCTTACCTGAACTCCAAGTTGCAGCCTGACTCATGGACCTGCAGTCCCCATGGTGGCCCATTTTATCACTTCCAGGTCTTTTGTAAATGCCAAAAATATTCTCCCTTTTTCTTCCAAGTATTCTTGCCAGATCAATCTCATTCTTCCTTTAGTTAGATGTCACTTCCTCTAAAATGTCTATCCTGATTCTCCAAGACCAGGTTAGGTAGCCTACCCCTGTACTCCCAGAGTACCTTGTAAATGATCTCTATTTTAGCACTTATGAACATTATTTTAACTTTTTGTTTCCTTGATGTTTCTATCTACTCTACTGTAAGCTGGTAGGAGAGATTGTGTTATGTTCTTGTTTACCAATGCATCCACAGCACCTAACACAGGATCTAGCACACAATAGGTGTTTAGTAAATATTTGTTGAATGAAAAACTAATAATATGTGAAAAATATTACATCTGTAAATATATGTCTGCTACATATATCTGCTAAATATCTAACTACATCTCTCTTTCTTTTAATTGTCATAAAAACACTTAACATGAGATCTACCCTCTTAATCAGTTTTAAGTGTACCATACATTATTGTTGGCTGTAGGTACAATATTGTACCCTGACTACATCTTTAAATAACTCTCCCTATGAGTCTGAGTTGTCTGCTCTTTGAGGAAGAGCCCTCAGTAATCAATTCTCAAAGCCCAAATGCAGGACAACCCTTTCCCTGACGTAGTGACCATACCAACCTGTTTTAATTTTCCCTAATTACCAGTTTCTTGTCTTTAAGGTTGGTATGCTTCCCCATATCAACCTATAACTTTAAACACACACACACACACACACACACACACACACACACACACACGCACTTTGATACCTAACTGGATCTTTGTTTTTGGTGATGATTTTGCTACCTCCTTCTCTATGCCACTGATCCTTCCCTTCCAATATATTGACTTCTTTTTAAATCTTTGGTTTAATGAGAAACTATTATTTGGTATATTAAAACACTATCATATAATTTTTATTCAAATTTAAATGCATTTTTAGCTTGCCTATATTATGTCTTTCTCTTGCCTCTATAGACATGTGGTAAAGATTCAGTATGAATACCCATCAGGATGACTAATTAAAGCCAAACCAACTGAGCATTTAAAATATACGCTTGAAATAGAGGGGAGGTGCCAAGCTGATAACATCTTGATAACACTGGATAGTAAGATCCCATGGGCCTACATATTCATTGTTCCTAGTCAATTGACATTTATATCTATTATCACTTGAGTGAAACATGATTAATTATTTTATGATAATTTGGATCATTGTTTAAAATTAAGTTTGGAAGTGTTACGTCCTGGCCGTCTTCTTTTACCATTCCTTTAGAGGATTGGGAGCCACCCTGCTATTTAGGGAAGATGATTTCTCCTTCCAATTATTACATAATAAGCCTCATTGTTTTCTAAATAGGAGACTCCTTTTCACTGCTCTAAGAGTAATAATTTTATGCTGCAGACATCAAAGATGAGGATAAAAATGTCACATTGTGATTCTGTCTGCATGACACTCCACAATAATACAAAGTGAAAAATTCAAACAAAGAGAGCCTTTTGCTTTTTCCATGGTGTCAAAAGTCATGTTTCTCAGTTTTTCTTCTCTAAATTGGGCATTAAAATAAACATTTTTATATTATTTAGGAAGTTGTAATTATATCTTGAAATTTTATTCATAAAATCTTTCCCCCCAAACACTCTTTTTCATAAGGTCATTTTTTTCAACCAAGAAATAGGAATTATAGTTTCCACTTTTTAATTAAATCCTAGCTATTTTAGTTGGAGATGTATTGCTTTAATCCATATGTAATGTGTTTATCACTTAGGAAACATTAAAAATATGGGTTAGTAATTTTGTATAATGCCATAATTATATCTTTCATCAGGATAATTATATAAAAGTAAATAAAGGTAGAGCTAAGATAATACCTAATTTAGGATGCCTTTCAAACGTATAATGCTTATAATTAAAGATTTCAAATAGAAAGTAAGGGGCCTTAGTTTCCTTACACATTAGCCTAATTTTCAAAATAAAACCATAAAAGTTAGTTAAATGGTTTCTTTGCTCACACACTTCCACATGGAATCACAACTGTCCACTTAGAAGCTTTTTGTAATAATAATAATAATAATAATAATAATAAAATAAATTGTTAATGTCTTTACACTAGAGAACAGAGCTTAAAAGGTGAATTTTGTAGCTCATCTAACATGCAAGACTGAGAGCAGAAATAATTTAACTGGCTTGTGCCATTGGAAAATATCTAAGATTTGCAATGGG
Source organism: Lynx rufus (assembly GCF_022079265.1). Classification (NCBI taxonomy): domain Eukaryota; kingdom Metazoa; phylum Chordata; class Mammalia; order Carnivora; family Felidae; genus Lynx; species Lynx rufus. The sequence goes on from NW_025814897.1 coordinate 86,124,271, forward strand.
AAGTATGCAATTATTTATTTCATATTACTTAAACCACTGCAAGAAAATATCATGCATTATCAGTCATTAAAAGTAAACATCATGCATTGTACATGATTTCATAGATTTAATACATTATAGATAATGGCTCACTAAATTGAGATACCAGTTTTTCTGTCCTTATAAACAGGATATTTCCCCTTTTTTCCAGTTAGACTAAAAGGCACATAACAAACACCTAGCCTAGCGTCTAATAACCATCACTGATATATGCACATTCAGATGCAGATAACTCAACATAGATGCCAAAAAAAAACACATCCTCACAACAACCTTTCCAATGGCACATTGAGGTTTCCAGTGAATAATAGCTGCAGCATCTAAGGATAGAAAGCAACCACAAGACCTACTTGCAAAGTGACTGTGAAAAGCGCTCCTCTTCCCCTGACTCTGCTGCATACAGAATTCTGTGTACCTCTGAAGTGGTCATGCAACTTAAGGTTTAGCTTCAGACTGCTAAGACAGGTCAAATTCTAGGTCTGCTACAATATTACCATTCTCTCGCTCCTACCAAGAACTTTGTTTTAAGCAAAGTGTTAACTTTGTCTTTTAGCTGCTTAGTATTCATTTTTGTTTCTCTGGTAGGGGCATAGGTGGAGGGTGAGGGGTGTGGGGTGGTAGGGATGAGGCTGATGACTGTCACTCTTCAACCCTAATTTCTGATACGAATAGTAAGACCTCTAGATACCTCTGTAGCTCACTCCATAGCCTTCACCTGCGTACTCAACTAGACCCAGTTTTAAGTAAGTAATGGTGACGGAGCTGGCGTAAGTGTACCCTACAATCATCTCATTGTTGTTACATGAGTCAATAAAGGGCTTCTCTGTTGCAGAAATTTCTAAGACTACACAAGTTGTTTTGTTACACTAAAGTTGTATCAATTATAACTTTTAAAAATATATAAGCCATCATTTGGGACTTTGAAGTCTTGTTGTAAAGGGATTTTGTTATAAATGGTGTTTATTCTTACTGCAAAAATCTACATGTAATTTCTCAAAAATGACTTCTTTTACTGAGCATATGTGAATTAGAAGTGATAACTCAAACAGCCATTACATGCACAGTCTGTTTACTACACAACTCTAATAACATGTTCTCAAATGGCTTCCATATGAACTGATAATATTTTGTTAAGTATGGAAGACTAAAACCCAGAAATTAATAAAACTATCATGATATCACAGTAGTTTTTGATAAGATCTCAGTTGCCATGTTTTTGATGTATAAACTCTCATCCCATTATCAGTTATCATAACAAACTATGCTGCTTTAATTATCAAACCTTTATAGGTATAGATATGAATTATTTAAAAGAAAACACCTGAAAATATTTCTTTAAACATGCCAAATATGTTTGGAACTTCTAGTACATAATATAATGTGCTAATATTTACTTCTCGATTCTTTTGATTATGTATTCAGTAGTGCATCATTATTTAATGGAACTGGAGGATTTCTTAGAGATGCTATTAGGCTACAACTTATTATTTAAGAACTCCTTTGACCTAAGGGATGTAGTAAATGACCATAAAAACAAACCAAAGTGTGACATTTGGAGGTATCCAGCATGGTAATACTATTAACAATTCTTCCCTCTCTCTACTGCATTGAAAAAGGTAAAGTCACTGTTACTGTGGCTTTTTTTTTTCTATGTAAGTAAACAGTACAAGATCTGTGTAGAACCTCTTGAAACATTTATTTAATAGAGTATTTAATAGAATACCATTTAGTAAACCTTTTAGAACATTTTAAAGATTGTAGAACATTTTATTTAATAAAGGATTCACACCAGAGCATTGAAGATACATTCTTCACTTACTAAATAAAGGGAAAAAATTGCCTCTGAGTTGGTGTGTTAAATTGCTTGTATGCTCTTGGCATTTTAATAGGAAGACTAAGTGTGATGCTACCATTCATCACCATGTCTTCGGTTGACACATTTTCTTTAATAAAATATAGAATATGAGAAAACATGTATTTCTGTCTAATTTGAATAGAAGTCTGTATTATGAGTATATTTGGAAAGCTATGCCAAAACACTTGATATGGAAAGTCTCATTTATAAGGCTGTTAATATGAGTTACCTTTTTAGCGTGACCTACCAAACATTTTTCTTCATTTTGCCATTTATGCATCTTAGGATTGGAAGTAAATGAAGCTAAAACATTCTTCCCTACAGCATTGGGGTTTTTACATAAGGCCTGTTTGAAAAATGCCAGGGCATGGTTTTTCTCTCAAACCCGAAGACACTCACAAAATTACACATGATTTATTCAGGAACAGGAATTCTGAAACAATTTAATTTTACATTTATGAACTGAGTTTACATTCTGTCCATATTACTAAAACAAAGCTGAATATTACCTCTTTATATGTCAGTAACAATATCTTCATTAATTCAGGGTTCTGATACCCAATTTAAAAGAATAATTAAAAAAAGGACCTGGGATTGTAAAGTGTGCTAGGCGTATTTGTACATGATGTAACAGTAATGAAGTTTTGGAAATTACTGAGGCTAAACACTTGGTAATTGCTGCAACCCTCTTTTTCCCTTTGTTATTGCTTATCCTACAGAAAAGGCAGTTACTTATCCATCTGATTTCCTTAGCAAATAAATTCTTTGCAAGCAAGAGAAATCATCACTGTCAAATAGAAATGAAAAGGGAGGGCAGGAGAAGGAAGAGATTGTGACAGAGTGAATGGATGGAGTTCTTGCCCCTGGGAGTCATGAAAAGGAACATGACATAGCAGTTAATACACTTAAATACATTTTTTTAAAAATGTATATATTAAGCACATGCAATGTTAAAGTTATGACATAGGCAGTGAGGGAAATGCAGATATTCCACATGGTTTGTGTTCTCACTTCACCTCTTAGGTACTTTTTTAAAAATTCAAATATTGAAATACAATATCATATTAGTTTGAGATCTCTTAGGTACTTATACTATAGAAGTAATACAAGAACCACCTCTCTGAAAACACTATATTCACATAATCTTTTTCAGGTGTTTAGAGTAAGATTTTTTTTCTCCTCCTTAATCACTAGTTACCCAACATCCGATCTGACAGAAAATCGTGCTGACTCCGCCTTTAAAATGTATTCATAATGACACCAATTTTTACCAGCACCAGTGCTACCATTCAGTCCAAGCCATCATCATGTTTTGCCTGGATCATTGAAATGGCCTGCTAAGTAGATAACCTGCTTTTAATCCTGATTTCCTTCAATTGTTCTCACACAGCAGCCAGAAGGACGATTCTTTTAAAACACAAGATACATCAGGGGCACCTGGGTGACTCGGTCAGTTAAGAGTACGACTTCGGCTCAAGTCATGATCTCATGGTTCCTGAGTTTGAGCTCCACGTCAGGCTCTGTGCTAACAGCTCAGAGCCTGGGGCCTGCTTCAGATTCTGTGTCTCCCTGTCTCTCTGCGCCTCCCCTGCTCATGCTGTGTCTCTCTCTGTCTCTCAAAAATAAATAAATGTTAAAAATTTAAAAAAAAAAAAAAAGATACATCATATCATTTCTCTGTCAAAACTTTCCATCAAATCTCCATCTCACTCAGAAGTCCTTTGGTGGCCACCAAGACCCCACACCACCTGGCTGCCTTACTTCTCTGTTTTTATGTTTGATTCCTCTCCCCACGGTTGCTCTGATTCAGCCACACTTGGTGTTCCTTGCCATTCCTCCTTGCTATTCCTTGATCATGCCAAGCGTTAGGACCTTTGCTGCCTGTTCCCTTTGCTTGAAATGTTCCTCTCTCAGATCTTTTCATAACTAACTTCCTCACCTTCAAATATTTGTTGAAATATCACCTTCCTAATGAAGCTGTTCTGACCATCCATTTCAAAGTAGCAGTTTACATACCCCCATTCTGCCATTCCTAGTTACTGCCGTTCCTAGTGATCTGCCCTATATTTTCCATAGTGCTTACTACCTTTTAACGAGAATATCATTTTCCCATTTATTATGTTTGTTGATTTTCCATCTTCTTGTACTAGGAGGTGAGCTTCACAAAAACAAGGATTTTTCTCTGTTTTGTTTAGAACAGTCTGACACACGATAAAGTGTTCAAAAACCACTTTTAAGGTGATAAATTTGTCTCACTTTACCGCAGACTATCTCATTTTCCTCCCGTTCCCTATTTAAATTGGGTACAAGCAGGAATGTATTTGGGAACTAATATTAGTAGTAATAATAATAATGAAATCACTTGTTGCCGTGGCAGACACTATACCAAGCACATTACCTATATTGTGCCATTTAATCCCCGCAACTAGTCCTCAAAGTCAGGAGGCATAGGTTAAGTCACTGGCCCACTGTCACATTTCAGGTGAATGGCTAAGCTCCAGTTCAACCCGTAACAGACTCCAAAGGCCAACTCTCTTTGTAGCTTTGAGTTATAGCCACCTTTCTTTTATGCAATATTAATTTTCTTTTTTATGTTTATTAAACAACAGTGACTAAAAGAACTATACAGTGCCAACTGTGAAATTAACTGGCTACTGATTTGCTTAATACCATTCTGGGAGTTATTTATCCCTTCTTTTTAAGTCACTGTATTTAAAGATAAATACTGGCATTTGAACTTTGTAATTTCAAGTGATAGAAATACTATATTGCTTTTAGATTGAAGAGGGTATTCATGATATCTGCTATATTCTTGAAGAAAACTTGGAGAGAATGCAGGGGACTGAAATTATCATATAAGTGAGGCATTGAGTAACATGAATTTGCCCAAAAACAGAGGAAACAGAAGAAGAGGTATAAAAAGTGAGGTAATATTAAGTGGCATGGTAGGGATCATATTCATGTTTTTTGTTTAAGTATTCTCTAAAATATTTTTTTAAATATAATTTAATGTCAAGTTAGCTAACATATAGTGTATACAGTGTGCTTTGGTTTTGGGGTTAGATTCCCATGATTCATCACTTATAAACAACACCCAGTGCTCCTCCCAAGAAGTGCCCTCCTCAATGCCCATCACCCATTTTCCCCTCTCCCCCACCCACCTCCCTCCCATCCACCCTCAGTTTGTATTTAAGGATCTCTTATGGGTTTGCCTCCCTCTCTGTTTGAAACTATTTTTTCCCCTTCCCTTCCCCCATGGTCTTCTGTTAAGTTTCTCAAGTTCCACATATGAGTGAAAACATAGGATCTCTGTCTCTCTCTGACTGACTTATTTCACCTGCCGTAATACCCTCCAGTTCCATCCACGTTGTTGCAAATGACAGGATTTTATTCTTTCTCATTGCCAAGTAGTATTCCATTGTATGTAGAAACTACATCTTCTTTATCCATTCATCAGTTGATGGACATTTAGGCTCTTTCCATAATTTGGCTACTGTTGAAAATGCTGCTATATAAGCATTGGGGCACATGTGCCCCTATGAACCAGCACTCCTGTATCCTTAGGATAAATTCCTAGAAGTGCTATTGCTGGGTCATAGGGTAGTTCTATTTTTAATTTTTCGAGGAATCTCCATAAGAGTGGCTTCATAAGAGTGGCTTCATAAGTTTGCATTCCCACCAACAGTGCAAGAGGGTTCCTGTTTCTGTACATCCTCGCCAACATCTGATTCCTGAGTTGTTAATTTTAGCTACTCTGACTGGTATCATTGAGATGGTATCTCAATGTGGTTTTGATTTGTATTTCCCTGATGATGAGTGATATGTCTTTTCATGTGTCTGTTTGCCATCTGGATGTCTTCTTTAGAAAAGTGTCTATTCATGTCTACTGCCCATTTCTTACTGGATTATTTGTTTTTTGGGTGTGGAGCTTGGTGAGTTCTTTATACATTTTGGATACTAGCCCTTTATACGATATGTCATTTGCAAATACCTTTCCCTATTCCGTTGGGTCCCCTTTAGTTGTGTTGGTTGTTTCCTTTGCAGTGAAGAAGCTTTTTATCTTTATGAGGTCCCAATAGTTCATTTTTGCTTTTATTTCCCTTGCCTTCGGAGATGTGTCAAGTAAGAAGTTGCTGCAGCCAAGGTCAAAGAGGTTGTTGCCTGTTTTTTTCTCTAGGGTTTTCATGGTTTCCTGTCTCACATTTAGGTCTTTCATCCATTAAAATATTTTTTTTAATCATGTGCCTCATCACATTTTTAATGTTATATATATTATATCACATATATAATAATGTGACATATAATATTTTTCATGTAAGTGTAAATAGTGACAAAGGATATCATTTCTGATGTATTAGATATATGCTTTAAATATGGTTTTATCAAAACCATGAAATAAGGATTTAGCTTAATTTATAGTAAAATTCATAATATAGCTTAATTGGCAATCATTGTCCGATCAGTGCGAAGAAAGTGTGACTGCATTTTTTAATCCCAATGAACATGTTTCTAGGATAGTCTTCTCACTTTTGTTGCCATGTGTTTGTCCCCTGCTAATTATGAAACAAGGTGCAAGCCCCCCATTAGTCTGTTGTTGTTCTGCAGTAATGGGACTCTTCCTTAGGGGCCATGCACCACACTAAGATTCAGGGTGGGTGAAAGCTGTGCCTTCTCTCTGCCAAATTCAATCAAGTGGAAAAGGAGAAGCTGCAGACTACAGGCACATTTTCAAGTAGGTCAATTTTAGGAGAGAATAACTGTGAAAATTGAAGATCTCAAAATTGAATTCCTTTAAAACTATCCATATTCACATACCCATTACAAAGTCTTTGTGAAGGGCATGCATTTTACAGTTTTAAGACCTCTGCTTTGTATTATTTAATACACTAGGGGCGCCTGGGTGGCTCAGTCAGTTGAGCATCCGCCTTAGGCTCAGGTCATGATCTCGCAGTTGACGAGTTTGAGCCCCGCGTCGAGCTCTGTGCTGACAGCTCAGAGCCTGAAGCCTGATTCGGATTCTGTCTCTCTCTCTCTCTCTCCCCCTCCTCCACTCATGCTCTGTCTCAAAAATAAAATAAACATTAAAAAAATTATATTACTTAACACATTAAAGTTTAGAACATACTCTTGTTTTTTTTTGCTGTGGCTTTATATATATATTTTTTTTTTATTTTTTTTTTGCTGCGGGTTTATATATTATAAACAAGAATGGAATGGAATACTCAAAACTGATGCAAGACACTTTAAAAAAAAAAGTAATAGACGTTTTTTGGAGCAGTTTTAGGTTTACAGAAAATTTGAAAGTATAGAGTTCCCATATGACACCCATACTGCCCCCCCCACTCCACTGACAGTTTCCCCTATCATTTCCATTTATCACTAAATAATATCCATTGTATAGATGTACCATTGCTTATCCATTCATACCTATTGAAAGATATTTTGGTTGCTTCCAAGTTTTAGCAATTATGAAAAAAAGATGCTATAAAAATTTGTGTGCAGGTTTTTGTGTGGCTGTTTTCAACTTATTTGAGTGAATACCAAGGAGTACAAATGCTGGATTGTATGGTAAAAAAAAAAAAAAAAGTTCAGTGTTGTAAGAAATTGCCCAACTGCCTTCCAAAGTGGCCATACCATTTTTCGTTTCCACCAGCAATGAATGGAGGTTCCTGTTGTTCAACATCCTTGCCAGAATTTCATGTTGTCAGTGTTTTGGATTTGAGCCATTCTAATAGGTGTGTAGTAGTATCTCATTGTTTTAATCTCTAGTGCTCTGATTACATATATTGTTGAGCATCTTTTTATATACTTATTACCCATCTGTATGTCTTCTTGGTGAGGTGTCTGTTCAGATCTTTTGCTTTTTAATTAGAATGTATGTTTTCTTGGGGCGCCTGGGTGGCGCAGTCGGTTAAGCGTCCGACTTCAGCCAGGTCACAATCTCACGGTCCGTGAGTTCGAGCCCTGCGTCGGGCTCTGGGCTGATGGCTCGGAGCCTGGAGCCTGTTTCCGATTCTGTGTCTCCCTCTCTCTCTGCCCCTCCCCCGTTCATGCTCTGTCTCTCTCTGTCCCAAAAATAAATAAACGTTAAAAATCATTTAAAAAAAAAAAAGAATGTATGTTTTCTTATTGTTGAATTTTAAGAGTGTTTTCTAAATTTTTGACACCAGTCCTTTATCAGATAGGTGTTTTACAAAGATTTTCTCCCAGTCTGTGGCTTGTCTTTATTCTCTTAACAGTATCTTTCACAGAACAGAAGTTCTGAATTTCAGTGAAATCCAACTTATCATTTTTTTCTTTCATGGGCCATGCTTTTGATGCTATATTTAATAACTCATTGTCAAACCCAAGTTCACCTAAACTTTCTCCTATATTATCTTCTAGGATTTTATCGCTTTGTGTTCCAGGTCTGTTATTCATTTTGAGTTACTTTTTGTGAAAGGTAAAATGCCCATGTGGATGTCAATTTGTTTCAGTACCATTTTTGGGGAAGACTATCCTTTCTCCATTAAATTGCCTTTGCCCTCCTGTCAAAGATCAGTTGACTACATTTGTGTGGGTCTATTTCTAGGCTCTCTATATATAGTGTTCTATTTATCTACTTGTCTTTTCTTTCACCAATACCACACTATCTTCTTTAGTATACCTATATAGTAAGTCTTGAAGTAAGGTAGTTTGCTAGAGCTACCTAACATACTACAGAATGGGTACCTTAAACAACAGAAATTTTATTTTCTCACAGTTCTGGAGGCGAGAAATCCAACATAAGGGATCAGCAGAGATGGTTTCTTCTAAGGCTCTCTCCTTAGCTTGTAGTTTGCTATTTTCTCCCTGTGTCATTGCATGGTCTTCATTCTCTGTGTGTCTGTGTCCAAATTTCTTCTTGTAAGGGTACCAATCAGATTGGATTAGAGCTCACCCTGAAGGATCATTTTAACTTAGTTACTTCTCTAAAGACCTTAACTCCAAATACAGTTATATTTTGAGGTACTGGGGGTTAGATCTTCAACATATGAATTTGGAGGGAATACGGTTCAGCCCATAATGGGTGGTATCATTCCTCCAACTTTGTTCTTCTTCAATATTGTATTGGCTATTCTAGGGCTATTCTAGGCCTTTTGTGTTTCCCTGTAAACTTTTTATCATTTGGTCGATATCCACAAAATAACTTGCTGAGATTTTTAGTGGGATTGCATTGAATCTTTAAATCAAGTTGAAAGAACTGAAATCTTGATGATATTGAATCTTTCTATACCTAGGACTGGGAACCCCTTGGATTTTTATAATCTCAAAACTTGTCCACACTGAGCTTCTAGCAATTTGTCATTTACAATTTAGTTGTGTGTGTATTTGTTTGTTTGTTTGTTTGTTTCTCTATTCCTGGTTCCTGTGGAGATTTTTATCCTCAGGCTTCTACTCTAGTAAGTTGTGATTCTCTGTATCTGCCTATCATTTCTACAATTTTCTGGGCAGCAGCTTGCCCTGTGACCTCACTACTCTGATAGGTCTAAGAAGAGTTGTTGGTGTCCAGCTTGTTCAGGTTTTTTCTTGCATTGGGGTAAGAATAAGGACTTCCTAGCTCCTTATATTCAAGAACAGAAAAAAGAAGTCTCTGAGGTACTTTTTATTCTTGCAACATCGTTAACCAAAGTAAGCATTTACTGGTTCCCTATTCTTCAGAAGTAACTGTGTTAGGTATATTATGTCTTGAAACTGGCCAGAATCCTATTTTGCCAAAATGATATTTATGAAAATATTTCTGTATTTGCATCTTAAATTTTTAAAATGTATATATCCTATAGCATTGGTTTTCAAAATGGTATGGCCCTTGTGGTAGTAAGAGGTGCCTCTGGAATTGTTGATTTGGGTTGGGGGTGACAGTGAAGCAAAGAGCAAGAGAAAGACTAAGCTGAGTATACTCATCCCAGCATGAACTTGAGCATCTCTGTCTCATATATTTTACTTGAAGTAAGAGTTGAACAACTAAAATATATTTAAATCCACTGCTCGTGAGTGTTAAATGAATGCTCTCCTAATGTTCCTCTCCTAATGTATTCTTCCATACACTGCAGAATAGATTAAACTGTCTTATAAAAACCTTTACAGGGGAGCCTGGGTGGCTTAGTCAGTTAAGTGTCCAAATCAATTTCTACTCAGAGCATGATCTCACGGTTTGTTGTTTCAAGACCCATGTCAGGCTCTGTGCTGGCAACGCAGAGCCTGCTTGGAATTCCTTCTCTCTCTGCTGCCCATCACCACCATCCACCCCGGCCATGCTATCTCTCTCTCTCTCTTTCTCTCAAAATAAATAAATAAACATTTTTTTTAAAGGGGTCTTAAAATAAAACCATCTTTACAGAGTTTAGTAACAAAACTGTTAAGGAAAAACTCTGAGGTAGACTCATTTAATGCTAAGTGATAATGTTGGACTGAATGAATCCCTCTTTGTTAGGGATTGCAAGTACTCAGTTAAAAATATAATTAGTTTATCCTGAGGAGCTCAAAACTTCACAGATTGAATATTTTTGAGGTATTAATTAACTGATGTATCAAAAAATACACAGCATGGGCATACCTTTATTAACCTGTGGTTAAATTTTCTTGATGGAACCTATAGATAGCAGTGCATCCTGGCTCATTACTAACACTGGGAATTAACCAGCTTAGTGACTTGTATTTTTTTTAACGTTTATTTATTTTTGAGACAGAGAGAGACAAAGCATGAATGGGGGAGGGTCAGAGAGACGGAGACACAGAATCTGAAACAGGCTCCAGGCTCTGAGCTGTCAGCACAGAGCCCGACGCGGAGCTCGAACTCACGGACTGCAAGATCATGACCTGAGCCGAAGTCAGCCGCTTAACCGACTGAGCCACCCAGGCGCCCCAGTGACTTATATTTTTATAAAAATTCAGACTCACATATTTACTTTGGGGTGTTTTGTTTTGTTTTTAATTTGACTTTGTATTCTAGGGCAATTAGGGACAGGGTAGAATAAGATTGCAGACTTTTCTCCTCCTGGAACATATATCCAAACAGCAGAAAGAAGTATTTTTTATTCATCCGGCAACGACACATAATTACGCTTGGTTCTACACTGTGAAGAGGTGTCTATAGGGCAACACAAGCTTTACATCATTCATATCATATAGAATGGTTTGTAAACATGAGTACTGTACTGTACTTAGTTTAAAGCAGTTCAGAAAAATATTTCGAACCCTGCTGTGTATAAAGCAAATAAGTAAAACATTATTCTTGCACGAGAAAAGTGAACACAGTAGTAGGAAAGATTAGCCAAACATGCAAAAATCAATACAAGACAAAATAAGTGTAAAAACAAGCATAAAATGCAGTGGGGCTCATAGATGACAGAGATGCTACATCTGTTTGAAAGCAAATGAGAAAATTGAAAGGGAAGCTAACATGTGTGAGCAATCTGGAAGAACCTGGAGAGAAGATGAAGATATGTCAGTTAGGAAATGGTTCAAGTGCATGTAAAAGTAAACGTCATTGATAGTAGCTTTGATAAATAGGGCTTTATATTTGAAACAGAACAAGAAATCTGAAGGTAAGCAGCTACTGGTATTGATTCAGTGGTTCTAGAATGTCAAGGTCACATTTCCATAATTTTGAGACTTTCCCTCATACTTGCCTCATGATCACAAGATCGTGGCTGCAGCTCCAAGTACCAATCTACAAGCCAGCAGGAAGAATGGATTGAGGGAGAGGGAAAAGGAAAGTTTTCCAGATATTCCTCTGTAGAATTCTGTTACAACTCATTGGCCAGAACTTTGCAAACTGCCACCCAAACTACAGGGAGGCCAGGAAGGGTGAGCGTTTTTAGCCAGTTAAACTGCCCCTCTCCAGGGGCGCCTGGGTGGCGCAGTCGGTTGAGCGTCCGACTTCACCCAGGTCACGATCTCGCAGTCCGTGGGTTCGAGCCCCGCATCGGGCTCTGGGCTGATGGCTCGGAGCCTGTTTCTGATTCTGTGTCTCCCTCTCTCTCTGCCCCTCCCCCGTTCATACTCGGTCTCTCTCTGTCCCAAAAATAAGTAAACGTTGAAAAAAAAAAAAATTTAAACTGCCCCTCTCCAAACAATATCAGGAAATGTTGAGGTAAAAGAATAGCAGGAGCAAATCATGTGTTTCTTGGAGGTAAAGCGATATAGTAGAAGTTCAAGATAAAAACAGTAGGCTTGGGCTATATCCCACAGAGCCTTTGATGCCAAGCTGAGGCATTTACAATTAACCTAATAGGCAGTGGGAAACTATTAAATGTTTCTGAGCAGGGATGCCTGGGTGGGTCTGTCAGTTTTACGCCCGACTCTTGATTTCGGCTCCGGTCATGGGATCAAGCCCTGCACCGGACTGTGGACTGGGCATGGATCCTACTTAAGATTCTTCTCTCCCTCTGCCAATCCCCCACTCGGGTGCATGTGCTTGCATGTTCTCTCTATCTCTCTCTCAAATTAAAAAAAATAAAAATAAAAATAATAAAAAAGGTTCCTGAGCAGAGCAATGATGCCATGGGTGCTGACCCATCATCACAATTTAGTTTTCTAAATAAAATTATTTTAAATGTATTTCATAAAGGAGTTTACAATAGATGAATATTTAAATTGTACTATAATGATCACACTCAGATATAAATTAATCCTGTTAAGACAATTCTGTAAGGTAGGTCAGAATTCATTAACAGAGCATTGTTCTGTTAATGTTTTCACTGTGGCACCAGAATGTTGATTCTGTAAGCTCCACTCATTGTAGGTATCTATATATATATTTGTTTAATGTTTTAAAAAAAAATAATGTTTATTCATTTTTGAGACACAGAGAGACTCAGAACATTAGCAGGGGAGGGGTAGAGAGCAAGAGGGAGACAGAATCCAAAGTAGATCCCAGGCTCTGAGCTGTCAGCACAGAGCCAAACACAGGGCTCGAACTCACAAGCCATGAGATCATGACCTGAGCCAAAGTTGGACGCTTAACCAACTGACCCACCCAGGCACCCCAAAAATCTTGAATTTAGTATTTTCTAAAAGATTTCAGAGTGGGAACACCTGGCTGGTTCAGTTGGTAGAGCACATTACTAGAAATGTTTCCCTTTTCTCCTTTGTTAGGAACTAATGTTCCCCATCTAGAGAGACCATATAATTTATTGTCTTTATTAAATTAAAGAAGTATTGGGGTGCCTGGGTGGCTCAGTTGGTTGAGCATCTGACTTCAGCTCAGGTCATAATCTCATGGTTCATGGGTTCAAGGCCCACATTGGGCTCACTGCTGTCAGCGCAGAGCCTGCTTCAGATTCTCTGTCCCCTCTTTCTCTGCCCTTCCCCCGCTTGCACACTCTTTCTCAAAAATAAATAAAACATTTTTTTAAATGAATTAATTAAGGGGGCGCCTGGGTGGCGCAGTCGGTTAAGCGTCCGACTTCAGCCAGGTCACGATCTCGCGGTCCGTGAGTTCGAGCCCCGCATCGGGCTCTGGGCTGATGGCTCGGAGCCTGGAGCCTGTTTCCGATACTGTGTCTCCCTCTCTCTCTGCCCCTCCCCCGTTCATGCTCTGTTTCTCTCTGTCCCAAAAATAAATAAAAAACGTTGAAAAAAAAATTTTTTTTAAATAAATGAATTAATTAAGGAAGTATTAACAATTAGGCCAAGACAATAGGAGTAAACCAGGGATTGCCAATGCGGCTAAGGGAGTAGTTTTGATGCAATCTGAAGGCTCCTCTGGGCTGCCATATTGTTCTTGCCCCAGGTGGTCAGCTCTGTGAGAGGATGTCTGTGTCTCTGCTGAGGGCTGAATAAACTAATCCAGCTTTGCTTGTCAACTCCAGGAATAGCCGCATTTGCTGTGGCTTTCTGCCTTGTCCACCAGCAGTGCTCTCTATCATTGGTCTCCCTGGTGGCACATTCTCCCTGTGGGATCAGTGTTCTTTGGCTCAAAGCTGTATTTTCTCTTCATGTTGTGGTCCTGAAGAAGGAGGGGTGAGAGAAACTTTTTAATTCTCTTTTTGTGGGAAAAGTCATTTCCAGCTTGAATTGGGAGCTAAAAACGAATCTCAAATTTACATAGCACTGTAATCTTTACAGAGCGACACCAATAAAGATCTCCCAGGAAACATTAGCTCAGAACATTCTTGTTGAATCATACAATGCCCAGGGTTATACTATTTTATTTTTTTTAATGTACAGATAAACTATTAGGTTATTACACTAAAGTATCTCATTCCTGTATAGAATTTTGTGCTCTTATCCTTATTTATATATCTTTTTCCCCCACATATCTTTTAAATTATTTCTTCTCTTTGGTTTCCACTAAACTCTACCAGTTCTCTTATAGCCTCTCTGATTTTTTTTAATCTCTCTGAGTGTTCTTTCTCCTTTTATCCCCCAAAGATGATAATGATAGTTTAGAAAATGTTAATCCCGACGAAAGCCATGACTTCATGAGTATTTACAGTGTGCTGGGAACTGCACAAATTACATATACCAACTCACTGAATTCTGAACAATAACCTTATATGATTGTTATATCATTCCTGTCTTTCAAATGTGAAGCGCAGAGAGGTTAAATAACTTACTTAATGTCACAAAGCTAACAAATAATGGAGCCAGGTTTATAATCTGGATGGAGTAACTCTAAATGCCTATGTTTCTAACCTCTAACCCATTGTCCCTGATCTCTAGGAGCTTCTCTTACTGAGTCCCTCTTGCATTCTCCATCCTACTCGATTCTAGGACCAATTCTAGCAGATGTTTAAGAAACCCAATCTTAGTTGTTTTCACTGGTATAGCATAAGGCTTTGGGTAGCCTAGTGGCACCGGCTAAAGTCCTACAGGTCTGGTAATCTCTGTGACCCAGCAATGTAGGCTTCAGCATGTCTTCTCCAACGATGCAACAGTTCCAACAAGTTGAATATCTAAGAAATATGGTAAATGAAGAGCTGACAGTACTGTACTTGGTGGTGTTTGCCAAGACATGAAAGATGAAAGGGAAGGAAGAATCACTGATTATTCTGAAGAGTGTAAAATTAGTGGTCCATTAGTAAGAATCTTAAGTGCTTGTTTACAAACTTATCCTCCCTGCTAGCTACTAGAGTTAGAAGGATGCAGAAGCAGAAAGTCTGGTAACTCCACCTTGATCATGCCTCTTCTACTTCCAGGATCGTCTCCTTCATTGTTTCTGCTGAGATCCTACATACATATTCAGAAATGACACCTCTCCCTCTCTCTGTGTTTTCTGTTCATTACTTGTTTGTAAAGTTAGCAGTTTGGTATTTATGTTCAGTTCTCTCATTTTTGTACATTTTGTACAATACTATATTAGCTTGATTTGATTAAATCATAAGAGTTCCTTACCATATGTCAGGCTATAAATAGGATATAAATATATATTAACACAACCCCTGCCCATGAAGAGCTTATAGTCTAGTAAAGAAAACTGACATAAAATAGAGATGGATTGGTACAAAAATAGAGTTAGGTATGAAATGCTATGCAAAGACTAATAATGCAGTAATTAATTCTGGTAGTTGTTAAACCAAGTTCAGGGAAAGCTACAGAAAGAACATATTTGAGTTGTATAGTGAAAGTCATTTGGATTATAAAATATTTATAGTCATTCAGGAATTACATGTTCTATACCTTTGTTTCATCCATAGTGCCAAAAAAAAAAAAAAAAACAAAAACAAAAACTACTTCACTGAATGAGTATATTTGGTACTAAGCAAATATTTATATAAATAAATATTTATTTATATTTCTTTATTTTCCCTCTTTTCCCACCAAAGCCCAAACTCATTGGAATACTTCTTGTATCTTTATGTTCTGTTTAATTTAACATAACATTGGCCATGTAATTCATTTTTAGAACAGCTTATTTTACACACAAATGTGTAGTTTCTTTTTTTTTTTATTTTTTTTTAACGTTTATTTATTTTTGAGACAGAGAGAGAGCATGAACAGGGGAGGGTCAGAGAGAGGGAGACACAGAATCTGAAACAGGCTCCAGGCTCTGAGCTGTCAGCAAAGAGCCCGACGTGGGGCTCGAACTCACGGACCGCGAGATCATGACCTGAGCCGAAGTCGGCCGCTTAACCGACTGAGCCACCCAGGCGCCCCTGTGTAGTTTCTTTCTATGCCATATCTTGTAAATAAGCATTGAGGTGTTTGCTTTTATGGTGTCTTGTGTAAGCATGATAAAACTGGAAAGCTCAGAGGGTTTGTTGTTGTTTTGCTTGCATACAGCTTATGGAAATCTTTCAAGTTTATTATTTTTCTGTAACAAGTCAAAATATATGAGGTTTCAAGTTGTTAAAAATATAGCTTAAAGGCCACGTTAAACTACTATAGTGTTCAAGTTACAAAGTACAAATAGTAAAATGAATTTTACTCCAGGATGGAATAAAATAAACACAAGATCTCCTAAATTTCATGAAATACCAGTGAAGTTTACTTTAGTGAATATTTAAACCCATCATCATTTTTGCATGTTCCAAGGCCAAGGACATTTTAAGATTAAAGTTTTAAATGAATTAAAATTATCTTAAAGTATTTTAAAATTATTTACCAAACATCTAATTGAGAATCTGCTTTATGGGAGGCACTGGAGATACAAAAATGAACACATTATTTCTATTTTAAAGAGCTCAATTTAATATTTAAAGGGATTTGTCCAGTCTGTATTATGGAGTAAGTTCAATTGCCTAGACAGAAGTTTCAAATTGATTAAAGTAGAAAACACCTCTACTTAAGGGCTTTTAATTCATTTTATAAGCATGGTAGCTTGCTCTTACTAGATACTTGGTAAATGTTTATTAAATGAATGAACAATAAGAATCATAGGATTTAATGTTAAGAATGAGAACTTAGGGGCGCCTGGGTGGCTCAGTCGGTTAAGCGGCTGACTTCGGCTCAGGTCACGATCTCGCGGTCCGTGAGTTCGAGCCCCACATCGGGCTCTGTGCTGACAGCTCAGAGCCTGGAGCCTGTTTCAGATTTTGTGTCTCCCTCTCTCTCTGACCCTCCCCCGTTCATGCTCTGTCTCTCTCTGTCTCAAAAATAAATAAATGTTAAAAAAAAAATTAAAAAAAAAAAAAAAGAATGAGACCTTAGTAGGTGAGTTTTTTTAACCCTTTGATATCAACATGGTTTTGGTTATCATAGGGATAGTCAGAATTTAATGAATGAGGCTGGATTCTCTGACATTCAGTAGTGCTCTGGACATTCCCACCCAATGAATAATTGTCACATCCTGCACAACTTTGAATGTCTGACTAAATCTACTACAAATATAAATTGGTGTGTCACTTTCTTCAGAAGTGCTGTATATATTCAGTGCAATTCTTATCAAAATTCCAGCAGAACTTTTTGTGGAAATTCTTAAGAAAATGCAAACGACCAAGAAGGCAACCTTCACACATAACAAATGTAGAGTACTTACACTTCCAGATATCAAGACTTACAGTATTGACACAAGTGTAAATCAATAAGCAAATGTGACAGAAAAGACTTGAGAAACAACCAGCACATAAGTGATCACTTGTTTTATGATGAAAGTAACATTGTAGTACAGATGGGACAGGATGGGCTTCTCAATGAATAGTACTCAGTTAATGAAAAAAACCCTAATCTTGACTCCTCTTTCACACCATTAACAAAATTCATTTCCAGATGTATTGTAGTCTACATGTGAAGCACAAAACGAAGTTTTAGAAACAAACACAAGAAACTTATCTTCATAAGTAGTGTCTAGAATGGGGTGTAGGGAACTTCTGGGATGCTGTTATTAGTCCTGATTTTGGTCTTACTAAAAAATTATAAAATGAGATTTATACACACACAAGCATAAATTGGTACTTTAAGACATAATACTGAAAAGTTTTTTTAAGTAATTATGCAAAAAGGACGTTTGCTCACCTTGTCCATTTTTTTTTGTGCCACATATTTTTTTATTATATGGTTGAAATGGGTTTCAATGCAATAGGCTCTATTCATGAACAGTGAAATGAATTGCAAATTTTTAACAGAAGAGTTGGAATTTAATAGATTTGGATTCAAACTTTAATAAATTAGTAGAAACATGAAATGCAGGAACTTTAATGAATTTCATTAATAAAGTTTATTTTTTAAACATACTATTTCTTCTTTATATATTTTTAAATGATTTTAGCACATTAATACATTTGTGGCATGAAAATTATTAGAACTGTCTTTTCGAGGGGTTACTGTACAACTTCCTATGGTCTCTCATAATACAGTTTCTTTTCTAATCCCACCTCTAGACTCCACTTATCAAATCCCACTTGTGAAAACATATATAGATTTTATATTTTAGTAGTCCATAATTTATCTTGTTCTGTTACCCTAATTCAGTTCAGACTATTAGCCACTTTCTATTATCAATCTGGTCTGTTATTATTTATCATAATGCTAATTTTTATTCTGGATTCTACCTGTACCATACTTCTGATCTTTCACATTCCTTAGGTTTTTTTGGTATGGAATGGCTTCTAATCTTAATTATCTTAAATGCACACATATTTACTATAATTAAATGCATGCAACTATTGCATCAAGACTTCACTTTCAACATGGATAAGGAAAGGAATCCTCCTCCTCCCAAGAGAGAGCCAGATCATAATGTTATTTCCAGAAAGGATGATTTTGGATTCTTTCCCATGGATAATGGGGAGCCATTTAAATATTTTATGCAAGGAATACCAATCAGACTTGTTTTAGAAATATCACTTGGCGACAGTATGAAAAAATAAATCAGGGTGGATGGCAAGACTGGAGCCAGAGAGTCCAGGTAGGAAAATGTTGTAAGAGTCCATGTCATTATCACCATCATCATCATCATCATCATCATCATGACCCAAAGAAAAGAACTGCGCAGAAATGAGGTTGGATCAACTGAACTTAGTCACTTGGTGAGGGAGGAAGAGTTTAAGGTGGCTTGCAAATTTCTGATTTGAATGACTTGATGAGATAAATGTCTTTCTCTAAAACAAGGACCATAGGAAAAGGTCCAATGTGTGACATGCAGGTGAAAGTAACCTATGGACATTTGAATGTGTGAATTTGTTCAGAGGAGATACATGGGCTAGAGATACAGATCTGGAAGTCATTGCTATATAGCTGGTAGTTGAAGTCTGTAGGGTAAGAAAGATTAGAAAACATCTTTAGAGTCAGAAGAGGGGAATGCAAAAGGATCCTGAAGAGTGGTCTCATGGAAATTGAGGGAGGAGAGAATTTTGAGGAGAGAATAAGGAATCATGCTATATGCCTTGAGCAATGAATAGAAAGTCAATTAAGTCATGGATAGAGATGCCTATTATATTTGGCAATATAAGAATCATGGGTGACCATTGACAAAGTTTTAAGGATATGTATGAGGTACAAAACCTTGATTACGTGCAGTTGGTTAAACACTGAATGGATTTTGCAGTTTTGTTTGTTTGTTTGTTTGTTTGTTTTAAGTGAATGAGAGATGAAGAAATAGAGACAGCAGGTATCAGCTCTGTTCCAGGTTCTCGAATAAGAAAGACAGGAGAAAAAATTAAAGCCAGGGAAAGATGCAGGATGGAGAGGTTTTCAATTCTTTTTGTTTTTTTCCACTTGTTCCTGGATTAAAATGTTGCTTTTTTTTTTTTGCATTTTCATGAGTTACTGTTAAACTTTATGTTTTTCTATGATTAATCATTCTACAATACTTATGTTAGTGGCATAAGTTTTAAAGAATCAGGGTTGACCCAAACCAAATTAAGTATAAATACTAAATTATGTGATTTCCATGAATGCACAGGATTAAGAAATATTTATGACAGAAATATGTAAAATCATGATTGAATAAAAGGAAGAAGTTGACAGCGTGTTGGATAAATGTGAGATATCTTACAAATGATTTTTAAATGAGGCCATCTGTTAAAGCTTGCTGATGCTCTCAGTCTGGAGCAAGAGGTTATTTATGTTTTCACGCAAATCAGGCTTTAACCAAAATACTTTGGAAAAAACAGATGCCTTATAGAAATTCATTATTCCTAAAATAATTACAACCCTCTAAATGTTAACATCTCTTCCTACAAAGAATGGTATTATGCTAATACTGTTTATATATATGAATGTGAAATTATTGTATCACCACTGTAGTGCAATGTGATGGTTTCTCCCTACCCCCACCTCAAACCTCCCCCAGGAGATACATGCCTGGAGATACATGCCTGCTTACCAAGACCAATTTTCTACGTATTTAGCCAAAAATAATTGACCTTTGAAAGTCATAACCCACGTAGTTGTGTTTGAACTAAAATCTAAAGACAAACCCAATCTTTCAGGCATTCTCTCCTTCCAGTCTCTTGGTCTTTTTTTGACACCCCCCCACCACCACCACCACCACAGTAAGTCTTAACAGATAGATTGAAGTAAAAGAAATTTCATAATAGAATATAGTCATTTTTTTCATGTTTCATTCATGTTGAAGATGAAGAATTAGTAATATTTTGCTAGAAATTGAAATTCCAGTGTCAATGCTATTTTACTAATATGCATATTCACTCCCTTGTAAAGAGTAAACAGTATGTGCAGAAATGCCTAGAGACAGACATTATGAGAGTCCCTAACTTCTACATTCATGTTAGATTAATTTAAATCTACATAAAAAGAGATCAAATTTATGAGGGATGGAGGGAAAAAAATGAAGAGACTTCTTATTTGCAGCTCTTATTATTACTGGGAGAGCAAGAAATTAGATACAGAATAATATGTTTGGTTTCTTTAATTTATGGCATTTCGTTAACGTTGTCCCTGCATGAAATGCTGAACCAAATTCCTAAGGGATATGAAGACCTTGCTCAGAGTTCACCTCAGTATTTTGAGAAGATTTTGAGCATAAATTCTTTATTTAGAACACTAATACAAGTATTGTTAATTGGTGTCTTCTTGTCCTCGGAGAATGCTTCTAGCTTCAATAGGTTCTTATTCACTTGAAAATAGCAGCTTACCCACTTCTATTTTATATCTTATTTCTCCTTCCTAAATGCTCTTTGGGTGAAAGCGTTTGTCAGAATAGAGGATGGAAGAAGGAGGGGAGAATTACACATGCAAAAGCCCCTGCCGAGCTCCTTGCTCACAATAAGCAGTCTACACCCACTGATGTCACATCTCATGTTCTACGTTCTCTATAAAGTAGTATACCATAGTGACCCAGAGTGAGGCTTTGTAGTCCAATGGCCTGAATTTGAGTAGTGGACCCACCACTTACAGGTTGGAACCTGTGTCAGCATGGCCAAGAACTTCTCTCGGTCTCAGTCTCCCTCATCTGTTAAACAGAGATGATAACAGCACCTTCTGTACGGCACAGTTGTGAGGATTAAATAAATTAATATATTCCAAAGGCTTGGTTGGCACCAAGGGTTATATTGTAGTGGTGGTTTCTCTCACAAAGAAGCATTGCTCTGCTCCTGGAAACCAGAAGTGTTTGCTAGGAAGCAGAATTTCTGGTCTCCACAGTTCTTTATATATTTGCTGTGAGATGGCAGTAAAATATTGCTCTTCTCATAAAGGGAGGAAAAGAAAATCCCATGTGCTTTCACAAGTGTTATCTCATTTAATCGTTGGAATAATTCTTGCAAGATAGATTAAACAGTTTTTATGTGTGAGAGACCTGAAGCCTTACACAGATCAAATGGCCACTGGATTACAAAGTCAAGATTTAGAGGCTAAAACGCTGACATGTGAGGCATAGCTGTCTTCCTCCCTTTCTAGATGTGCAAATTAAGAGACCTCACCAGTCTAATCCATCTGCCCCTTCTCCCTTCAAGAGGCAGCACATGTGGTAGACACTCAAATGATGCCTGCTCGTTGACCAGATACTTTTTTTCCTAAAAGGAAAATACACCTTTCGCATCTTTAATATTGCAGTGGTTTATTTGTACTAAAGTATGAGCTTCTATGACTGCAGAAAAGGAAAATAGAACTTCATATATGAGACAGTTATCCCACTTCAACCTACATCCCGGTCTCCTAAATAGATTACAAAGTATGAGTTAGTGAGAAAGCATAACTCTAGTAGCTTCCTATCCTCATTTTATTTTGATCTTTTTTATTTCTTAAAAAAAAAAATGGCTCTGGAGGGATGCCTGGGTGGCTCAGTCGGTTAAGCATCTGATTTTTGATTTTGGCTCAGGTCATGATCTCACGGTTCATGAGTTTGAGCCTCAGGTGGGTTCTGCACTGACAGTGTGGAGCTTACTTGGGATTCTCTCTCCCTCTCTCTCTCTGCCCCTCCCCCGCTTGTGCATGTGCATACTCTTTCTATCTCTTTCTCTCTCTCTCTCTCTCAAAATAAATAAACTTAAAAAAAAAAGAAAAGAAAATGGCCCTGGAATTCTTGCCTTTGGCCAAGAACAAAATTCTTATCTGTTAATAACTTTGTTTGAAAATAGTAACACCAAGGCTCCTGGGTGGCTCAGTCAGTCAGGTCATGATCTCACAGTTTGTGAGTTTGAGCCCCAAGTCAGGCTCTGTGCTGACAGCTCAGAGCCTGGAGCCTGCTTTGGATTCCGTGTCTCCCTCTCTGTCTGTCCCTCCCCTGCTCACAGTCTGTGTCTGTCTCTCTCAAAAATGAACTTCAAAAAAAATAAAATGAAAATGAAAGTAGGAAAACCATATGAATAATTATTTTCCACCTAAGATAATAATAAAGATAATAATGTTTCCATGTATAAGGTACTTGGATCATTGGGACTTTAGAGAAAAAATCAAATTTCAAAATAAAGTTATCTTTAACGCATCTTTTTCAAACTGACACAGCCATGAGAACACTATTGCTATTTTGCTCCGCTAAATCATGTTTTTGCATTTAAACCCTTTCATGCTTATCCTGCTGATATGAATCACCATTCCATCCATCCTTTTAGCCATATTTATGTCTCTATTCACTGTGCTTTTAGGTGTATATTCATCACCTGTATTTATATATTTATTTTGCTTTCCTCACGGCACAGAGCAGAAGACTGTCTCGCTAACCAGTTGTGTAATATAGTTATGTAACTTTGGGAAAGTTACCTGACCTCACTGTTCCTCACCTTTTAGTCTTTATGATGTGTCAGCCACTGTGCCAGTTGCTTTGTTTCATTTATTGTCATGTAAATGTAAGGAGAAGCCTAAAAGCTTAAGTAACTTTAGCAATGTTACATGACTGTAAGTAGCAGAGCCCGAATTCAAGTACACTTTTGTTTCAAATACACCTTTGCTGTGGACTACTCAAGCAGACTCCCTCCTGTGACCACACTGCCTCTCAAGCATTAACTTAGTGCAGGTTTCCCCTACTGCTCACCCTCCATGCACACCCCTGTGGTGTCCCCAGCACACTGCTCTTACAGATGAGAATATGCGATGTCCCACTAAATGGTTGTCATCATTTTTTTCCACCCCAGCACACCTGAGGAATATGACACACTTGCACTAGTGGCTTAACATGGCTTCTCAAAAGATGAGTTTCCGGTCTGGGTGATAAGGAGCAGGTATAGCTTGAAGAATCCTCTCTCTTGGATGAGATCTAAATATGTACTAAGATTCAACAATCCAGAGTGTCTGCAAGACACTACCCTAATCCGCACAACAACTTTGAAGTTAGGTCTCTTTCTATCATTTTACTGATTAAGGTGCTGAGAAGCGGAGAGGTTAAGTACTTGTCCTGGCTTATTGCCTGATTTTTGCAGAGATGAACCACATACTCGGTACTGGGCTGGTAAACTCCAATTTGGAAGGACACCTGGTTGAAAATTTCAGGACATAAATTACTACTTCTGCCCCCATTCTCACTTCTTTTCAAGTGTCAGTTTCCTCACAGGCTTCTAAACAAATACCCTGTTGACTTCTAGTTCTTTGCACCAGTAGATGCTTAAGAAATATTATCTGGCAGGCTGTCCTAAAAAAGGGAACACTTGAAACAACTAAATCTATTGGCAAGAATGTGCAGTATAGCACTTAAGAGTGCAGACTCTGGAGTCCACCGGACAGACCTGTCCCACCACTTACGAGTTACGTTAATGTAGGCAAGTGATTTCACCTTTTTCCTTGACTGTAAAATTGGGACAATAACAGTCTTAGCACCATGAGGTTAAACTGAGAAAATACTGTGAAGTACGTGGTACGCATAGTAAATATTAGTCACATAGTAAATATTAGTCATTACTAGTAATAGTTACGGAGCTAATTGCCTCGTGTGCTTTCTTATTGGAAACCTTTTTCATGTAATTTTGCGACTCTTTTCTCAAATCTTCGTTTTCAGGCAGACACTTTGGAAATTATTTTAATCCTTTCAAATACCAGAATACCATTTCGGATCTCCCCAGATTTCCCACATTAAGACTTACGAAGTCTTGACATTAAAGAGCAGCTGTATTTCAAACACTTTAACAAAGCAACTTGGTACAGATAATTTAAATGATACTGTCACAGTACCTTCATTTTTAATTGGTCACTTTTGCAGAACACCTTTTTTTGTTATGTACCGTATGAATTTAAAATATGACTAAAGATGAATTTCTTAATATGTACAGTATGTTTTCTGAGCCTGTTAATTCTTTAACGAAATTAAGGGAAAAATAATGAAGACATGTTATACAGGTACTTAATTTTTTTTAATCTGTGGTAGTACTATGGTAATTAATGCTTATTTTATGCAAACTAGACTATATCTGTTAACGGACACATTACTGTCAAGAAAATATTACTTGTCTTAATTATCAGTAATGAAGCAGGGATAAGCTGCTCACTTAGATATAATATATCTAATGACCTTTTCAGTTAGAGGTTGTGATGAAAGGTATCAGTTTCACAAATTATGCTTCATTCAGCTTCTGGCCTTTGTGTAGATTAATGTTTTGTGGATGAGTTTTAAAGTCAGGCATAAATGGTGTTTGGTGTTTAAAATTGATTTAGTGTCTTGCTTTTAGTACATCATTTTCTCGTTTATAAAGCCTCAATTTTATCTTGAAGCTTAAAAAGATAGTTCATAGTAAATCTAGGACTACTTTGCTAACTGCTAGTGTTCTTTTAACCTTACCAAATAAAACAGTACATATATTTACAATCGTTTAAGCAAAGAACAAGTTTCTTTGTTGTTTCTGAATTTAGGACAATAAGCACAATGTTTGCAATGACAGTCTTGAACTAGGAACATAAATATTTATAATACTATTTTTCCTAATTAGATTTCCTGAGATAACACAAAGCTGGTTATTGTGATAGAATTTATGATATCCCTTAATCAGCCTCTTACTGAATAATAAATATCTTATCTCCGGGTATTGAAACATCATTCAAGAACTCAAAGATTTAGCCTTGTATTCAGACCAGTCAGAGAATTGTCCCCATGTTTTATGTAATTAAGTAAGGATTTAAATTTTGGGGGGTGATGCAATGAGGCAATGAAACAAAAAGTGGTTTCCAGATTTAAAGAACAGTTTCCAAATTGACCTAATCTCTGCATTAAAAAAAAGTAAGCCACACATTTCCATTTCAAAATGTCCTACCTGCCCCTAAACACTGACGTTTTATTTGCTTCTTGCTCCATCGCTTTTTTTAGAATAGCATAGAGTGATGGGCTGATTCTCCACTCTAGCTTCGCCAAGGAGCAGGAGCCAGATTGGGTCAAAACAGGAATTTTCCCTTGCTACACTGAAATTCTTTCAATTCCTCAAAGGTATATTTATACATGATGTTGCCTCAGATTGGAATTCTCCATTTAACAGCTCTTCCACCCCTTATCACTGGCTTCTCAACCAGCTTAACTTGTATTTATATTTCAAGCTGTGGTTTATTTTTTTATGAATTTAATTTATTGTCAAATTGGCCTAAATACAACGCCAGTGCTCATCCCACCAAGTGCCCTCCTCAATGCCCATCACCCATTTTCCCCTCTCCCCCATGCCATCATCCACCCTCAGCTTGTTCTCTGTATTTAAGAGTCTCTTGTGGTTTGCCTCCCTCCCTCTCTGTTTGTATCTGTTCCCTCCCTACCCTTCCCCCACGGACTTCTGTTTAGTTTCTCAAGATCCACATGAGTGAAAACATATGATATCTGTCCTCTGACTGACTTATTTCACTCAACATAATACCTTCCAGTTCCATCCATGTTGCTGCAAATGGCATGATTTCATTCTTTCTCGTTGCCAAGTAGTAATATTCCATTGAATATAAAAACCACATCTTCTTTATCCATTCATCAATTGATGGACATTTAGGCTCTTTCCATAATTTGGCTATTGTTGAAAGTGCTGCTATAAACATTGGGGTACACATGCCCCTATGCATCAGCACTCCTATATCCCTTGGGTAAATTCCTAGTAGTGCTATTGCTGGGTCCTAGGGTAACTCTATTTTTAATTCTTTGAGGAACCTCCACACTGTTTTCCAGAGCGACTGCACCAGTTTGCATTCCCACCAGCAGTGCAAGAGGGCTCTCTCAAGCTGTGGTTTAAAATGTCACTACCTCCTCTGGGCCTTCTCTGATGTATCCACACCAAGTCTGGATTGGATACCACTCATTTGTGCTCTCACAGTGTCCTGTACTTTCTGTATCATAGCAATTATCACACTGCATTGCAATTACCCTTCTACATGCCCACTTCCATAAATATAGAGACCACAAATATCTTGTTCATCATTGAATCTCTAAAGCCTAACAGAGTTTCTGACACATGGCTAGTGCCCTAAAGCTATTCGGGTGGGAAAGGAGGGACAAAGACTTCATTTCCTGAATATGGATATAACAAGTTGAATGGAGTAAGTCTTAACTGATTTCTCATTGAGGAACAGCAGCTGACTTCCTATGTGACCTTGGAAGTTATCTTACACCCGTAAGTTTTTGTTTCCCCTTCCAGTTTTTGTTTTCTACCTGCAGAAGTGAAAATTGTTTCTGTATCAGAGCTTTCTTCTCAGTTTCTGAAGTATATTGGAGGAGAAAGTCATGTTTTCCTTCAGATGTCAGATTAAGGAGGCTTCTCTTGGAAAATAATTTTTTAAAAATCATCTTACTTTTTTCCCAGGTCTCAAGCAATTGAATAAATGAGCCACCTTCCTCATTTACAAATAAGCCCATAGACTTTTAATGATGTTCACATTCTTTAAATGAAGTATTTGTAGTTATTCTTGAGAACTTTAGGATTTTATTTCTTTGTTTTAGCCTTCAAAATGGTCCTTAAACAACTCAGAATGTAACACATGTGCTAGGTAGCCATGATGGAATTATTGTCTACAGTGTAAATTGTCTAAACTTGTTTCAGTCAAAACGAGGAACTTAACTGCAACTAATTGGGGTCTCGTTAAAAGCAGTACCACTCTTCCAGTTATTAATTATATTATTTTTGTATTGGCAAGAACATTTGATGAGGTGACTAGGGTCCAAGTGATAGGAGAAGAGGTAATGAGAATTGTCCCACTCAGTTTTTTGTTGTTTTTTTCCCAGAAACTTTAGAAAGAAAAAGTTAATTTCAAGAAAAAGACCCATTGAATTTTAGTATGATTCTACTACACATCAGGGAAAATAAAATTTTTAAGGACTTTTGAGGAAAAATAATGCATGAACATAGCCAGAACAGCAGTTTATATTTAACAGAACTAAATGGTCACATTTTCAAGTAAAGTACGCCCTGGCATTTGAACAGCTGTTATATCTAAATCAGATTTGAATACTGTTGTTTAACCTTCCCAGCTGTAGCGGGGGTGGTTTGTTAGTCTAATTCAGTATGAAATATGCATAGTATACTTAAATTTGAAACTTTAAACATACATTTGTATTAAAATGATAAATTTTAGTCATATAAGCCTATTTTAGATAAACCCATTATCTTTCTGTCAGTTATTTATTGTTCTCAACTGTCTTGTATGTTTGAGCATATTTTAAGCAATTAAAATAGCCTTTGAAACTCTTTCCATGTAATTTATGGGGTTTTTTGTTTGTTTGGTTTTTTTTTTTAACTTTTGTGTTAGGAATGAACAAAAAAATATACATTTATATACATATACTTGTAATTGCATTGTTGTATTCATAGAAATATCTGAATTATACTTTTTCCTATATTTCTTCCTACCTAATTCTCTGACCCTAACAGAATTTTCTTTACTAACACAGTCATGGAAATAGAATGAGGACGAAGTGGTTGCTGTAGGAAGGCAAAATAAAAGACCAGTACTTCTTGATCTTATAGGACTGAGGCTAAAAGAGACTAAGATCAAAATACATACAACCATGTAACAGATGAACATGGTGAATAAAATTTTTCATAGAGGCCTACTACACTAGAAAATGCTTCTTGATATTTGAAAGAGGTAATTTTGGGGGCGCCTGGGTGGCTCAGTCGGTTAAGCGGCCGACTTCAGCTCAGGTCATGATCTCGCGGTCCGTGAGTTCGAGCCCCGCGTCGGGCTCTGTGCTGACAGCTCAGAGCCTGGAGCCTGTTTCGGATTCTGCGTCTCCCTCTCTCTGACCCTCCCCCATTCATGCTCTGTCTCTCTCTGTCTCAAAAATAATAAACGTTAAAAAAAAAAATGAAAGAGGTAATTTTGGAATAAACACAAATGCTCATGAGTATACACCACAGGTGCACATACAGATACATGTAGAAATAGACATATATGTATGTGTATGTATGTTTCTTTATGTCTTGCTTAAATATATATATTACTTAGCTTTGCCTTCTAGAAAGCTTAGAAACAATACCAACTGAAGGAACACCCCCAAGTACCCAGATACTGGTTTCTAAGTATTACCCTCACTAATTAAAAAAAAAAAAAAAAAGAGGGGAGGGGATACCTCTAGGTGAAATAGCTAATTCTAGGGCTGGGGCACAGATAATTTAACATGAGACCAAAACGTAGGGAAGTACTCAATGATAGGGACATGAGAAAAGACACAGGAGCCACTCTGAAGAGGACCCTTCTAGGCAAATCTGGGAAATTTGAGCTTCAAAGTAAATAACAGAAGATAACCCACCAAGTAAAATGGAAATCCATGAGGCTATACTGCTATAGATAGATACACAGACAGACAGACAGATATGTGAAAAGGGAAACCTCTTCTTTATAGTAGAACACCAGCTAATAAACATCAAAGGAATGATGAAATAGAAAATTACCATTTGACAACCATTGTTGTGTTCAGTTCAGATGGGAGTGGTCGATGGAGGCTAAGGTGGGTTTGATGAGGAACAGGCTATTGACAGAATCTGAGACTATTTCCCTTATCAACTACTAATCAGTTACAAAGGGAAGAATGGTAACTTTACAATGGAAAACCTGATAAACAACATGACAGGTGACCATCACGAGTGGGTTGACATTGTGTGTGGCACATCACCTAGCTATGAAGCACTTGAAGAGCAGAGTATCATGTTAGCAGTTTCCCTGCCCAAAAAGCATAATCAGAAGGAAATATCAGATAGACCTAGGTTTATATTTAGCTTTCGGAATCAAAGTCCTATATTCTTGAGAAACTGTCAACATGAAAGGCAAGGAGACACTGAGAATATGAGAAGAGAATGGATGTCCTAATAGTGCTGGGGCGGTTGACAAAAGTGTGAATGGGGTCTGTAGATTGATGGAAGTGTTGTATCAATGTTGATTTCCTGATTTGAAGGATTGTATGGGGATTATATAAGAGAATATCCTTGCTTTGGGAAATGTACAGTGGAGTATTTAGGGATGATAGGAATCATATGTCGCTTGTTCTTCAATTGTTCAGAAAAAGGCTAATTATGGGTATATAGACATGTTTGGAGAAGTATGCCTATATTTAAAGAAAGATAATTTAAAGAAAGATGAAGCAAATGTTGTGAAGGGTTGAAAGTTGGGAAATCTACACCTGAGGAATATGAGAATTTTTTTCTATTCTTACATACTTTTCTATGCTTGAAAATATTTCAAGAAATTATTCTAAAGTGTTTATTTAAAAAGTAATATAATAAATATCTCATAATCAAATGCATTAATATTTCTGCAGCAAAACATGAGTACTCACACAAGAGAGATTAATAAAAACTATAAATAGCTTTATGCTAGTTCAGGCCAGGTTTTGTCACCAAATGAGTTAAGGTATTCATAATATTTTAGATTTGTGAATTAAAGATAAAGATTATGGATCTGTATAAGGTAGCTGAGGCCTAGGTAAATAAGTTTTCCTGTCTCAGACAGAAAGTAACAGGACCACGTCCAGTTGAGTAGTCCCTGCATGACAGATCAGTGAAGCAGGATAGGGACATTTTGTTAAAATTCTGACCTTTCGCAATTCATTCGGGAAAGTGTCAGATTTACAAAATGCTCCTTAGAGTTACATCATTAATTTCACCTAGAGGGCATGTCCTGTGTTGCAATTTTCAAATGCATTCCAAAGAAGTATATATAGAAAAGTTTCATCTTTCTTCTCCCCTGTTCCCAACAGGGTGATATAAATGTAGGGGTAAGTAGATTTTTTTTTTCCTCTCCTGTCTGCCTCTCATCCCTGTCCCAGCTAGCTTACCCTGTTAGATTTCCTTCTTCTCTACAGGATTATAGACTTGGGCTTCAATCACTGATTTTTTCTGATTCTGACTTATCAAGCCCTTGAATAATACCTAATGTGTTGAAGGATTATTAACATACAATATCCTGTTTCAGGTGTACATCATAGTAATTTGTTATTTTTATACATTATGAAATGATCCCTACAATAAGTCTAGTTATCATCTGTCACCATACAAAGCTATTAAAATATTATTGACTATATTCCCTATGCTGTACATTACATCTCCATGCCTAAGGTGTTTTTAAAGTTTTAAATAGCCATTGGGGTGTCTGGGTGGCCAGTCAGTTGAGCCTCTGATTTCCACTCAGGTCATGATCTCACAGTTAGTGGGTTCAAACAGGCTCACTGCTCTCAGTGTGGAGCCCGCTTTGGATCCTCTGTCCCCCTCTCTCTCTGCCCCTCCCCACTTCAAAATACACAAATAAATAAACTTTAAAAAATAAATGATAAATTTTATGTTATGTATATTTTATCACTATATATATTTAAAATTTCATTCATAGTTTTCATCTGTAGGTGTTTCTTCCTTGTCATGGACATTTGCTAGTATTTAGCCTTCAATCATAACATATGCTATTTACTCATTTAATATATTACTTTTTTAAAAAAAATTTTTAATGTTTATTTTTGAGACAGAGAGAGAGCATGAATGGGTGAGGACAGAGAGTGAGGGAGACCTAGAATCTGAAGCAGACTCCAGGCTCTGAGCTGTCAGCACAGAGCCCGACGTGGGACTTGAACTCACAAACCATGAGATCATGACCTGAGCTGAAGTTGGATGCTTAACTGACTGAGCCACCCAGACGCCCCATATGTTACATTTGTATACTATGTTAGGTGTATATTCTGGGTGTAAAAAATTAATGAATGATTTTTTTATTGACTCCACCTTTTTTTTAACTATGTGACCTTGAGTCAGGTACTCAACCCCTCTAAACTTCAGTTTTCTCATGTATAAAATAAGGATAATAATACCTATCCAAAAGGTTGTTACGAGGAGTAGGTAATATAAAAATTTTTATTTGGAAAATGAATGTTATTCATGTAAAGCACTTAGCACACAGTGAAATGCATAGACAGCACTCAAGAAATTATAGCTGCTAGCACTTTTTATTTAAGCATTGCAGGAGTCCTTGGCTGGTTCAGTCAGAGGAGCATGTGTCTCTCGATCTAGGTCAGGGTTGACGTTTGAGCCCCACATTGGGTATAGAGATTACCAAAAATAATAATAATAATAAATAAACTTTAAAAAAAACATTGCAGATGAATTAATACACCAAAGTTAACTGCAATTCTTGTTTGTCTCTGGAGGCTGCATATATGAGTTACATCCTAGAGTCACTGCCTGCAGTCTCTTTGTTTACTTGACTTGCTAAACATGACACACACAAAGGATCCTCTGACCCTGTGTTTGGTCTCTTAGGGCCCCTTCAGGCTTCCAGGCCTTGCACCAGTGGCCTTAGTCAACAAGACTGCCAAGCAAGGGGAACAGAGAATGAAGACAGGCACGCAACATGCTGGTACTTCTGTAGAACGACCTTTATTGCCCAGCTATGCTCAGAGAGCTTGAAACAGCTCTAACACCTTTTAGATTTAGGTAGTAGCCTCTTTATATATCCTGTGGGACTGCTAATTTTAAGCAATTAGTATTGATCAAAAAGGTTAACCAGTGTTTTCGAAGTATGAATACACTATTTTTAACATAACTTATAGACTTAAAACCTGCTTCAATTATAAGAGGATTTGAGGCAGGTGTCTAATTGCTATTATGACCACATTACTGAAATGCAAAATAACTACACAAAAAAGGAACCTCTGAAGTTTGTCTCCTCAATCTCTTTTCTGTAGGCACCTTGTACCTTGTCTGTGATTTATCCAACTGTTCTTTAAGCAAGCCTATGGTTCCTCTAGTAGCAATCCGTGCCTGGTACCTCACATCACATTTCTCAAGGAAACCAAAGTATTTTCTACTTGAAAAAGATGTATTAGTACAATTGTTTCTTTTTCTTTTAGTTAATATGCGTTCTCCTAAAAGAATTCTCAAATTGTTAGAAACTGAAGCCCAAGAACATGTAGGGAAGTAGAAATAACATGAAATAGCTAAATATGTCAACTTTCATGTATTTGCCCAAAAACTTAAAATTTGAAAATATTACCTGCACTTACATATTCAGCACTCTAACTTAAGCTAGAGCACACTTCTGAAATCTGATAGGAACAATATTGTAAAGTTTAATTACATTTTATGGCCTATGCCATCTGTGCATTTGTTCTGCTTACAATATTAATAGAGTATCCAAAGAATAATACATTTAGTTTGCAATGCAATCGTCTTATCACAAATGCATCAAAGCAAATTACTCCTTATCATTTCAGATCCTGTCCTAGTATGGTGGATTTTTGTATTTGTTTGAAAATAGAAAAACATCTCAGCTACTAAAAACCATATGTGGTTGATTCAAACAGAAGACACAAAACTCCTGTTTTATTACTTGAAACAAATTCCAGTTTAGATGAAAGAAAATACTATAATTGTTTAATATACAGTAGTATATGACTTGAAGATTATTTACTGAGATTTAAAAATTAAGATTTCTGAAGTCATGTAAATGTACCTATATTTAATTGCTTTATTATTAAGAACTTTAGCTTGAGACAAACAGATAAATTTAAAAAACTATTACTGTATAAACTTGAAACATACCATATCTTTCTATTTGACATTTTAATAATTTCTCCAAAAAAAATTACAAAGGTTAAAATTTCTCTGCAACTAGAGTTGTTATTATCTTAGTAAGTGATAATGATGGTTATGTCTTATTTTTAAAATTTATTCTTTGATGCAAAAAAATAGGCCACCATTATCAAAACATCTATTAATTTCTCTAGCAACAAGAAATATGTATTAAATTAATTTTTGTGATGCTCAAACATCAGAGATATTTGACATTCTGCATGTTAAATTTTCAGAATGCTATATTTTTATACATGACACTACATAATATTTAATACCACATATAAGTTCATATATGAAATATATAACTCCATATACATAAATATATGAGGTAACTCTTACAATTCATGTTAATAGGAATGCTGTCTAATATCCTTGATATTCAACTGAGGATATGAACTTGTCGAAGACTTCATTTTACTAGGTAAAAATCTATTGAAAATAAATTTTAAAAAATCTTTTTATTATGTAAACTCTGTCCCCAACATGGGGCTCAAACTCACAACTCTGAGATCAAAACTCACATTCTCTACCAGCCAGGTGCCTCATATTGAAAAAAATTTTTTATGTTCCACAAATATTGAATCATCTTTGTGTGTCATAAGTGTGGAAAATTTAATGGACTCATATCATTTACCTATTTTATAAAAATGTATTATTTTATCATGTGTACTATGATTCACAAATGTTATACAATTCCAGGGTAAGAATTGATCCGTTCTACATTAATTGTTGATGCTTTCTTTTTTCTTTAAATTTTACAAGTAATACATGACTAATTCTATATTAGTTTCTGATTGCTGCTGTACCAAATTAGCACAAATGCAGTAACTTAAAATAACTCGAATTTATTATGTTATCGTTCTGGAAATCAGAAGCCCCAAATCAGTCTCACTGGACTGAAATCAAGGTACCAGTAACTAGTTCCTTCTGAAGGTTCTAGGGGAGAACCCATTTGGAAAGGAAGCTTTTCCAGTTCTAGAGGCTGCGTGCATTCCTTAGCTTATGGCCACATTACTCCAGCCTCTGCTTCCATCATCACATCACTTTTCCTCTGACGTGGACCCTTCTGCCTTTCTCTTAAGATTCTTGTGATTACATTGGGCTTAGGACCATCTCCCCTTCTCAGGATCCTTAACTTAATCCCATCTGAAAAATCCTTTTTGGCATGCGTCACATCTTCACAGGCTTCAGGGATTGAGGACATAGACATCTTTGAGAGCATGCAAGGACATTATACAGCCTACCACACATCTTTTTATTTTTTAGTTTTAATTCCTTAAAATAGTATTGTTCTCTTCTGCCACAAGGCCTTTGCACTAGCTATTGAGCCTTCCTGAAATACCTTTTACATTTTCCCCTGCCTAGATAATTCTTCCTGCAGCTCCCAAAGTATTTTATCCTGCCCAGGGAAACCTTTTACAACCTCTCTAACTAAATCAGTTTCTTCTTTTGCATACCCTCAACATACCATTCATTGTACTCACCAGTTTATTGTTTTTATGTTTACTGGTGTGATTCTTGCATTGACATTTTTACCCCAATATATTTTGTAAGGGCAGTTTATCATTGTTTTTCTTTCCTCCCCTTCTATTCCCATTGCCTCTTCAGTGAATATTTGTGAAAGGAGTGAATAGTCTTTGCACATTTCATATAAAGTTTATTCCTAAATGTTTTCTGAGGCTTTTTCTCTAACAGTTGTGAACAGGATCCTTTTTCTGTTTCATTACATTTTTGTATTAATGCTAAATGTTGATCTTGTATCCAGCCACTTTATTGAGCCATCTCATTATTGCTAATCATTTCTCCATTTAGTCTCTTGAATTTTGCAGGTGAATGATCATGTGATCTACAAATGATCGTTGTCTCTCTCTTTCTGATAATTATATATTGTATTTTCTTCTGTTATCTAATTGCATTGTCCAGGACTTGCAGTATAATGTTAAATATAATGGTGAAATTGGACACCACTCTTTGTTCCTAATATCAATATGATTTATTGTATTGTGTTACCATGAAAAAATGAAATTTATTTTAGATATTTGTAGGTCTCATTTTCCAGTTAAAAGATGTTTCCTTCTATTTTCTAGTTTAAGAAAGATTTTTTATATATTTTTTTAATGTTTATTTATTTTTGAGACAGAGAGAGACAGAGCATGAATGGGGGAAGGTCAGAGAGAGGGAGACACAGAATCTGAAGCAGGCTCCAGGCTCTGAGCTGTCAGCACAGAGCCCGATGTGGGGCTCGAACTCACGGACTATGAGATCATGACCTGAGCTGAAGTTGGATGCTTCCACCTGAGCCACGCAGGCGCCCCTAGTTTATGAAAGTTTTTAATTGAGTATTCCGCTTCTTATTCTTCCCCTTCAGTCTTTTAACATAATAATAAATTCCCAGTTTTATACCCAAATTATTTCCTCCATACCATTCTCTTTCTTCTCTTCCTATGTAATGCCTGTTAAACAAATGTTAAAATTTCTAGATCTAGTGTCCATAACTTTTCTCTAATAATTTATTTTCTTTCCCTTTTGATTTATATTCTGGGAGAATCCCTTTATTTTATCTTCTAGTTCACTAATTCCTTCCTCAGTTGTGTCCATTTTGTTCATCAATTGAACTTTTTTTTTTTACAGTCATATTCTTATTTTCTATGTTTTCGAATTGATTCTTTTCCTAACTTCCTATTTTGCCCATTTGAGGATATTAATTCTATTGCAAAGTCATCTTTTCTGTGCTTTATAAAACATTTCATTAGGTATAAGTTTCTTTTGTTGAGTAGCCATGGGTAATTAAATGTTTAAATGTTGAGTGATTCGTGGTTAGGCTTTTTGCATTTTACGTGGATATAGACCATGTATGGGTTTTTGGTTTTGGTTTTGGTTTTTACTATTTCCTGTTTTAATCTGCTTCTAGGATTATAGGGGATGGATTGGCTATACTCCCAGGTAGAGAATGCTAGTAGTTGTCTTACAGGAGTAGACTTCCTTGTGCCTTGTGGAATTAAGTAACTTACCTGGGGTCATTGCCCAAGTTCTTGAATTATATTTTTTTTCCTTTTTTTTATTAATTTTATTTTTTTTAGTTTACATCCAAATTAGTTAGCATATAGTGCAACAATGATTTCAGGACTAGATTCCTTAATGCCCCTTACCCATTTATCCCATCCCCACTCCCACAGCGCCTCCAGTAACCCTCTGTTTGTTGTCCATATTTAAGAATCTCTTATGTTTTGTCCTCCCCCCTGTTTTCATATTATTTTTGCTTCCCTTCCCTTATGTTCATCTGTTCTGTGTCTTAAAATCCTCATATGAGTGAAGTCATCTGATATTTGTCTTTCTCTGACTGACTAATTTCGCTTAGCATAATACCCTCTAGTTCCGTCCACATAGTTGCAAATGGCAAGATTTCATTCTTTTTGATTGCCAAGTAATACTCCGTTGTATATATATACCACATCTTCTTTATCCATTCATCCATCGATGGACTTTTGGGCTCTTTCCAACTTTGGCTGTTGTAGATAGTGCTGCTATAAACATGGGGGTGCATGTGCCCCTTTGAAACAGCATACCTGTATCCCTTGGATAAATACCTAGTAGTGCAATTGCTGGGTCACAGGATAGTTATATTTTTAATTTTTTGAGGAACTCCACACTGTTTTCCAGAGTGGCTGCACCAGCTTGCATTCCCACCAACAGTGCAAAAGAGATCCTCTCTGCATCCTTGCCAACATCTGTTGTTGCCTGAGTTATTAATATTAGCCTTTCTGACAGGTGTGAGGGAGTATCTCATTGTGGTTTTGATTTGTATTTCCCTGATGATGAGTGATGTTGAACATTTTTTCATGTGTCGGTTGGCCATCTAGATGTCTTCTTTGGAGAAGTGTCCATTCACGTCTTTTGCCCATTTCCTCACTGGATTATTTGTTTATTGGGTCTTGTGTTTGATAAGTTCTTTATAGATTTTGGATACTCACCCCTTTATCTGATATGTCATTTGCAAATATTTTCTCCCATTCCGTCGGTTGCCTTTTAGTTTTGCTGCTTGTTTCCTTCGCTGTGCAGAAGCTATTTATTTTGATGAGGTCCCAGTAGTTCATTTTTGCTTTTGTTTCCCTTGCCTCCAGAGACGTGTTGAGTAAGAAGTTGCTGTGCCCAAGATCAAAGAAGTTTTTTCCTGCTTTCTCCTCGAGGATTTTGATGGCTTCCTGTCTTACATTTAGGTCTTTCATCCATTTTGAGTTTATTTTTGTGTATGGTGTAAGAAAGTAGTCCAGGTTCATTCTTCTGCATGTCGCTGTCCAGTTTTCCCAGCACTACTTTCTAAGGAGACTGTCTTTATTCCATAAAATATGCTTTCCTCCTTTGTCAAAGATTAGTTGGCCATATGTTTGTGGGTCCACTTCTGGATTCTCTATTCTGTTCCGTTGACCTGAGTGTATGTTTTTGTGCCATCTTGAATTATATTTTTAAAGAATTTCTGGGACACCTGGGTGGCTCAGTCGGTTAAGCGTCCAACTCTTGGTTTCCGCTCAGGTCATGATCTCACAGTTCATGAGTTCAAGCCTCGTGTCGGGCTGTGCACTGACAGTGTGGAGCCTGCTTGGGATTCTCTCTCTCCCTCTCTCTACCCCTCCCCTGCCCTCACTCTCTCTCTCTCAAAATAAATAAACTTAAAAAAAAGAATTTCTGTCTGTAATGCAGAATAGTAAACCTATAACTCCATGTTATTCCTACATTCTCTTTGTTTTTATTCATCTGTTTGTTTTCTGATTTCTCATTTATTCATCTTAAAAGTATCTTGACTACTTCCTTTTCTGTTTGTTAAGCTTACTGTTATCCTCTAGGCAATTTCCTTGTTCTTGAAATGCCACGGAGCCAGTAAAGAGTTCTATCTTACCACAGATGTTTTTATTTAAGCCCATGGAATGTACTTCTGACACTTAAATTTAGATTTTAAAATTTTAGTAGCATGTTATTCAAGGCATAATTTAAACAGTCAGTTCTCCGTTAACTACAAGTATATTGTCCACATTGCAGATTATCGCATGAAAGATTTCAAGTTTTTATTGACAATGTCACATTATTTCCTTAACTAAGGACATTTTCATTTAAATATTATATAAGGTATCTAAACTTGTCAAACTCACAGAAGCAGGGAATGGAATGGTGGTTGCCAGGGGCTGAGGGGAGGGGGAAATGGGGAATTGTTGCTCAATGGGCATAAAATTCATGTTATGAAAGATGAGTAAGTTCTAGAAGTCTGCTGTACAACATAGTACCTGTAGTTAATAATACTGTATTGTACACTTTAAAATATGAAAGGGGAGGGGTACCTGGGTGGCTCAGTTGGTTGGGCGGCTGACTTCGGCTCAGGTCATGATCTCGCAGTTTGTGAGTTTGAGCTCTGTGCTGATAGCTCAGAGCCTGGAGCCTGCTTCAGATTCTGTGTCTGCCCCTCCCCTGCTCACACTCTGTGTCTTTCTGTCTCTCAATAGTAAATAAATGTTAAAAAAAATAAAATTAAATTAAAAAAATAAAATATGAAAGGGGAGAGGTCTCATGTTAAATGTGCTTACCAAAAAAAAGAAGAAAAAAAAAAAGACAAAAACTCCACTATGAAAGAACACAAACTTTTTATATTTTATATTTAGTGCTCTGATTGTGGTGATATAATCACAAGTATATGTGTATGCCCCAAATCATCAAGATGTAGACATTAAGTGAGTACAATTTTTTGTGTATCAGTTATACCTCAATAAAGCTAAATAAATAAAATACTTACTATAATCTTGCCAGATCTAGAGGAGAAGTTACAATTATTTCCAGGAAAGATAAGAGTCAATAAATTGATAAACTGGTGCTTTTTTAAGCTCTAGTACATCAGTACAAATGCCCTGGGAGATGATGTTATTTTTTTTCCAGCAGTGGAAAAGAAGGTTTAAGCAATAGAGTTACAGAATCTAGTAAACTTCTGGCTTCTTCCTAAGAAAACCACAATAAAATTGCTGAAGCTCATTATGAATCAAATATACTTCTTTCATTTAAGCTACTCTTTTTTTTTTTTTAATTTTTAAATGTTTATTTTTGAGAGACAGAGTGAGACAGAAAGTGAGTGGGGGTGGGGCAGAGGGTGACCCAGAGAGAATCTGAAGCAGGCTTTGAGCTGTCAGCACAGAGCCCGACATGGGGCTCTAACTCAACAAACCATGAGATTTAAACCTGAATCGAAGTCAGATGCTTAACCAACTGAGCCACCCAGGTGCCCCTCCCTTAAGCTACTCTTTAAGCTACATTACCTGTGCCTAAGGTCTTCACTTGTTAGTGTAACTAATCAAGTAAATGTGCAAGGAAAGGTGTCATTGGCATTCACAATTATATTTGAAATAAAAACGTGACTTATTTCCTGTTCTTATCTATATATGAAATTAAAATATAGACTTTCTTTGACAGCACATCATTTTGGTCTTTAAAATATTTGAAACCTAACTCCAACTCTGTGAAGGGGGGGGGCTTGATTAATTGATTTTATTAAATTGTTTACTGTGTAACAATTCTCTGATCTATACATCTTATCATTGAATATTTCCAGTATTTGAGTCAAACCATTTGAGTGAGAGTATAAGCTCAAAATAGGCAATTGCTGGTGTAGGGTTCACATAAAACCAAATGTCTTGAGTAGGAAAACATCATGCATACAACAACTTGGTGCCAGTTGGAAACAAGATGATGAGAAGCCATGGTAGAAAGTAGACTTGAAATACCTTTACTCAGAATTTTCAATCCAAGGGCTCTGTCTCCAAGAAAAGTCTTCGGAGGCCAATTAAGTTTATGCAAGAACAAGGAAGCTGCCTCCGGGGAAGTTTAATGCCTACTGAAAGAGCCAAGTGTTAAGTGCCTGGTATGTGATACTAAAAACCACTAAATATGATCTCTGTCTCCAAGAAAGAGTTTATCATGGTAATTAATAAAAAGCACTTCAGTGTTTCCAGACACCATGGATTCTAGTCCCAATTCTGCCACTTAGTGATTGTCCAACTTTAAGCAAGTATCCCAGTCTAATTCTGACTTTTCTTCATTTGAGTAAAATGAGATAATAATAAAAATTCCTACCTACTTCTAAGGATTAAATGATAAAATACATGTGAATTGCCCAGTACAATTACTGGTGCATGTTAAATATTCAGTTTATATTAGCTACAAAAATAAGTGTCCTTATTACTGCAGTCTTGTTTGAGAAACAAGATTTATACTCAGGACAAGTCAAGTACCAATTCAAGATCATAATAAATTATTAGTTGTCACTGTATGCCAAGAATGCTATAGGAAATAAGCCTTCTGTGATTGTACTATATAAATAATGTACATGTGCATATTCCCTCTGCAAGCTGTTTGTTGCCTGTCTTGTACTATTCATAATCTTCAGGTTTTTTACTAGCTTCTTATCTTAATATATTGTTAAGTTCTTTTAATACAGGGGCCATGTTTCTCTTATTAATTTCTTGCACCCCCCCAACACGCTGGTTCAGAGAAGACAATAAATATTTATTGAATGTTCGAATTAGAGAGGGGGGAAATTATCATTGGCTAGCATTATAGTAAAGCCACATTGTGGAAAAGATGAGACTTGAAAGGGATTTTGAAAAAGGAA
Organism: Lynx rufus; assembly: GCF_022079265.1. NCBI lineage: Eukaryota > Metazoa > Chordata > Mammalia > Carnivora > Felidae > Lynx > Lynx rufus. The sequence goes on from NW_025814897.1 coordinate 86,165,114, forward strand.
CAGGATTTGGTTGGGCAGAAAGGCAAAAAGTATTTGGGGTTGGGGTTGAAGGAAGAACGATATGTTAATAGGCATGAAATAGCTAAAACACAATAAGTACACACAATGAATAAGAATGACATCATTTGATTTTAGGGGAAAAGACAATTGAAATAAACTTTTCACACCTCTTCATTTTACAGATAAGGAAAACAAGACCCAGATAGTGACAGAATCAGGATTAGAATCCATGCTTGTAATACACCATGTAACTAACAGAGCTTACAGTATAATAGAGGAGACTAGAACCCATGACTTCAGGCTGTCAGTTCCAGGAGGGAGGAATTACATGAGTCTATTTAAGAAACAATTGTGATATCCAAGCCCAAAATGGTAAGAGAAACAAGAGAGCAAGAAGAGTCATATATTATGTTTTATTATGCTCCTTTAGATTGGAAATGAATATAGTTACAGTAAACACAGGACACAAGGAGAACTGGTGAAGGTAGGTATACTACTCTGATGTACTATAACTCAGTCTATTATATCACACTTGAATCATACATCGATGTAGCAAAATGTACTTTATTTTCAGATACTCTTTATGAAAAAGCAAACAATTTCCATAGAAGCTAGGGATAATCAAAAACTTATTTGGGATACTTTTGAGAATGAAGGCTATGTGTATACTATGTGGTATTAGGTACCCTTATGACAAATCATACACAGAAGAGCCATTGACAAATCAACCTTTCAGAAGTGGCCTGACGGTTTCTGACAGCAGTATAAAGCCGTCTTTCAGAGCTAGTAATTCAGTCAGGCCTATCTGAATCATTTCCTCTATAAATTGTCTTTAGTGGGCTACAAGAAAAAGCACCAGTGAACTAATAATTATCACTTCTTTGTCATCAGAGTGGCCTAGGTTAGGAAAATGCCACCTTAAAATTAATTTCATAATTTTTTATCCACCTGAGATCATTGTTATTAAAGTATAGCATATTTGCATGTGATCTGGTTTTTCATATGTATGGATCCAGAAAATCATTATGATAATAAAGATAAATCTGTACTTTGGAATTAGTTTAGACTCTCTGATTTATTAAATCAAATATTTTGACCAAATTAACCATGCTATTCATTTAAAATAGACCAGTAGATACAGCTTTAGTCTTTTATTATTTTTCTTTCCCTTCCCTTGAATAAAAAATTATATTACATAATGAACTAAATCATAAACCGCATATTGAAAATTGGTCCATACTACAACTTTGTATTAATGATGCAGCTGATGAAAATAAGTATCAATAACCTAAAGATGCATGGTGCTAGGGACAAAGGTGGCATTTTACATTTTTATTAACACTTGTAATTTTCTCCTGCTTGATTTCTTTTAGGCCAAGCCCAATTTCTTCTAAACCATGGGTCAGTGAGCTCATGCTGATTCTCATATGAATGATGGGCTTGATTTTGCAAAGATATCACCAACTACCAATACCCAAGTCTAGCTACCATCATTATAAACAACCTAGACTAAAACAGTATGAATTTGAATGCATTATTTTCTTTCATTTCACTAATATGGCAATCCTGGACACCATCAGAATTGTGTATATTTGTGAAACATTACATTTTTAAGTGTTCTTAATGTGATAGTAACAAAATAGCACAGAACAAGCAAAATATTATCCTTTTATACATATTTGTTTTCCTTCCTTGTTAAACATCACAGGAAGAAAAAGAATACACTTTAAATGATCTTTATAAGGTAAAGTTTTGCATTAAATTATCTCCTATAGCCTGTAAGTTTAAGAACCACAGGGTTTCACTAAAATATGATGCATATCTGCTTTAGTAGCTTTTCTATATCCTCCCAAATGAAAACAATATTATATTAATAAATCATAAGAGGCTTCTATTAGCTTGATAAGTATATTTAAAATACAAGTTAGAAAGGGATTTGTTTAAACACTTTAAATAAGTCCTTATCATACTATTCTAGTAATGTCAAATACAATTTTAATTTTTAAAAGATTTTAGTTAGAAATTTAATCTTTGAAAATATTAATAACAGCTTACAGCAGGTAAGCTATAAAATAACACTGGATGCTGTCTATTTAGTTTCTGGTTGAAAAAGCACAGCAGTACTTTAGTTCATTACCTTTGAAAAAAACAGTAACAAGATAATACAGCTGCCTCTGATTAAGATGTAAATTCTTTCTAATTAGAATGTAAATTCTTACATTTAAATGAAGACATCAATTGTCAGGATGCCATATGATATCTTATTCCACCTTGCCTGAATGAAGCCCTCACTGCTCATCTATGGCACTAAAATAGTTTTGCAATCCCTTTGTTCTCTGATTCTTGTAATATTCTCTCTTCATGTTCCCTTTTCACATTGCTTTTGTTTGTTTTCCCCCTTGCATCTGATATTGTTGTGCCTTGGGATTTTGCAGAAATTTGGAATGAAAATTGAGTTCAGTCAGTGCCAGTATTTGCTTGTGCCTCAATTACTTCTGCTGAATTTTCCTCAATGCAAATCAGGCAGGTTGCATAAAGTGGTGCATGTATTTGAAATAATTAATTTTCCGTAAAATGATGGATCAAGTCCAATCAACCTTCATGAAATCTAAATAATAGAATAGAGAATTAGAAATTAATTAACATTTTGTGTTGTTAATACTTTATAGTATAAACTAGCAATAGTAAGTTTTACTGTAGGTTCTAACTTTTTCTTTATTAAATGTTGATGAAAACCTTCTGTGTCAATCATTTCTTTCCAGAAATGTTAACAAAGAATCCTATATCAATAGCATTGAAGCAGAGTTTTCAAAGATTATATAAACAATTAAGCAGTGAGTTGAATTATTTGTGCTTCTCATTACTGAGTAATAGTGAAGTTTTATCTTGAATGATGCATACCAGTTTATAGAAATCTGCTGTCAGTCAAGGCCATGAGCCTCTGGGCATAGTATCATACCTTTCTTTTACATCACATTTCTTCAACCAAAAGAGGTATAGCTTTAGAGGCAAACCAACTCAACCAACCTTATACTGCTAGGGAAGGAGAAACCTAGAAATTGAAAGGATGCATTGGTGATACAAGAGTATCTCCCTAGGTTTGTTTGTTTTTTTTTAACTTTTTATTATAGAAAGCTTCAAACAAATACAAAGTAGAGACAAACATAATAAATCCTATGTACCCATCAACCATCATCAATCATCAAGGAGCTAACAGGGAAATAAAACATACAAACCTGAAGTAATGATGAATAACATGCAAATAATACAGAATAATGCACAATAGAAGTGAAAATGCAGTTAGAGAACATTAGTGCTGTGGATGCTTAGAGAAGATTAGTTTGTGTTGAATGGGCAGAGAAGAGAAAGAACATTCCAGGCAGAGTACAGATGCCATAAGAAGAGATTTAGGAATGACCAAAGTTTGTGATAGTATAGAAGAGACTGGTAAGATTTGAGAAGAAGTTTCATGTTTGTAAAAGTAGTTAATTTTGGTAAGGGAAGGGATTTGAGAAGCAAGCAATACATTTTAGTACAAATTAGCCAAAGATATAATTTCAATTTTGGAGTAATGGTATCAAAAATGCGTTCTCTTTGGGGCACCTGGGTGGCTCAGTCGGTTAAGTGTTCTACTCTTGATCTCAGCTCAGGTCATGATGTCACAGTTTGTGAGATCGAGTCCCACACCAGGCTCTGGGCTGACAGCACAGTGCCTGCTTGAGATTCTCTCTCTTCTCTTTCTGCCCCTCCCCCACATGCATGCATGCTCTCTCTCAAAATAAAAAAACATTTAAAAAAACTATTTAAAAAACGTTCTTTGCCTAAACAAAAATCTCTCTTATTGTAATTAAAATTCTTTCCTTATTTCTATCTTAATGTGTTTGCAAGTAGAAAGACATTTCTAGTGACTGAAGAATGGATTGCAAAGAAAAAAATTTTTGTCTCTAATCCAGCTAATTAAAAATAAGTTTTATTAATGAATCCATGTGATAAATTTTACTATATTGCATTTTACTTCACTTCTATACCCAGTATCAAGTACCCAAGTAATCAAGAGAAATATCATTGTTATTATTCATATAGTCCCTTGAAAGTTGTTTAAAACCACAACATATAGGGGTGCCTGGCTGACTTAGTCTGTAGAATGTGTGACTCTTGGTGTTGGGATCATGAGTAGAGCTTTTTTTTTTTTTAAGTGACATACTTGGTTTTCCACAATTCCAAATTTGTGGTATTATTTACAGACAGTATTAGTTTCCCATTGCTACTGTAAGAAATTACCACAAACTTAGCAGCTTAAACAATACAGATTTATTTTCTTCAGTTCTGGAGGACAGAAATCCAAAATGAGTCTTAAAGGGCTAAAATCAAGGGGTCAGGAAAACTGAGTTCCTTCTGGAGGCTTTAGGGAAGAATTCATTTCCTTGCCTTTTCCAGATTCTAGAGGCAACCTGTATTCCTTGGCTCATGACCCCATTCCTCCTTCCTCAAAGCTAGCAATGTTAGACTGAATCCTTCTTACACTGCCATTTCTGGTTCTCTCTGCTACCTCTCTCTTTCACTTTTAAGGACCCTTGTGATTACATTGGGCCCACTAGAATAAACACAGTCTCCCTATTTTAGGATCAACTGATTAGCAATCTTAATTCCATCTGTAACCTTAATTCCCCTGTAGTATGTAAAGTAACATGTGACAGGTTCCAGGGATTAGGATGTGGACAACTTTGAGGGACCATTATTCTGCCATTCTTACATTTCTTTCATATTTGCTCACAGTAACCACTTTGATAGACCGTAGAGACAGAATGACTTCATTGGCTCAGAAAGGAAGTCTTTCTCTGATTTAAAATAAACTAATATTGGGGCTCCTCGTGGCTCAGTCAGTTAAGCTTCCAACTCCTGATTTCAGCAAAGGTCATGATCTCATGGTTTGTGAGATTGAGCCCTATGTTGGGCTCCATGCTGACAGCATGGAGCCTGCTTGGGATTCTCTCTCTCCCTCTCTCTCTGCCCCTACCCTGCTCACTCGCTCTATCTCTCAAAATAAATAAACTTTAAAAATAATAAAATAATATGTATCATTTGAGCTGGTTTTCAGAAAAAGAAAAAAGAGGAATTAGACTAAGTATTACAAATTGCAAGTGCAGGATGAAAGATTAACATTTTTACAAAATTGTATACTAAAATCAATCATTGTAGACCTGACCAAAAAACAATTTCAAAGAAGGGGTAAGAGGGCATTTAGGTGGCTCAGTCAGTTAAGCATCCATCTCTTGATTTTGGCTTGGGTCATAATCTCATAGTACATGAGATTGAGCCCCACGTGGGGCTCTGCACTAACAGCATGGAGCCTGCTTGGAATTCTGTCTCTCCCACTCTTTCTGCCCCTCCCCACTCATGCTTCATCTCTCTCTGTCTCTAAATAAATAAAACTTAAAAAAAGTAGGGGGGGGGGGATAAGAAACTAGCTTTTTTTTTTTTGAGTACTTACTATGTGGCAGACACTAGTATGTATTTTACAAATATTCCTGCCTTTTAAACACTCCTATAATTAAGTATATTTTCCCCCTTCTAATGACAAGAAAGCTAAATCTGGATTACTTTAAGTATTCCCAAAAGACACAGTTAATGAGAGATCCCAAAGTTTTCATACTACACCAGGCTAAATTCTGTGAAATGTGAATTGTATCTATCAGTCAAGAAATGTTTTTTCAAAGGACCAAGACATTCAAAGTATTATGGAATCAACAAGCAAGTATGAGACACAATCCCTACCTTTAAGGCATTTATAACCCAGTTGTAGAATAAGACAAAGCATCGTGCTTTAAATAAAGATTAAGATAGGCTTGGTTTAGAATCCTTGTTCTTTTACTACTTAATCTTTACTATATGTGAGCCTAGGTTTCCTTTCCTGTCTCATAAGGTTGTTACAGAGATTAAGTATACATGAAATCACTTAGCCCAGGTTCTGGCATATAGCAAGTACTCAGTAAATAGTAGCTGCAATTATTGTAATAAAATTCTATCAGTACAAGGGCTGAGTTAACGATTATCCAGTCAAGGGATATAGGAGTTCAGTGGAAGAAAAGCTAATTATATGATGAGTGATTTCGTGTTAAACTTGCAGGGATATACAAGGATTTCTTGTATTTATGAATGTCAGGAGTAGTGGTGCAGTGTAGTGGTAAAGTGCTCTAGCTCTGGAAAAAAATGCCTGGTTTCAAATTCCATCTCTTTATTAATTGCCTGTGCTTTGGGCTCCTCATTTGTATAATAAGGATCAATATAGTACCTACATCATGGGGCTAAATGAGAGGATTAAATGATTATGCAAAATGCTTAGAAGAGTAACTGGCACATAGTTAAGTGCCACGTAAGTTATTGTTAGTGTCGAGGATACACCTTGTATAGCCCATCCTCAGTGATCCATTATGGTTGACAGTGACAGTAAAGAATACATGTAGTCTCAGTTTCCCATAGCCATATAAGTGATTTGCACAGCTGGACAGCATCACAGGTAGGATGGACATTGTATAAGGAAACATGTGTCTACAATGTTCTTCGCAGTGTGCTTCAGGTAAAACAAAATGTCAAACACTCTTAATTTCTAGAAATTCCCTGGCTGATGAGGAGACAAAACTGATGGTGGATGAAATAGAGATTAATTAAATTCTAACATGAGGGTTAACTGCCTTCCGAGTGTAGTAGGAATTCAGAGAATGGAGAAGTCTTTATGGATCATACCATCTTAGTAGAGAAAGCAGGGCTTGAACTAGGCCTGGAATAATGGGTGAGATTTTATTGAATGGTAAGAAGGTGATAGACAATTCTGAACATAAAAAACTGCCCCCAGTCTAGACTATCATGCATTTTTTGTTCTAACCTTTCTCCCCAACTTGTTAAATAAGCAGCAGCAAAGAAAGGAAAAAGTGAATAAGGAGGCCACAAATGCCATAAGCCCATGAAATCATAAATTGTTTTATATTGAAGGAATTTAAGAACAAAGAATTCGTGGACAGAACATAGGTGTTCCAGGAACTTGGGTGGAAGAGAATTTCTTCTTTATATTCCTAACCTCCCACTGAAATTTAATGTTTTCTTAATTATGAATATAGGCAATAAACCACAATTAGCGTTAGCACAGATTTTTTTCGTGTAAGATTGTAACTATACATGTATCTTGAAATACCATTTATATTCATTTCCTTTGCTGTATGTATGAAGCCTACTGCTATTCTTACTATTTAATAGTTAATTTAAAAAGTAGGGGCCCCTGGGTGGCTCAGTCGGTTGAGCGTCTGACTTCGGCTCAGGTCATGATCTCGCAGTCCGTGAATTCAAGCCCCGCATCAGGCTCTGTGCTGACAGCTCAGAGCCTGGAGCCTGCTTCAGATTCTGTGTCTCCCTCTCACTCCGACCCTCCCCACTCATGCTCTGTCTCTCTCTGTCTCAAAAATAAATAAAAACATTAAATTTTTTTTTTTTAAAAAGCAACGGTATTCCTATATCAAATGAATAGGATCAATGAATTTATTATTAGATAACATTTCAATGCAATTTGTTTCCTTTGTAAACTAGTGTATTTTATGTATTTTATTTTATACATTTAAAAGCATTATTCTGGGGGTGCCTGGATGGCTCAGTCTGTTAAGCATCCGACTCTTAGTTTCAGCTCATGTCTTGATCTTACCATTCTTGTGTTCAAGCCCCACATTGAGCTCTGTGCTGACAGCCTGGGGCCTGCTCTGGGTTGTCTCTCTCCCTCTCTCTCTGCCCCTCCCCACTCACACACACATTCTCTCAAAATAAACAAATAAACTTTAAAAATAAAAAATAAAAGTATTATTTTGAAAAGGAGTTTATGGACGTGGGAATCTATTGGATTTTTAGGTAACCACATCCATAGTAGACTCATACTGAGCTGACAGTCAACTAAAATCCCTTTTTTGAACATGTTAGTTTATTCTGTATTTATTTCCTAATGTAGGCAATTAATATTACTGTCCAGCCAATGGCTGCAACTGATTGACAAATGTCATGCAATTCTTAAAACAGCATTTTATATTTACCTGCATAAATATTAAACACCTGAAGTGATAACTTACAAGATATTTTCTATATGCAGATAGAGCTGATTAACAATAATTATATATTTCTTTTATTCCTGGTTTTATTGAAATATAATAGTTATGTAACATTATATTAGTTTAAGGTGTACATGATTTGATACATATATATATGTTGGAAAATGATTGCCACAATAAGTTTAGTTAACATTTATTGCCTCACAGTTACAAAATTATTTTCTCTTGTAATGAGAACATTAAGGTTTCCTCTCTTAGCAACTTTCAAATATAAAATACAGTACTATTAGCCATAGCATCCATGCTGCACATTATATCCCCAGTATTTATTTATCTTATAACTGGAAGTCTGTACCTTTTGACTACCTTCCCCCATTTCCCTCACCACTGTCCCCCCTCTGGCAATCTGTTTTCTGTTTCTACGAGTTCAATTTTTTTTTAGATTCCACATATAAGTGAAATCAAACAGTAATTGCCTTTCTATGTGTGACTTTCTTCATTAGCATAATACCTATAAGGTCCATCCACATTGTCAGAAATGGCAGGATTTCTTTCTTTCTTATGGCTGAATACTACTCCACAGTATGTATGTATGTGTATATGTGTGTACATATACATATGTATATATACTTATATGAAAATATTACATTTTCTTTATTCATTCATCTGTCAGTGAACACAGGTTGTTTCCATGTCTTGGCTATTGTAAATAATGTTGCAATCTTACATGATAGTACAGATATCTTTTCAAGATAGTGATTTTATTTCCTTTGGATATACACCCAGAATGAAATTCCTGGATCATATGGCATTTCTTTTTTTTTTTTTTTTTTAAGGCAAAGTGAACCATCTCTTTTATTTATTTGTTTGTTTGTTTATAACTTTTTCTTTTAAGTTTTTACTTAAATTCCTGGTAGTTATATTTTTAATTTTTTGAGGGACATCCATACTGTTCTTCATAGTGGCTGCACCAATTTACATTCACACCAACAATACACAAGGGTTCCCTTTTCTCAGCATGCCCACCAACACTTGTTATCTCTTGTCTTTTTGATGATAGCCATTCTATTCTATTAGGTGTGAAGTGATACCTCAATTGTGTTTTTGATTTGCAATTCCTTTATGTTTAGTAGTGTTGAGCAACCTTTTCATGTAGCGTTGGCCATTTATATGTCTTGCTTGGAAAAATGTCAGTTCAGTTCCTCTGCCCATTTTTTAATCAGATTGTTTTGGGGGTTTTGCTATTGATTTTTATCCTTCATTTCATTAGTGTGGTATATCACATTGATTGATTTGCAGATGTTGAACCATCCTTGCATCTCTATAATAAATCACACTGGATCATGGTATATGATCCTTTTGATGTACTTCCTGTATGTAAATAAATCTGCCAAGCAAAAATTATATATTTCTTCTAAAGACATCAGTGCTTTTTGGTTTGCTTTGTAGGGTGGGAAATAGAGAATGACTGTTTTGGTTATATTGCTGTATAAACAAACCACCACAAAACTTACTGAGTAAAACAGTAATTTTATTATATGTAAGCCTTCTGTGGATCTGGAACTTGAGCAGGACACAGCAAGTATGCTCCATGGATGGACTGTTCCATGATAGATAGGTCCTCAGCTGGAAAGATTTGGTGACTGAAGGTAGGAATCAACTAGGAGTATCTTCACTCCATGTCTAGTGGTGCATGCCAGCCATCAGCTGGGACCTCAGTTGAGGCTGTCCTCCAGAGCACCTATATGTAGCCTTTAGAGCACATGGCTTGGGCTTCCTCACAGCATGGAGGCCTCACCTTACATGGCAGTTGAACTCCTTAGATGGCAGCTCAGGCTTCTAAAAGTGAGTGTCCTAGAAAACAAGGTAGAAGCTGCCTAGTCTTTTATGATCCATTATAAAGCATCACATCTGTCATACTCCATTGGTTGCAACAGTCACCCAGATTAAAGGGGAAAAGAATTAATTTGATGCCATTTGCTGCCATTTGATCACACTTTACAAGACCACTTTGTACAAGAGCATGTGGAATGGGTGGTGCTGTGCAGTTATCTTTGGAAAATACAATCTTTACCTGTGAATAGGTGCAAAACTGTGGTAGTATTTGAACGAGTGGTCAGCCAATGGCGAAACATCATTTATGTAAATGGCTCAGATTTGAACTTGAGGGTTATAATTATGTTGTCTATCATTCTAGGAATGAAATTCCTCATTTGATTAGGGTTGGAGGGGAAGGTCTTTTCCAAATCTGAAAATTTGATCTTTCCAAAACTTACAGCTTTGTGTGTTTATTAACAGAAGATCTGCCACAATTATTATTTGGCATATATAATAATGAGAGAAGGAAAAAAAGGTTCAACTCCACTAAAAGTTTTGTTATATAGAGGAACCACAAGGGTAAACTTCATAGTGTATGAATTATACTGCAATAAACCTATTTTTTAAAAGAATCATAAATATAAATGTTAGCCAATGGTATACATGCCAAAGTCATTAGAGGTAAAGTCTACTGATATCTACAAACTATTTTGAAATTCACCAAAAATAAAATAGATGGGTGGCTGGATAGATGTTTACAGAGATGATAAATTGAGTACAGAAAAAAAAGTTGTACAATTCAGATGTGGTTATATGAATGTTATCTTAAAAAATTCTTTCAATTTTTCTATAGGTTTGAAATTTTTCACAATAAAATATTGGGAAAAATCAGGAGACAACACTGAACAATCACTAGAATGGCCTAAAATTTTTTTGTATTTTTCAAGTGTTCATTCAAAGTTCTGACGTAGTTTTGATATACTAACTACTACATCACCTATTTAACTGGACAATTACTTGGTAATAGAGAAAGCAGAAAGGAAGAGTTAAACACAAAACCTCACCACAGTCCTGGGACTGTCAAATCAGAAACATTCAAGACAAGTAATTATAATTAAAATTTTGCCACTAGAAAAGCAAAAACTCTACACTTAATGTGTAAACAGAGTATGATCTCCATCTCGAATGTTGTTTGCCCTGTTAAAATCTTACACCTCTTTTTTTCTCTCTAGGCAATTACTTTTAATTTTTTTCCTTTTCTTTGACCTCAGCAATATGTTCCCTGTTTACATTATTCATGGAATCATGAAGGGTCACTATTGTCTGCCCAATCCCAAAATAGTTTGGCACTTTTTCAAATTGGTTTGCTTGAATTGTACTGAAGTGGTAACCCGCTGATGCAGGCATACACTCCAGCACTCTTGTGCTCTAGTCAGGCCAAAAAAAAAAAAAAAAAAAAGATAAAAGGAATGAAAGTGTCTTTCGGTTGCTAAGCAAAGGAGTAGCTGGTAAGGAATAATAAAACTTTAGAATTTTTTAAGTCCTGTGGTAAAATTTGTACACATTGAAACAGTTAATACCTTAACTGAGAATAGTACTAACTAACCAATTGAGGTCACTCAACAGAACAAGTAAACATTGAAATTGCCCTTTTAAAGTGTCCATCAGTGCCCGGTCCTAACTGTGACATGCTAGGTAGAACCCTCGCACTTAAGAAACGTAAGCACCATAAGTAGGAAGAAAAGTTGGAGAGGACACCAGGGCATGAGCAGATTCGCACTGCAAGATAAAGCAAAAAGAAGATAAGTGCCAAGGACCAGATGGAATGAAATCATGTTCCCCTGGCTCTCTTGCCCAACCTGAGAAGCCAGGCCAGGGGAGTTTGTGATCGTGGTACAAGAATGGGGGGCTATTGCTAATGCATAAGCTGCCCCATCAGTCAAAATCTCTATTCAATATGCTTGATACCTCCCTATTTTGTATTTAGTTTTGGATTCTTATCTGAAACATGGCAGCTTTGGGAGCTGACTCATATTTTGTTCTGCTTGACTTTCATTTCCAAGTACATATTCAGGCTTTGTTTGCCCAGTTTTGTTGTTTGTGTGGTTGAATGCTATCCCTGGAAAGATGTACTTTTGAGCTAGTGTGAAGTCAATGACTTCCCTTCAGCATTCATGAGGAAGTTCTGAAGTTTCTGTTTCAAGGCTTTGACATGTCAGCATGTGTAAATCTACTCTGATGCCAAGATGCCTTATGCCAATAGGTTCCTTTTGATCTTGGTATGCAAGATTTTCCTTGTGGCTATTAACCTGTTGCCATTAAAAGAAACAAAATTATACTATTATGGTCTACAACATAGGTTATAGCAAATATAATTAGTACTGTACCACAACACTGCTTTTGGTTTCTTAGAATTTTTCACTATTTTGGCACTTAAAAAAAAAAATCTGTTTTCTAAAACTGCATTCAACTCCTGATTTTCCATTCAACCCATGATGATGCTTCCCGACTGCTCAGCTGGAATCTGGATTTGCCTTCTTTCATTCAGCATACTTTTGAACCAGTGGCAAGTCTTGTTGTGGAGAATATTTGGGGTAGCAAATTCTAATTTGGCAGCACCCTGGGGACATTAATCAATCAGAAAATATAAATGAGCAAATCATTTCTCAGATGAAATGCTTCGATTGAGAACAATATTGAAATGAAAACACCAAAATGTTGACTGAACTAAAAACATGTTTACAGTTCGTTGGAACCATGGTACTATTGATTTTATTTTTATTGCTTTTATCAGGCTTGATCTTTCAGCCTTTATGATTTAAATAATTGGCAATCACTTCTTAGCTGTTCTAAACCTGAGTTCACCTTTACTACTTGCTCCCTGACTGATACCATAACCCTCTCCATTGCCTTCCTCATTTCCATTATATCCCCATCTCAGCCTGATACACAATCCCATCATCAGAAGCTTTCACAATAGGTTGTTGCTCCATAGTATATTATTGGGTGAAAATTATAATTTAACTGTAGTTGGTATCATCAGCATATAAACATGCACAGTATTTCATATATTTAAGTAACTGAAACATTCCTCAGATAAAAAGCACACTTACCCAGGTTGGCCACTGGAAGTAAGAGAAGACTTCCCACAGAAAACTTTTAAAATACTGTTTTTGTTGTCTGTTTTCAGTGTTTATTCTTTTGTCCAGAAAGTTAATCATTAAGATTTGAAAATTCAGGAAGGAGGCAGTACTTGATTTCTACTACACGGATTGGGGAGAATGGTAATCTTGAAAATGTTGAGCTAGAATGAATTTAATTAGAGTCATTCACTTTAAAATTTAACAGTGTTTGTGATTATCATTGTTTATATTCCCATAGTTTAATAACTTAGCATCTGTGACTTCTCAGTGATAATGCCTAGTAAAAGTGCCTGTTTTAAAAGCTTCCTGTGGAGGAGTGCCTGGGTGGCTCAATCAGTTGAGCAACCAACTCTTAGTTTTGGCTCAGGTCATGATCCCAGGGTTGTGGGATCAAGCCCCCAATCGGGCTCCGTGCTGAGAATGGAGCCTGCTTAAGATTCTCTGCATCTCTCCCCTACACACACTCACTCTCTGTCTTTCTCTCTCTAAAATTAAAAAAAAAATAAATTAGATAGATAGATAAAAAGCTTTCTTGGAAGAAAGTAAGCCTTGCAGGCAGGCCAGGCAGCATAATTTGTAGGGCCCCACGAAAATGAAAGTATAGGGCCCTTTGTTCAAAAAACTGGAAAAAGTGCTATTAAAAGTAGAAAAATATGGGGTGCCTGGGTGGTTCAGATGGCTAAGCATCAGACTTGATCTTAACTCAGGTCATGATCTGAGCTGACAGTGCAGAGCCTGCTTGGGATTCTCTCTCTCCCTCTCACTCTCTGCCCCTTCCCTGTATACACACTGTCTTTCTCTCAAAATACATAAACAAACTTTTTAAAAAAATACTAAAATATGAAGCTTTTTCCTTTCTTCCATGGTCTCTGCCCCAACCTGCAGTAGTGTTGCCATTTGCTAATTTAGGTCATGCTCCTTCAGGCACTTGGATACTCTTAGAGCACAGAATCTCGCATGCCCTGGGGCCTCTCCCTATGACTTGAGGGAGGAAAGGGGGTACAAGCAGCCCATCAGATGTCATGTTCCCCTCTTGCCAGCCACCAGACTGATAACACTGTGCCTTGGCCAGAGATGGGAAAGTTGAGCCAGTCTTCTCTCTTTCCTACAGCCTCACTGCCCCAACCCACATCTGGTGGGTATTGCATCCTCCGCATTGGAACATGACAGTTTCCACATTGCAACCTCCACAATGGATCATAGGTGACAAGAAGCTTGCCCCTTCCCAGCGCCCACCAAATGCTCTGTGATACTGCCCACCCTAGGCAGGACAGCTGCCTCCGTGTTCTACTTCAAGATGTGGGGTGCATGCCAACCCTGACCCTTCCCGCACCAACCCAGGCCCTGAACAGGGGCAGAGAGCAACAACATGCACTAGAAAGGGAGGCCAGGGAATGGGAGAGTGGTGGGGGCTAAAGCCCCAGGAGATGGCAGAGCAGGCAGTGGAAGACCCATCGTGGGAGACCAGGAGGAGGGAACACTACATACAGAGGCCAAGTCCCCTCCCCTCCTTACATGCTCAACTGTCCCATCAGACTCCATCTATAGAACACAAATCTACAGATACAATTATTAAGAATGTCAGCCCCAATTTCTCACTCTCGAAATAAATAAATTAAAAAAAATTTCAAAACAGCAGTCATAGAACATGAAATCCCAAGTGCTGGACCTTTCTACGTGACACCCATGAAACTGCCTGCAGGCTAAACCCAGTCTACCCATAAATAATAAGATAATGGCTAATATCTGATATGCCAGACACTGTTCTAAGTATTTTACATGTACTAATTCATCAATCCTCAAAAGATTTTATGAAGTATGTCCCATTGTTATCTACATTTTACAGATGAAGCTACTGGTATCCAAGGTCACTCTAGTAAAGGGCGCACTGAGGATTCAAACCCAGGCAGTCTGGCTCCCAGAGATCCTTACTGAAGAACAAAGAGAGGAATGAATAAACGACCCATTCGCTGAAAAAGCAAATCATAATTATAATCACTGTGCAGTGTTGGAGTCTTTGTCTTTTTTAATTTTTTTTAAGTTTATTTATTTTGAGGGGGGGGAGCATGAGAAGGGTAGGGACAAAGAGAGAGAGAGAGAATCTCAAGCAAGTTCCGCACTGGTAGTGCAAAGCCCAACAAGGGGCTCAATCCCGTGAACTTCAAGATCATAGCCAGAGCCGAAATCGAGAGTCAGCTGCTTAACCAACTGAGCCACCTAGGCACCCCAGGAGTCTTTGTCTTAAAGCAGATTTCTAGAAGATAAGATACTGATTGATTGTAGATACCTTGGGTACTTACTTGTAATAGGTGATTGCCTTGATATAATCAGAGCATCAAAAGGAACTAGAAATATATAGGCTTCTCTATGAAGTAATGTCAAAGGACTGGAGAGATTAAATGAAGAGCAGAGGGAATCTGTGGATACTCCTAGAATTGTAACCTTCTGCACATGTCTCCTCCAGCCTTCACTCTGCATTGCCCTGTCCAGGGTTATGCAGCTAATTAATGATAGAGCTGGACCCCAGACCTCTTTGTCACAGACAAGGAAGTGGAATGGAAGTTACCTCTGTTACCAGTCACCTCTGTTGTATTCTTGGTATGTGCTTAGACCTCTCCTTGAGAAAGCTGGACTAGGGAGAAATAGTGTGGGGCAGGGAATAAGGGAGTGTCAACCAATGTCTACTATAATGCTGACTTTATTTCCTTTTTATCTCCCTTATTAAAGGCGATTTCACATTTCATTGTGTACAATACTCATGTGGACTGCAACCACTTCATTGAAATCATAATTGCTAATATAGTCACTATTTTAATTAAAATGGCTATTATAAAATCTTGACTAATTATAATGGAGGAGTTGCTGGGTCAACTTGTCTAACCCATCCCTCCAAAATAGGGGAATTCAAAGATAATATGTAATGTAACCCCTTGACACCTGTGATTTAAAATTGCCAACAAGATAGGTTCTAATAATTCTCATTTACATTATTTGTGAAATTTGCAAGTAACAAGGCCAGAGGCCATGATAGTTGCTTCCTCCACTTTCTTTTTTACTCCGGAGTATAATGTTCCCTATGTATGGAATAAGAGTCAAGGCCGGTCTGTTTATTTAGCCAGTTTATTGAGGAAGTTCAACTCTAGAAGTATAGACATTAAACAATTTTCTTTGTTCTCATGGTGGCTTTCAACTGTCAAATCTTTTCCTTAAGTATATCTTTGTCCTATTTAACGACTTTGGGGTCACATGTTTATTAAAATTCGTATTTTTTAAAACTTTAATCTTAAGTGCAGTTTAAAATCTCATCTGCCCTTTACTCAGTGCAGGCTTAAACTGGGATCGTCACCGTTTGAGGAGTTGAAGGTACTAGAGAATAGAGTCTGGTTATGAAGATTTGGGCTTTCTCTCCTCTTCGTAAGGCCCAGTTCCTCCAACTTATACGGTCGGGGAGAATGGAGTGGTAACAGAGTATGTGTTTCTTTACACAGCCGGCCACTCTTAGGGTCCCCTGTTGATTATGACTACTTCTCTGACTATCTCTGAGGCAGGCATCCAAGTGCTGGTCCTCCCGAGGGCTAGATATCTAGATATCTGGTCTCAGAGGGCACCGTAGGGTTCGTTGTCCACACCGTGGTGTGTTCTGATGTCAGAATGCAGCAGTTGTTCCACCTCCTCTCCTGCCCACAGTGGTGTGCCTCACCAGCCTCTTACTGACGGGCTTCCCTTGCCAAGCAGGACATCATCTGGGGTAGTACCCCAGCGAGCTGACTGAAACGTACCTGCCACATGTCGCACGGGACTTTCCTACGTCCTCACTAGGCCAACCCGTGGAAATGCACGCTTTTCCTCCACTGCCCCTCTGTCTGCCCTGCCAGTCCTCCCTAGTTCTCTCTGCCTTGCTCAAGTAGGCACAGGGACGGATGAGCACATTCTCTGCCTACACAGATGTCTAGTGGCGAATTAAATGCCAATCCTTTCATTTTACAGCCAGTCTGTTGGAGCTCCACCAGCACCTTTGCACTAGCTTTACAGAGTAGAATCTTCTCTCACTATAAACATTGTATTTCCCACAAAGACCAGTGGCCCCATAACTCTTAGCCTCTTTTCCTCGAACCTCTTATGTGGTGGTTGGGGTGATGGCTGTGGTATGTTTTGCTACCATTAGTCTTGGGAGGTGTCTGGGCCCAACTGCTAAGGACTCCGCTCCTTTAGGCCTGACTTAGTCAATGAGGAGTCCATCCTGTCAAGCAACGTAAAAGTACCACTCCCCATGCTTTTACAATTTTGCTGGTCAAAGGAATAATTTTTAATGCACAGCAAAGTCCTTGAAAAGTCCTTGGCACACAGTAAAAATTAATGTTCATTCTTTTGCCCTTTCAAAAAAGACAGAGATTCCAAGAGAAGGCTTAGCAAAGGAGGATAGGATATCAAAAAGACTTTGACAAAATGAACAGAATTGGAAAAAAAGGTAGTTCAGCCACAGGAACACATGAACAGAGGTTGAGATATGGAAAAGTGGAGAGCAGATTCGGAGAAAGTGAGTAAACTTTTTGGTAGCAGAAAAACAGCATATTGAATTAGAAAAACAGGCTGGGAGGGCCACCTGGGTGGCTCAGTCAGTTAAGTGTCTGATTTCGGCTCAGGTCATGATCTCACAGTTCGTGAGTTTGAGCCCCGGGTGAGGCTCTGTGCTGACATCTTGGAGCCTGGAGCCTGCTTCAGATTCTGTGGATTCTGTGGCTCCCTCTCTCTCTGCCCATCCCCCCTTGCACTCGCAACCTCTCTCTCTCAAAAATAAACGTTAAAAAAATTAAAAAAAGAAAAGCGGGCTGGGAACATCTGATCAGGGGGTTTTACTGAAGACAGGATTAAGGAATGTAAATCAGGGCACAGTGGAAAGGCTTTTCAGCAAAGAAAGTGGCATATTGAAAATGGCACTTTTGAAGAAGTTGACTCTTAGGTAACATGCAGAATGGAGTGGAAAAAAGGAGACCAGTGAGGTAGTATTGTAACAAATTAAAAAAGGAAGAAATGAGGGGCAGAGGGGCAGTGCAGGGGAGCACATAGAAAGGGAAAATATAGGGGCACTTGGGTGGCTCAGTCGGTTAAGTGTCCGACTTCGGCTCAGGTCATCATCTCATGGTTCGTGAATTCAAGTCCTGCACTGGGCTCTATGCTGACAGCTCAGAGTCTGGAGCCTGCTTCAGATTCTGTGTTTCCTACTGTCTCTCTGCCCCTTCCCTGCTCTCTCTCTCTCAAAAATAAATACTAAAACGAAAAGGAAAATATAAGCAATATTGGAATCATTTGTGATTTTTGGTGACTAATCTTATAGGCTAGGATATGCCGGCATGTCCAAAATGCATGCTGTGTAACACTGTTCCTATCAGATGCACCAAGTCAGCAAAGCATTCTCTAGTCAAATGAGCTGAGGAAACTCAGCATAATGCTTAGGGATTCAGAATTAAAGTAACATAGCAATCCTAAAGGAACAAGAAAAAATACGTAACTTAGTTTAATGTAACATTTCCCAAAGTCATTTGATTATAAAACCCTCTTTTTTATAACTCCTATCATACAGATTCAGTGTTCAAAAAAAACACTTTGACAACCACTACACCATGTTATACTGTTATGAATAGACTAACATGTTGATGTGCACATTAATATTGTAATGTTACTTAGCAAACAAAAAACAAAAGTATAATTTATGATAAACTCAACTTCTGGGTAGAAAATACTTCTTCTTGGACTCTTTAAACTTGAGCTCTATCTTTTGAGGCTTGACCTTGTCTCTTATTCAAAATAAAATATTCTTTTGTAACATAAGACCAAGCACAAGTGGCTCCAATTTTATAAATTCTGGGATTGACTTTTGTGGCCTTAAGAAACATATACCTCAATATTTGTGTCCTCAGCTCAGGTCTCCGGAAAAAAAAAAAAAGAGCTTTATTTCTAAATTTATTTTATTATTTATTTTGAGAGAAAGAGTGCACACATGTACATGGGGGAAGGGCAGAGAGAAAGGAGAGGAGAGAGAGAGAGAAGGGAAAGAGGAGAGAGGAGAGAGAAGAGAGAGAGAGAGAGAGAGAGAGAAGGGAAAGAGGAGAGAGGAGAGAGAATACCAAGCAGGCTCCACACTGCCAGCTCGGAGCCCAATGCGGGACTCAATTCCATGAACTGGGAGATGATGGCCTGAGCTGAAATCAAGAATTGGATGCTTAACCGACAGAGCCACCCAGGTGCCCCAAGAGCTTTATTTTTAGAGTGCTTTTTCCCTTTAAAGTGAGCAGATGTAAAACAAGGATTTTGTTCACAGAGTAAAAAGACGAAAGCATTCTCATTCATTGTATATTATGTTACACACAATAAGTGCTAACTAAAACTTTGAAAGTAAGGCAGATATTAATTACACTTTATACAGAGAAATTTGAGACTTAACGATGGCAGTTTATTGGCTCAGGATAGCTAGTTTATGATAGAACCAGGACTTAAGAGAATCAGGTCACTTGTTCTTTCCAATAAAGCACTCCACCTTAAAGAATAAAAGTGAAATAACCACTTCTGTTGAATGTCAAAAGGACTTTTCCTTTATTTGTAAATTATTCCAAACTTCTAAAGAGACCTAGTCACAAAAGCGACTATGTTCACATTTATTCCTGGACAGAGGTCCCTCCCTTCCACACAATTATTAATGTCATTGAATGTAGTAAATGTGTCTACCTTGCCTTTACACTTTCACTGTATCTACTACAGAATACCAAAGACTAGTAAACGCTGACTCTCAGGGCAGGAATTATGCCCAACTGAGTAATAAATAAGCTGAGACTCAAGTAGTGAATCACTATGGTCCCTGGGCAGGTTGATGCCAGGCAGAGCACACATCTTAAATGTCTTTTAGCACAAACACCACGTAGCACTGTGCATGCAGAATAGGTTCTCCAGGTCCACATCTGTTGAATGGCCCCCAGTTTGTATATCTCCAGTATATTTCTTCACTTGAACAGTATCATCTATCTCTAAAATAATAGTGCCCGTTACTTTATTTATTTGTTTGTTTGTTTAAGTAAACTCTACACCCAACCTGGGGCTTGAGCTCATGACCCCGAGATCAAGATTTGCATGCTCTACCAACTGAGCCAGCCAGGCACCCAATAATGCCCATTACTTTAAATCAAGCATGATTATTGCTATGATATTATTTTTTTAAGCTAATAGACAAAAGCTGATAAAAGAAATAAACTTCAGGGCGCCTGGGTAGCTCAGTCGGTTAAGTGACCTACTTCGGCTAAGGTCATGATCTCGCAGTCTGTGAGTTCAGGCCCCGCATTGGGCTCTGTTCCGACAGCTCAGAGCCTGGAGCCTGCTTCCGATTCCGTGTCTCCCTCTCCCTCTGCCCCTCCGCTGCATGTTCTCTGTCTCTCTCTCTCTCTCTCACAAATAATAAACATTAAAAAAAAAATTTATTTTAAGAAATAAACTTCACTTCCAACAATGGGAAAATGGTGAAATAAGTTTTAAAAGCCATTTGTTTTATATCTTTAATAATGTTCAAATACGAGGTTAATAAAGAGGGAAAAATGATTTTATTTTATCATGTTTCTCATATTACATTTTTTGATGTCTTTTATAAAATATTTTGCCGTGATGATATATATAGTTACATAGCTGTTCATTCTGAAAAATGGCTTTGATAATAAAGAATATATAATCTGTTAAAAGGAAGGATAGTTACCTCAAGGAATGCAAGTAGGGAGTTAGGAGTAGGGAGGGGCACTCTTAGTTTTTGCTTTACATATATTTTGTGTTACGTTTTATAGGATATTTGTTTATTAGAAGTGTATATTACTGTGATAATTTATTTCAAAGTTCAAAAACTGATTTTAAAGAATTTAGGCATATAACTAACTTAGTGGGCACCTACACTTTTGTCAAAAAATTAAGTATTTCGAACACATGGAGACTCTACAGAAGCTTCTATGTATCCATCACCTAATTGTGGCAAACACGAACATTTTAGGGAAGCACATTGTTGAAAAAGTAAATACCCCAAACGTGCCCTGTTGACCAAGAGTAAATGTGAGTTCCTAGGTTCTTCCTGTCTGAATCAGTATCGGTACAGAACATGGCATATGCCATGGTAGCCCCAAGTCTCACACCACACCACCCTGCTGCAAAAACAATCATAACCTTTGGTTGCTGGGCAATGGACAACATGGCAAACCTAGCTCCCTTCACTTCTACATTTATTTATCTAGATTAATGATGTAGACCATCATAAACAAACAAGATATTTGGTATATAAATAGGGTGGCTTAATGCATTTCAGGAAATTTTAAGATTTTCCTTAGTGTCCATGTGTACTTTTGGTGCTTTTAACCTCGAAAAGAGATATAGGTTGTTTGGAAACCAAAATTAAAGTTGGATTGAAAGACTACAATATAATGTCCTTACCTCATGATAAATAGTACCCTGAATCTTAGGGAGGCACGCTGGGCTTTCTATTTGAATTGTTTCCTAACAAATAGAGAGAAGTTATAGAATTATTCATTTATATTAAAGCACAGAATACTCTTATCAGATAGAGGAAAGAATCTCAAGTAATTCTTGACTCTCATTCTCTACCAGAATTCAAAGGAAAATCAAACCCAAAAGATTTTTTTTTAACCAGTAAAACAAAATGTTATAATTACAGCTAATTTTAGAACGTGCTTATTTATTTGTAAAGGCGAAGAAAGTGAGAAATGCAATAGATTTTGAAGTTTGTAGAAGACATGACGTGTACCATCAGTTGTGACTGCTGTACCACACCACATTAACAGTACAGAACCTCCTCTGTCTCCACGCAGATTGTTTCCGCAATTAGTATCTATGTACTAAGTTAGCAATAAAAACATACATGGGTCCCTTTCCTTGAGCTCTGAGGTTCTTACAGAAGTGTTGCAAATATAATATGAAATAATAGATAATTATTTTAGCAGTGAAGTGTAAAATGTCACCCATGAAAAAAGTGGCTAACAAAAATAATAGTAGATATCAATAGTGCCATACAAGAAATTAGACGTCAGGTGTCAAAAAAACCACTTTTTATTATACTCCACTCCCCCTTTTACTGGTTATCATGGTAATTTATATTAGTGAGAAAGCTTTGGGGCTTTCTGTCTGCATAACTGCTTCACTTACATAATGAATTGACCCATTTGCTAATAAAATTCAAACACTGGCTACCCTTCTTATATATCCAGTCAGTTCTATCATAGAATCAGTGGGCATAAGCAGAATTATCAAATTAGTTATGAGTGGGAGTGTGTGACACAGCCTAAATGAGGGCTCTTATCAAAAATGTTTATGTTTTCTTCTGCCTTGTCTACATATAATTCAGCCACACTGACTACAGAACTATTTGTTTGGCTGAAATTTGTCCATCTTCAGATAGGTTAGTGGCTATTAATTGGTGAAATTATCTTATTTAAAAAGTCAATTTAAGGGGGCGCCTGTGTGGCTCAGTTGTTTAAGCGTCCGACTTTGGCTCAGGTCATGATCTCGCAGTTCGTGAGTTCAAGCCCCGCATTGGGCTCTGTGATAACAGCTCAGAGCCCGGAGCCTGCTTCAGATTCTATGTCTCCTCCTCCTCTCTCTGCCCCTCCCATGCTTATGGTCAATATATAATAAAAGTTATATATATATATATATATATATATATATATATATATATATATATATATTAAAAAGCCAATTTAAGAAAAGTCTTATAGTGATATCAACAAGATGACAGAATAGGAAGCCCCAGACCCTCCTTCTTCCCACAGAGACACCAACTCATCAATAATACAAGAACCTGTTTCTTGATGAGAAATCTAGAAACCCATTAAGAGACTCCCACATCCGAGGTACGCTCAAAACCAGTTGCACCAAAGCCAGTAGGAAAACCCACAGCACCCTCTCACCATAGTCCTCTGCCTGGTACAGCACCAGGCATTCTGGAGGATACCCCCACCTCCTGGCTTCTCCTTGGAAAGAAAAAGAGAAACCTGGACCCTAAGTCCTATGTTCTGACTCTTGACAGGGAGTGGGGTAGAGAGGACATCCTGAGGAACTAGCTTCTGTCTTGCCTGCCTCAGAGCACTAATGGGACCCAGCATATCCTAGACGCCTGAGGGCCACAAAGAACAAAAAAGAGTTGGCAGGATGCCTGGGTGTCTCAGTTGGTTAAGCGGCTGACTCTTGGTTTCAGCTCAGGTCATGATCTCACAGTTTGTGAGATCGAGCGCTACATGGGGCTCTGCACTGACAACTCCAAGCCTGCTTGGGATTCTCTCTCCCCCTCTCTCTACCCCTCCCCCACCTCTCTCTCTCTCTCTCTCTCTCTCTCTCCCTTTCTCAAAATAAATAAATAAACTTGTTAAATAAATAAATAAAGGTGGATGACATGCTGCTGCTCCAGAGTTCCAGTAGTACAACAGAGACCTATACAGCTCAGTGGCCCCTTCCTCAGGGGAAAAGGGAATAGAGGGCATAGCCAATGTTCTGGCTTTTTAAGAAGCTGCCCAAGGGACTGGTTTTTGTCTCATCTCTGTGACAATAGATTGGGCAATGATTTCTTGGTTATACACCAAAAGCTCAGGCAACAAAAACAAAAATAGACAAGTGGAACTACATCAAACTAAAATGCTTTTGCACAGTAAAGGAAACAGTCAACAGAATCAGAAGACAACCTACTGAATGGGAGAAAATATTTGTATATCATATATCTGATAAGCGCTTAAGATCCAAAATATATAAAGAATTCCTACAACTCAAAAGCCATAAAAATAATAACCCAACTGAAAAATGGGCAGAGGAACTGAATAGACATTTCTCTGAAGAAGACATACAAGTGACCAATAGATGTACGAAAAGCTGCTCAACATCACGAATCATCAGAGAAATGCAAATCACAACCACAATGAAATATCACCTCACACCTGGTAGAATGGCCATAATAATAATAATAATAATAAATAAAGTATTATTTTTCAAAACCTCCCAACAAAGAGAAGCCCAGGGTCATATGGTTTCAGTGGGGAACTCTACCAAAAAAATAAGTGAATATGTGGAGAAATTAAAGCCCTTGTGCACTGCTGGTGGGAATTAAAATCATGCAACCTCTATGGAAAATAGTGTGGAGATTCCCAAAAAAATGTAAAAAAGAATTATCATTTGATCTAACAATCCTACTTCTGGATATTTATCCAAAAGAATTGAAATCAGTTTCTTGCAGAGATATTTGCACTCCCATGTTCATTGCAGCACTATTCATAGGACCTAAGGGGTGGAAACAGACTAAATGTCCATGGATGAGTGACTGGATTAAAAAATCTTGTGTGTACATACAATGGAATATTATTTGGTCATAAAAAAAGAAGGAAATCCTGTCACATATGCTATCACATGGATGAACCTAGAGAATATTATGCTAAATAAAAGTTAAGCCAGTCACAGAAAGACAGATTCTGCACAATTTCACTTATATAAGGTATCTGTAGTAGTCAAATTCATTGAAGCAATAGAATAGTGGTTGGCACAGGCTAGCTAGCAGGTGGGGAAATGGGGAAATGCTAGAAATCTGCCACACGATGGTTATATGCCTGTGGTAACAATACTGTACTATGCACTTAAAAATTTGTCAAGAAGGTAGATCTCGCATGATATGTTTTTTTCACCACAATAAAAAAAAAAAGAAAGAATGAAATATCTAGTTATTTTGTTCTTATACATGAACATTCTTAATGACAAACGGAATGTTTCCGTTTACACTGAATAAGGCATGACAAATGAAAATATAGTGAGACAATTAAAATTATCTAAGCCTGATGATTTCTGAAAAAATAATATATATGACTGTACAGCATTGAATTGTAGCTTTCACTGTCTGCTTATGTTTATTTTCAAAAATGTGAAATTGACATTTATTGTGGATATCAGAGGAATTATTCTTCACTGTTGTATTTTAGCACTTGCTAATTTCTTTTTTTAACATTTATTTATTTTTGAGGGATACAGCATGAGTGGGAGAGGAGCAGAGAGAGAGGGAGACACAGAATCTGAAGCAGGCTCCAGGCTCTGAGCTGTCAGCACAGAGCCTGATGTGGGGCTCGAACTCATGAACCGTGAGATCATGACCTGAACCAAAGTTGGATGCTTAACCAACTGAGCCCCCACAGATGCCTCTATTCTATTATCTTTTAATGTTTGTTTATTTTTTGAGAAAGAGAGAGAGACCAACAGAGGGTGAGTGGGGGAGGGGCAGAAAGAGAGGGAGACACAGAATCCAAAGCAGGCTCTGGGCTCTGAGCTGTCAGCACAGAGCCCGATGCAGGGCTCGAACTCACTCACAGTGAGATCATGCCCTGAGCCGAAGTCAGACACTTAACCGACTGAGCCACCCAAGCACCCCAGCACTTGCTAACTTTTTAAATGAAGTTTATTTATTTATTTTGAAAGAGAGAGAGCATGTATGTGAGCAGGGAAGGGGCAGACAGAGTGGGGAGAGAGAATCCCAAGCAGGCTCTGAAGTGTCAGCACAGAGCCCAACACGGGGCTTGAACTCACTAACTGCAAGATCATGACCTGAGCCAAAACCAAGAGTCAGATGCTTAACCGACTGAGCCACCCAGGCGCCCAGCACTTACTAACTTTTTATTTGTGATTTGTCCTATCTTCAGGCTATTTCAAATATGATTTTGTCATGGTAGACCCATAGAAATTATTTCCTTGACAGGTACAATATGTTCACAATAATTTCTCCAGTCTTTCTTTTTGGTGTCCAGTGTTGTTAACAGTGACAAACTACTTTGTTTTAAGTGAAATCTAGTCATTTTTATTTTAGTAATAATGATTCATTTTACAGAATCTCTTGTAGAAGTTCGTACTGTGTTACCATTATTTTAAAACTGTGTGACCTTTTGAGTTTTAAAAAAAAAGAAGTTGAAAACACCAATACATAGTGATACTCAACTGCCATGTTTGTTTATCTACAAATATCTTAGGTTATCTTCATTGCTTGCTAAACTTCCTACTCTCTCTATACAAAACAAGCACATACTTGCCAGACCACAAGCAAATCCATAATTTGCATGATCAGTGTAAACATTTCTATTTATTTTGAACATACAGCATATTATTTATCTAAATATTTACCATAGAGTTCCCATTTCCTTAATCATTACTACCATTCATTACCCCGATTCTGAAAATGAAAATGAAGAAAATTTTTCTTTCCGAATTCTTGGACATGCATTGCCCCCAAGCTTTAAAAATAACAAACACTGTTGCCAAGAGAAGCTTCAAGAAAGCCAATTTTAGGCCCAGAGGCTATAAAGTTGAAGGAATTATGTAGACATCTTTCCAAAATTTGTGTTGCATTATCTGATTTGGCTATCTGGCCTAAAGTTCACCAGGTAATTTCCAGAGCTATAATTCATTTTCACTTATGAGACCTGAGTCAGTTAGTGGGAAAAAGGTCTTTTTCCCCCCTCTCTCAAGTGTTTCTAGTAATGCTTCCATGTACCATTAAGCTATTGGCACATTTTACTCCCAGAGGATAGATTTTGTTTGGCATCCTGAGGAATTTTGATATATTTAAGAAGGTGAGAAGTACACATTGGCATCATTTAAACAACATAAGTCTAAACCCAAATTGGCTTTCACATGCCAAAGATCTGCAATGTGCCAACTGTTTAATAGTACACAATAACTGTTCAACTACATAAGTTGATTTCAGCAAAACAGTTTGGTGTGGGTTTTATCCTGAATCATTTAGATACAATTATGCCTTATGGTGCCTTAATAATAGAGGCAAGTTGTCCATGACTCTCACATAAGCAGATATGAATAACATTGAAATGCTAGTCATCCTAGCATTACATCCGTGAAATGTAAGAATATTGCTTTAGTTCAAAATGCCTCTTCAGCAGCTTCAGTAGCTTCCATGCTGCCAACAAATGTTCAATAGGAAAATCAAGTTTGAGGTTGATGATTGTAGACAATGAACCTCTCAACTGCTTTTAATAAAATAAATTTGGGGGGTGCCACGCTGGCTCAGTCAGAAGTGCATATGACTCTTGATCTCGGGGTCGTGAGTTTGAACCTCACGTTGGGTACAGAGATTACTAAAAATAAATAAATAAATTTGGAAAAATAGATAAAAACAAATCGCCTTTAGCATCTTAAATCATTGGACTTTCAGTGAATTGAAGAAACACATTACAGATTTTCTTTTCTTAAACTTTTAAATATATGTATACTCTTCATTTTAACTGGACCAACATTCGTTGAACACAAATGTGTGCTCATATGTATATGGAATGCTGTGCAAGCCATGGTTGGAAAGATAAACAGAGAGAGAGAAAGGTAGATATGATACAACATTCTCCTCTAAAGAGCGTTCAAGCCAATGGAGAAAACAGAGAGAGAACACAAGTACTAACTTGAACCCAGAGCAGAGATGCTTGTGTTTTAATATAGTTAAAAACCAAAAGTTAGTATGCATAAGAGAGTAAGACTGTTTGGTAGAGGCTGTGTTACAAGAATCATCTGAGAGGGGCGCCTGGGTGGCTCAGTTGGTTAAACGTCCGACTTCGGCTCAGGTCATGATCTCACGGTTCGTGGGTTTGAGCCCCGCGTCGGGCTCTGTGCTGACAGCTCAGAGCCTGGAGCCTGCTTCGGATTCTGTGTCTCCCTCTCTCTCTACCCTCCCCCATTCATGCTCTGTCTCCCTCTGTCTCAAAAATAAATAAGCATTAAAAAAAAAAAAAAAAAGGATAATCTGAGAGCCTCACGTAAGTAGCTCATGTAAATAGACTTTAAAGAATGATCCCCATGGCAGGGGAAACCGAGGAATAGAAGTAAGCATAGGAGGCAGACAGAATGGAGAGGAGAAGGTGGATCAGAAGAGGTTAAAATTACATAAGTAAGGTTCGTTTCTCTGTGTTACCAAATCAAGGCAAAGGACTAGATGGGGATTTTGCATAATAGGTAGGATGTACTCGAGATGATGGTAACGTAACATATTAGTTGCATTGCCTACATAAAATTACCTACAGGTAACCTGGGGTCACTCCAAAGAGTTAGGCAGTCATCCTACAGACTGCCGAAACTGAGGTACGTTAAGAAATAATGTGACTACCAGTCTGGAGAGACATGCCATCGGTAGTAAGTCACCACGGATAGAGAAAAGCTGCAGTAGTTTTAATATGAACCCCAAATAAAAAGTTACAAAAATAGATGCTCTAAATGTGGCTGTTTCTTTCAAAGGCAACTCTTTGAAGTGTGCACCAGAGTGAAGAGGCAGCAGAGGCTTACTTATTTAACAATAATTATTTTTGCAAGCAACCTAGGGTCCAGATAGTGAAAAGATAAGTTAGTATCAAGTCATGAAAGCCTTTTTTATATATAGTGCATAACAACTTTTCTACAAGATGAAGTGAATTAAAGCATATAAAATATTACTTAAAGTTATAGTTGGACTATATTCAAAAAGAGCTTCTCTTATAATATGCAAAAGAAAATGCAATTGTAGATTACAATTCCTTTTAGAGATAAGAAGCTGAGGATAATTTTAGAACATCCTCTAATTGTTTTCTTTTTCTCGAATGAGCGGATTCTTTAGTTGTGTTCCCTCACAGTAGTAACTAATATTACTATCTCTTCCTCTACATAAAGTCCTCTACAGCAAAGTGAACCAAGATCTTATAGCATAGATTTCTGGTTGACATTTACTTTAACAAATACTGAACCATGAATATTATTGGTGTCTTTGCCCTTACCCCCCACAGGTCAGACTACCTCTGTTACCCTTAAGTGAACTTACAGACATAGTAGGGCAGAAAAGGCTAGTGGATAAGAAACACTCATACATAATGAAACGTAAACTTGTACAGAGTAATCTATGATTGTAGCTCAACAAGGAGAATCAATTAAATCGAGAATAAAGAAGGTGCTAAGACTTGGCCAAACCTTGACATGTGGGAGTATTCAGAAAACATTGAAAGAGAAAGGTCTTTCTGGTGGAGAAAAGCCAGCAGCACACTCTGAAACAGTCTAGAAACTGGTTTGACTGAAGAAAATTTGTGCTGGGGAAAATAAGTAAAATGGGAATGATATGTGGAATTCCTTGAAAACCATAGAGGACATGGATAACCATTGTAGGTTCTTGACAATATGCTAAAAGCAACATTTAATAAATATCAGTATGATAGAAATATACAGAATGTATTTTTTGGAGGCAGAGAAATGAGTCAGAGATATTTTAAGTATGAGGTTATAAAAGTGTCAAAAACTGTAGTAGAAAGGAAGGAGGAAAGAAAGACACATATAAAGTCCCTTCCAATAAATAATCAACAAGGCTTAGACACAGATTATAGAGTGAAAAAAAATATGACAAAAACACAGTTGTCATATATGGCCCTGTACCCTGTATAGTCATGTTGGGTTTCTAAGAGAGGCTTTCCCCCAGCAACCTGGACCTGAATCTTTATAAATATCCATCCACACATCTATTACTCCAAATTACTTCCTCTGTCAGTGATTTCTAATTCTGACAAATGATCTTTAAAATATCAATTATTTCATTTCTAGGTATAGTCTGTCGTGGAAATTTGGAGACTTTTACATGTAGTTAAACTCGGCCTCTGTGGAGTAAAAAGAGAAAAGGAATTGTGGGTGAGAGAAGAAGGAAGGAAAAATACTCAAAAAATAAATACATAAATTTAACAGCGTAGTCATTCCTGTAATTAGAGGATAAAACTAAAAAGATGTTCTAAAAAAAATTTTTTTAACGTTTATTTATTTTTGAGACAGAGAGAGACAGAGCATGAACAGGGGAGGGGCAGAGAGAGAGGGAGACACAGAATCTGAAACAGGCTGCAGTTTCCGAGCTGTCAGCACAGAGCCCGACGCGGGGCTCGAACTCACAGACCATGAGATCATGACCTGAGCCGAAGTCGGACGCTTAACCGACCAAGCCACCCAGGCGCCCCTAAAAAGATGTTCTTTATTGAGTATTGTCAGGGCCATTTAGGCTGCTTTATTCCCTGTCAGCTTCTTCGAAACTTTATTACTTTAGAATACTGATGAAGTACTTCCTAGAGGCGGATCGTGAGGTTGGTAGTTCTTCCAGCTGTGCAGCCCGCATAGTAGCACCCCCAGAAGGGGGCACGGGTTGGTGGTGGAACTCAGCCTCAGTGTGGATAGCAGAGGCTCCCAGTGGTTACAACTAAGACGCTTTCTGGGCTCCAGAAAAGCGTGAGGTCTGTCAGCACTAACACCTCCAGGAAAGCAACTGCTCTCTTCTTAGGACATGGTTAACTCATCCTCACTCGGAAGCATGTTTCTTCCTTGTCACAGTGGTCCTTCCCTCAGGCTACCTGGGAGGCTGGCAGTGGTTTTTCAGAGTCCTTGATTGTTTTGCCTGAAGGTACAACCTGACCCAGATGGATGTGACATGTCGCCCTTGTCCTGTTGCTCAGTTCACTTTTACAGAGGTTTTCGTCCATAAAAAGTATTAGGGCGGGGGGTAGGGGGAGGGAGGGGAGGGGTGTCTTGTTCACGTTTATTTTTACATCTTTTGCTTTCTGCCCAATACCTGTGAGTCCTCAGTGAGAAATGTATACTTTCTGATTTCTCCTTCCTGCCAGAGTATCTTCCTGATGGCATGTTTCTTACAGTCTCATTTAAATGTCTTTTGTGATGAAATCCAGGCTTTTGCCTTCATTCCCTTTGATTCCCTTGATTGTTCAGTTCTGTGACCACATATATACTTCCCTGTATTCATGATTCACCTTTCCTTTGTCTAGCCTTTAGGCAGACATACATTTAACTGAAATATGCAGAAAGAATATACCTTTTCTAAAGACCTCCACAGAAAAGAATTCTTCATCCAGCAGTATTTAATTACCAGTATCTCTACATATAAGTTACATAAAATTTTAAAGGCTGAAAAAAATCGAGGAAATCACCAAGTCCTAATAACCCTATATTTTATGTGAGAGGATTAAGCCTCATAGAGTTGTGTACCACTCACATCCTAAACCCTTCTCAACTCAGGGTAATATGTGCATCTTAAATTATGACTTTCTAACAAGTCCACTAGTGGAAATTGGCTTTGGCACCTATCTGTAAAGCTGGCTCTAACTACAGCCAAGAACACAGCCCAAAGCTCTTTTAAGGGCTTAATTTATTTTAAGCATTAATTAAGTTCTTGCTTTATGCCCAGCACTCTTCCAACTTAAAAATTAATTTCAAACACTACATACAATCTTTTTTCCAGCCCCCATCAATCATGTGCCCCCTCCCAGGTCTACATTTTGGAAAATCTGGGAGAAGGAAGAGGAACCAAAATCCTAGTGTTAGGGAATAGAAGCACAGGAAACAGGGCTATTAATAAAAACTGTCATAATCCCTGTCAGGCTGAACTGGGAGGAAGAGGAGGACTGCATACCCAGAGTTTGACATTGAATAAACACTCAATAAATCTTTTTTGAATGAACAAAATGAAATGAGTCAATGAACCACAGACTCAAAGCTCTGTCTCCAGCACAACCCCAGCAACCTCTTGGTTATCTCCATCTGATGCCCGAAAGAAACTGGAATTCAAGCATGTCAAAAACAGAATTACCTTTCCACCCATCCCCTACCCTTCTGATGTTCCGCATCCCTGTGCCTGGCAGGGACCCTGCCACCTACACCACTGAGCTCACAGTCATCGCCTCTCATTCACATCTTGCCTCCAGTCATTTAACAAGACCCATCAACTCTACGCTATCCCAGGCCTAATGGAAAGTCTTTCCACAAAAAAATATACAACATATAGTTTATCACAATTTCAAGTAATCTCTCTCTTAAAAGCTATGAATAGAGAAAAAGAAAACTATTCACTTCGTATTATCAAAACTAGACAGAGATGATACAGGAAAATAAAACTATAGATCACTTTCACTTATGACCATAGGTACAAAAACCCTAAGTAAAACACAGTCAGATGGAATTTAGCAGTTTATTCTCTCTCTTTCTCTCTCTCTCTCTCTCTCTCTCTCTCTTCTTCCCTCTCTCTCTCCCTCCCACACCCCATTACTGAGTAGTATGGCTTCCCTTATAAAAACAGGAATGGTTCAATACCACAATGCAGAAAAGTACTTGATAAAATTCATCACTCATTATTGGTAATTAAAAAAATTTTTTTAGGAAACTGAGCATAGAAGAGAAGTTCCAATCTTGATAAAGGGTGACCATCAGGAACAAAGAGGAAATATTTTTCATTCATTTGTTTATTTATTTGTTTATTTGTGTGTTTGTTTATTTATTGAGAGAGAGAGAATCCCAAGCAGGCTTTGTCAGTGTAGAGCCAGACGTGGGTCTTGAACCCACGAACCTATGTGAGAGCATGACCTGAGCTGAAACCAACCGAGTCACCAAGATGCCCCTATTTTTCTTAACGTTAAACCTTTGGAGGTGTCCCTACTAAAATCAGGAGTAAAACTATCTACTCTCTCCAAGTCCATTTAGCATTGTTCCTGGAGATGCTAACCATTTTAATAACATCCCCCTCCCTCCAGAAAAAATGGAAAAGAAATAAGTATTATTTGAACTGGAAAGGACAAGACCAAACTGTCCTTATTGCCAAAAAATTTGAGTGCTTACAGACAAGAGGATCCACAAACTATTCGAGAACCCAACAGTGTTGCCAGACACAAGATCTCAGCCCTGGGACTTACCATCGATAAAGCCTTGGTCATTACTTAGCCTGTCTATACTGCAGCTGGCTGATCTGTAAAAACGTTGTTGAAAAGATTAAATGACTTAATCTCTGTAAAGTCCCGGGTACTTTATAAGCATTATGTATTAATTAGATATTATAATCACTATTAAATTCATCTACTATATTCAGTAGCCCTCTTACATACCAGGTATATCTAATTGGAAAATATAACAAATATTATTTTTATAGATTATTCATCAGCTCATGTTAGTATGCTCATTTAAAAAAACAATAGCTTTCCAAATCATTCCGTGTAAAAGTCCTGATAGTGACCTACTTATGTGATCTTGCCCTCCACTCTGTGTCTGTCTTCTTTTCTACTCTCATCCTTGCTCTCTTCACTTCAGATAAGTTGGTCTCCTAACTGTTCCTGGACCACACCATGCATCTGCCCCCTTGGAGCCTTAGCATTGCTGTTATCCCTGTCTGGGACACTCTTTGTCCAGATATCCAAATGGCTTGCTCCCCTATTTCCTATATCAGATACCACCCATTGTAGCTGCTGCTACTATTGATTGATTGATTGATTGATTGATTGATTTTAAGTAAGTTCTACACCCAACATGGGGCTTGAACTAATGACC
Source organism: Lynx rufus (assembly GCF_022079265.1). NCBI lineage: Eukaryota > Metazoa > Chordata > Mammalia > Carnivora > Felidae > Lynx > Lynx rufus. The sequence continues at coordinate 86,198,538 of NW_025814897.1, forward strand.
CTGAGATCAAGGGTCCCATGCTCTACCGACTGAGCCAGCCAGGCACCCCCCTGCCATGAATTATTTATATGAGGGGAGAAATGAATTATTTCACATGAATTATTTATATGAGGGGAGAAAGGCTTTTCCTGTTTTGTTTACTGCTACATCCTTAGTGCTAGAGGTGGTGGCTGACACATCACAGAACTCAATATTTGTTGGATGAAAAATAAGGAAGGTAAAAACTTATTTGTGCTAGGCACTGAACTAAATGCTTTCACACGTTAATCCTCACACCAAACCCCATTAAGTAGGTACCATTACTATCTTCAATTTACTGATGAGAAAACTGAGGCGCTGAGAGACTAAGTAACTTGAACCCTGGGATCACACAGCTGGTAAGTTGCAGTGTGCTCCTACTCTTATAACAACAGAAACTATAAGGCACCTGAGATTAACACTAATAAAAAATGTGTAAGACCTTTACGGAAAAAGCTTCAAACTTTATTGAAGGTCCTTTAAGACCTTTTAGATAGGATGTTCATAGGTGAAAAGATTCAGCATCATAATGTGAAATGTAATGCAATTATAGCCAAATTCCTGATTGAGGTTTCATTCATATTTGACAAGCTGACCGTTACTTCAAATGGAAAAGCAAATAGTCTAGAATAACTAAGTTTTAAAGGAAAAGAGCATGGATGGTGACTTATCGTACCAGACAGCAAATCTTGTCATGAGGGCGTAAAAAGCTAAAGCTTTAGGGTTTCACAGGGACAGACAAATAAGCCATTAAAGGACAATGAAGAGCCTAGGAAAACAGACCCTCTCTTTTTTAGAAGACTGAAAAATGTCAGATATGGCATTACAGATAAATAGGGTAAGGAAGGACTAAGTATTCAACCATCACTGCTGAGATAATTTCATGAAAAATATTTAGTCTATACAGAAAAAAAATAATTCCCAGTTACTTTAAAAGATTTTATGTGATGGCACAAAAACAGACACATAGACCAATGGAATAGAATAGAAACCCCAGAACTAGACCCACAAACGTATGGCCAACTCATCTTTGACAAAGCAGGAAAGAACATCCAATGGAAAAAAGACAGTCTCTTTAACAAATGGTGCTGGGAGAACTGGACAGCAACATGCAGAAGGTTGAAACTAGACCACTTTCTCACACCATTCACAAAAATAAACTCAAAATGGATAAAGGACCTGAATGTGAGACAGGAAACCATCAAAACCCTAGAGGAGAAAGCAGGAAAAGACCTCTCTGACCTCAGCCGTGGCAATCTCTTACTCGACACATCCCCAAAGGCAAGGGAATTAAAAGCAAAAGTGAATTACTGAGACCTTATGAAGATAAAAAGCTTCTGCACAGCAAAGGAAACAACCAACAAAACTAGAAGGCAACCAACGGAATGGGAAAAGATATTTGCAAATGACATATCGGACAAAGGGCTAGTATCCAAAATCTATAAAGAGCTCACCAAACTCCACACCCGAAAAACAAATAACCCAGTGAAGAAATGGGCAGAAAACATGAATAGACGCTTCTCTAAAGAAGACATCCGGATGGCCAACAGGCACATGAAAAGATGTTCAGCATCGCTCCTTATCAGGGAAATACAAATCAAAACCACACTCAGGTATCACCTCACGCCAGTCAGAGTGGCCAAAATGAACAAATCAGGAGACTATAGATGCTGGAGAGGATGTGGAGACACGGGAACCCTCTTGCACTGTTGGTGGGAATGCAAATTGGTGCAGCCGCTCTGGAAAGCAGTGTGGAGGTTCCTCAGAAAATTAAAAATAGACCTACCCTATGACCCAGCAATAGCACTGCTAGGAATTTACCCAAGGGATACAGGAGTACTGATCCATAGGGGCACTTGTACCCCAATGTTCATAGCAGCACTCTCAACAATAGCCAAATTATGGAAAGAGCCTAAATGTCCATCAACTGATGAATGGATAAAGAAATTGTGGTTTATATACACAATGGAATACTACGTGGCAATGAGAAAAAATGAAATATGGCCTTTTGTAGCAACGTGGATGGAACTGGAGAGTGTGATGCTAAGTGAAATAAGCCATACAGAGAAAGACAGATACCATATGGTTTCACTCTTATGTGGATCCTGAGAAACTTAACAGGAACCCATGGGGGAGGGGAAGGAAAAAAAAAAGAGGTTAGAGTGGGAGAGAGCCAAAGCATAAGAGACTGTTAAAAACTGAGAACGGACTGAGGGTTGATGGGGGGTGGGAGGGAGGGGAGGGTGGGTGATGGGTATTGAGGAGGGCACCTTTTGGGATGAGCACTGGGTGTTGTATGGAAACCAATTTGACAATAAATTTCATATATTAAAAAAATAAAATAAAATAAAAAATAAATAAAAGCCACTAGCCATATGTTATTGAGTACTTAATTAAGGCTATTGAGTACTTAAATTTAGCTAGAACAAATCGAGATGTGCTGTAAATGTAAAATACACACCAGATTTTAAAGACCATATTAAAATTTTTAAAGGTCTCATTTATAATTTTATATTGATTATATTTTGAAATAAGATTTAAAATTAATAAAATATGTCATAAAAAAAGATTTTATGTGAAAAGACAAACCTTAAAACTTGTGGAGGGAAAAAAAAAATCGGACAATAACATTTGGCCATATTATACTTTAAAACCCCTGATTGATAAAAGACACCACAAACTAAGAAATTAAGAATCTGCAGTGCCCATTGCCAACAAGGGGTTAACCTCCAGAACGAGTATGTCATAAAAGAACAACTCAATGAAAAAACACAAGAGAGAAAACATGAAAAAATGTTCAACATTACTGGTAGCCAGGAGGAATAAAAACTAAAATACAACTATCGTGTCACACCCATCGAATTGGCACATTTCTTGGAGTCTGGCCATACAATGCTGATGGGATTATAAAATGGTTCTCAATACCTGAGAACAAGTTTGCAATACCTTGTCATACTGATACTGTACGTATTTTTTGACCCAGAAATTGTTTTCTTGGATACACACTCTACAAAAATTTCAACCTGTGCCCAAGAAGAAGAAAAGAATGTTGAATATAGCATTTCTTGTAGGACAGAAAAATTGAAAACAACATAAATGTCTGTCAACATGAAAACGGATAGATTATTTTTATATATTACACAATGGAACGCAGAACCATTTTGAAATAAATGAGGGGCACCTGGGTGGCTCAGTCCATTCATCTAACTCTTGATTTCGGCTCAGGTCATGGTCTCACACTTGTGAGATCAAGCCCCACGTCGGGCTCTGCTCTGAGCATGGGTCCTGCTTCTCTCTCTGCCTCTGCCCCTTCCTCACTCACACACATGCATGTGCACCCTCTCAAATAAATGTTTTTTTTTTTAATTTTACAAGTATAAATAAATGAGCTAGAGCTACATGTATCAAAATGGTAAATCTCCACATGATAAATTTCTATGAAATAAAACCAATTGCAAAATGATATGTGCAGTATACCATTTGTATAAAACTTTAAATATAAATATATATGTGTGTGTGTATCACAACTTATAATATATATGCACTACCTACAACTGTCCATGAAAAAATAAATGTCAAATTTATTTTAGTGCTTGCCTCTGGAGAGGTGTGGATTGCTGAGGGATACACAAAGTTCTTCATGATTATTTTATTCTGAAGCAAAAGTGGCCAGATGTTAGAATGTGATAAAGTTTAGTGATAAGTACATAGGTGTTTTATTTAATGATATTTTCTGGGTTTTCTATCTGCTTGAAATATTTCTTTTTTGTCTCAAAAATGATATAGTTATGTAACAATTTCCTGTATGTAGATAGTACAATTAATTCACATGTTAAATATTAACAAACTTCAAATTATTTCCAAACAGTTTTGGAAAAATATAAACACGTGAGATTTTCTTTCTGGCTCCACAGTTCATGTCTGCAGTTTAGGTTTTTTTGCTTTTTAAAAAAAATTTATTTGAGTATATATGACACACAATGTTACATTAGTTTTAGGCATACAACACAGTAATTCAACATGTCTATACGTTACGCTATGTTCAGCACAAGTGTAGCTAATACCATCTGTCAGCATACAAGCTATTACAATAGCATCGACTATGCTCCCTATGCTATACCTTTTATTCCCATGACTTATTCATTCCATAACCGGAAGCCTATATGTCCCACTCCCCTTCACCCATTTTGCCCATCTCCCCATCCCCCTTCCCTCTGGCAACCCTCACTTTGTTGTTTGTATTTACAGGTCTGATTCTGCTTTTTATTTGTTTGTTTATTCATTTGTTTTGTTTTTTAGTTTCCACATATGAGTGAAATCATATGGTATTTGTCTTTCTCAGATTGACTTACTTCACTTAGCATAATACCCTTTACCATTGTACCTTGCCATACACGTTGTCACAAGTGGCACAGTCTCATCAATCTTATCCTTTTGGAGGCTGCATAATATTCCTGTGTGTGTGTGTGTGTGTGTACACACCACATCTTCCTTATCCATTCATCTATCAGTGGACACTTAGGTTACTTCCATATTTTGGTTATTGTAAATAGTGCAATAAACATAGGAGTACATATGTCTTTTTAAATTATTATTTTTGTTTTGGGGGGCTAAATGCCCAGCAGTAGAATTATTGGATCATATGATAGTTCTATTTTTAATTTTTTGAGGAACTCCCATGCTGTTTTCCACAGTGGCTCTATCAATTTATACTCCCACCAACAGTGCACAAGAGTTCTTTTTTCTCCACACTTGCTATTTCTTTTCTTTTTGATTCTAGCAATTCCAACAGGTATAAGATGATACCTCATTGTGGTTTTGATTTGTATAAGCTTGAATTATTTCCATATAAATACACGCATACATGAAAACTAGCCACTACTTACCACCTCTGCAGCTACAGTCTTGAGACCCTAACCCCTGTTATATGTTGCCACCATTAATCTCTCACAAGGGCTGCTGCAATAGCTTCCTGAATTGCCTGCCCACATTTTGTGTGCCATACATCACTCACAGTAATCTTTTGTCACAAAGTACATCAGATTTTGCTACTCTATTGCTCAGAACAATCTGAGAAACAAAATACAGGATAGTATTGATTTGTAACCCATAGAAGAAAATAAATACACACGAAACCATGCTGATATGAATAATGTAACAAATAAATGAAGAAGGAAAAAGAGGAAATAGAGAATCACCATTAGGTTAAACACTACAATAATAAATGTTGCAGATAAGATCCCTTAATGTTTGTGAAAATCAATAAGCAAAAATTTGAGGAAAGACAGGATTTGTATAGTTCAAATGTATAGCTCAAATCCTTTGACAAAGATACTTAGCAATTGCGAAGAAAAAGGTAATAACTGTACTTTGGAGAAATCAGACTGACATCAATTGAATGGCCTAGGTAAACAACACCAGAAATAGGACATAATCAGCATCACAAACCTCTTGTTATGATGCCTTGGGAAACATACAACACAACATCATTTCAGGAGTAGTCTTGCCCAAAATACATAAGAGAATGGCCACCTGGTTGGCTCAGTCCATGTGACTTTTGATCTCAGGGTCATGAGTTTGAGCCCCACGTTGGGTGTAGAGATTACTTAAAAATAAAATCTTTAAAAAAATGCATAAAAGAAAACTTCAGACAAATGGAGGGCATTCTGCAAAATAACTGATCAGTATTCTGCAGAAGTATAAAAGTCATACATAAAGTGCAATGAAAAAGTGAGGAGTTGTTACAAACTGGAGGTGATTAAGGAGAAATAACAACTAAATTCAGGTAGGATCCTGGATTGAAAAAGAACATTAGTGCACCTGTTACCTAAGATAATATCTGTCACCAAATAGGAATTTAAAATTATCTGTCGAGGGGAGCCTGGGCAGCTCGATCGGTTGAGCGTCCAACTTCAGCTCAGGTCATGATCTCACAGTTCATGGCTTTGAGCCCCGCATCGGGCTCTGTGCTGACATCTCAGAGCCTGGAGCCTGCTTCAGATTCTGTGTCTCCTCTCTCTCTCTGCCCCTTACCTGCTCACACTCTATCTCTCTCTGTCTCTCAAAACTGAATAAAAACTTAAAAAAAATTTTTTTTAATTTCTGTCAAATTGGTATGTCCATCCATCATCCACCTCTCCATCCATCCTTAATATCCCCCTTTTCCTCATGTTCCACATCCAGCTCTTCGAATCTTCATTTCTTTTAACACCTACTTCCTCATGGAGAGAGACTAGGTAGAAAATTATATCAGCAATACCACAGCAACTTTTTGGTAGAACACGTATGAATTTCTCTATACACTCGGTAAGTTTTTATTTGTATGAAGTAGATATTGGATGGTATGAGAAATGTATTCAGAAGAACCATAGAAATTATCACAGATGGAAGTAACAGAATCTCCAGTTGCCTGTTGGAAGGATGGGATCGCATCATTATTTGCCTGGATTGCCGCCATAACCTCCTCATTGGTCTCCTGGCTTCCAGTTTTGCTCTCCCCTCCTTCCCCGTTTCCATTGCCCACGCCCCACCGGAGTGGTATCATGATAGCCAGAGTGATATCTTCAGGGGATAAATCTAATCATGTCCCATCCCATGATTAAAGTCCTTTATTGACTCACCACTATCTTCAGAATGAAAGCTGCATATGTGCTGGCCCCTGTGTCTCCTTCTCCATCCTTATTTTTGACTATTTCCTGCACAAACCATAAACTGCAATTGTACCAAACAGCCCAGGTTGTTCCTTATACCCCTTTTTGATATTGCGTCTGCTGTTTGTTTTCTTCTCTCAGGGCTCTAACTGCCTCTGTAACTCTATCTTGCCCTTTAAATTCAATTGGAGCAGTAACAGCCCTTCAGAGCCTTTCCTCCTCTACGAATGTCTCTCAGGGACTTCAGCACCTTGTGTATAACTCCTTCACAGCACTTTCCTCAGGACAAGGACTTCTGGTATCTTCCATTGGTTTGTTGCCTGGTACATAGCAGGTGCTCAATAAATGTTTGTTGAGAAAGGAAGGGAGAGAAGGAAAAATGGAAAGAAGAAAGGGAGGTTTGGGCTTTTTTGTTTGAGAGAGAGAAAGGGCAAGATGGGGAGGGGCAGAGGTGGGAGAGGGAGAGAGAATCTTAAGCAGGCTCCATGCTCAGCGCAGAGCCCAGTGCAAGGCTCAAGCTCACAACCGTGAGATAATGACCTGAGCCAAAATCAAGAGTAGGACACTTAACCAACTGAGCCACCCAGGAGCCCCTAGAGGAAAGGGAGGTTTTTAAGTAATATAACTATTAAGCAAATAAATTCTTCCCTAACTTTTCTCCTCCTGTATTTCTATGGCTTCAAGCTCTAGCACACATATATAACTTACCTTACCTGACTCTCTGCTTGTCCTTTGACATAGATGAAACACTAATATCAATTAACTGAGGAATATTAAAAAGCTATCCACTGTGACATAAACTGTTACTGATAAAGATGGTATTGAGCCAGACTGGGATTGTGGAATGTTTATCTCTCTCTAACCTGCAGACAATGATAACCTCATGACATTTAGAAATAGCACCAAAAGGCATGTTTTATATTTTTTTAAGTTTATTAATTTATTTTGAAAGAGAGAGAACGTGAGCAGGGGAGGGGCAGAAAGAGATGAAGAGAGAGAATCCCAAGCAGGCACTATGCTCAGCGCAGAGCCCAGTGCAGGGCTTGAACTCATGAACCGTGAGATCATGACCTGAGCCGAAACCAAGAGTCGGATGCTTAACTGACTGAGCCACCCAGGCGCCCCCCCCCCCAAAAAAGTATGTTTTAAAACAGTCTGTACAGTCTTAAGGAATGCAAAGAAATCAAAATATACCTTCTACTTACTTGATATGTTCCTCTTTATAATGTATTGAAAAGTTTAATTGGTATTTATTTGCTGTTCCCAAAGTGTGGAAAGCCTTGGAAGGGGGTAAATAAATTAGCTTCTGAGTTTGGGGTCTACTTGAGGATGTAGTAAAAACAAATTTCTAAGGGAAAATAGAGGAAGCCTAAGGCTACTGAAAGAGGAGAAGGTCCTGGTTACATTTTTACCTCACTGAATTCTTTCCAAACCAGGCTACAGATTCTTTTTTTTTTTTTTTTTTTTTTTTTTTTTTTTTTTTTTTTTTCACATCTACCATGCCAAGCACGGTATTTTTAGTAACAGTAATACAGAGCAGCGGCCTGTCGTTTGGGAGCTGACAAACAAGCATACCGCTCCTCTTAAACACAATATGCTCCACATCTTTATTTCCACTCATCCTCACAGAAGCTCTTTAGCCTTCCATGTTTCTTTAAGAAGACGACAAGGAGTACTGGTTAATAAGCTCTCGGGGTTATTCAATATCCCTCTTCAGTGCTCATTTTCTGAAGTTGAAAACACTCATGCGTGTGCACACACGCACACTAAACTTTGTCAGGGGTGAAGTACTTCCAAATGCCACTTGAATGTGATTAAAAGAATCCTGGACTTGATAGGACTCATTACACAAGATGCCAGGCCTAACTGTTTGCTCAAACTTTGGCCTAAGAGAAGGAAACCTCTTAGCAAAAAAATGGCTCCAAGAAGTGGGGGTTCACAGTCTATTGTATGTCTATAAAACCATTTGCTGGACCTGTCAGTTTAAAACAGAAATGTAACAGAATTTCTTATTACAGAATACATACTTTTTTGAAAAGCATTTGTCATTTATTTGGTTTCAAGTAAGAAACCAAAGTCTATTTGACGTGTTGCACTGAATTCCTGGCCTAGAGTTATCTCATTTCCCTTCCTAGTCATTAAAATTTTATACACAAGTTCAGGACACTATTAGGCAATTTTGTGTTCAATGCCATTGGTAAATTTTGTTTAACTCCAAGTTATGCTACAGTTAATATTGTTATTTTACACTGTGATTTTGAAAGTCTTCCAATAACACTTAAAGTTACTCAACTCAATTTTCACCTTCTAATCTCAGACAGCATTAACAGCTCCATCCCCTTGGTAAATTCCTCGAGGATTTATTATGACATCCCAGCCTCTAATATATCTGTGAATCTCACTTATGTTTATTCTTTATCATTCCAGTAAGTTGTGTAGTAATATAGTTAAGAGGTTAATAGTTGTTGAAATCAAATAGAGAGACTTGTAGGAACTTAAGATTGTAAGTCCAAGCTTTTGTGGATAGTAATTACATGGTATGTTTCAACTAGACTAGACAATTAGGACCATGGAAGTTGTCAACCTAGAAAGTTCTCGGCTTTTGTATTTCTTTTTTATCCAGCACAAGTTTTATCAGGTAGTATGTGTCACAAGATTGTGCAAGATCTCACCTCATACTAAAACATTTTCGATGAAATGATAAGCTTTGATTTTCATTCTGTTGTTAATGATATGTTGACAAGTAGGGTGGAACTTTTTAATAAAAAAATAACATTTAAAGATCTTAAATAACCAGACCATATCATATTATGTAATATATATTGTCTTCTTATTGCAAGATATCATCTTGTAATTTATTTTCATCCATCATTCTGGTCAGAGAAAATTAACAAAATTACTTGATATGATTTTATTTAAATGACCATACATGTTGAGAGACACGTCTTATATTCTGGTGCCTATAAAACAAACAGCAAAAAGAAGTTTCGTGTTGTGTGCCCACATAAAGCATTAATCCTTCTCCTAAGTAGATAATTTACAAATTGAGAAATTCACATTCTACATTCACATCTTCCTGCACTAGAAAAGCAAAATTAGAGAACTTATTAAGTTTTTAGTCTTGCCCTTTGTTCCGAGACCCCATGAATGTTTAGTGCATAATTCTACAAGAATCCTGTGCTTAAAAATAATTGATACTACCCTGAATGACTGAAACAATTCTGTTAACATTAGCATTGCCTTTTGAGAGTAAGAAAAATGAGTCATTTTTGGGTATTCGAGCTATTCTTTCATTTTCTAAAAGTTGTATCATAAAAGCTGTCTGAAATGAGAATTCACTTTCCTTCTCCCAAGCTACCAAAATACATAATTTACTATGTAAAATGTGCCTTCTCATAAACCTCCGTTAAGAACAAAACAGAAACCGCCTATTGCTTTGTTTTTATTAATGCTCATTTTCATGCGCCAGTAACGTTTTTCCTGTCATATGTCATACCTTTTTTAATTACCAACTTGAGTAGCTTGTATTCATGAGCTTTAATGCTTGTATTAAGTCATTGGAAGCATTGATGAGCCTGACTGCCATAAATTAAATGATATATGCCCTATGTCCACCTTTCTTGGGATGGACTATATGTTCCCTAACTCCCAATGAATTACATACCAGCTTCTGCAATTCTGGGGAAATAAAAACCTCCCTGGCTGCATCCATGGACACTAGACAAACTAAGTTTTGGCTGAGCAATATCTTTGGCCTGCCGTTTCCAAATGGCACAACTTTGAAAACATACATGTCACCACATTAAATGTAACATTGATATTCTAGGCCCAAAGGAATCTATTCCTCTTTCCTGTGAGTTTCATGATCTTTTCAGTATGCCTCTGTTCCTTGAAAGAAAATTACTGTAAGCTGCAGCTTAATAGATTGGATTATGTCTTGCCACTCTCATCTTATCTTTCATGCTTTGGCAAGTTCTTTTGCTTAAGTACAAGGATACATCAGTTTAAGAATGCCAGATGTTTTTTAAATGTGGAGAGGATATTTATATTTCAAAAGGTCTTTTCACTTTATACAAGATGCACAATAGAATCCATTTAAGTCTAAGTCCAATAGTATATCTCATTTTGTAACAATTTAGATACAATTTTTCAGGAATAAAGCTACCTGTAAATCCTTGTACTTAAGAGACTTCCTTAGATATTCCAGACGACTCTAAAAGAAAATTAACTACAAATCATTATGACATTTTTTAAAGTTGATTACATTATGATCATAATAGCAGGGCCCAGCCAACTTTTTACCAGTACGTTGTGTGTTTCTCAATGATAGGATATGAAGGGTTTTTTTAGTCCAAAACTGACATACGTGATTTAATAATTCACTGCCATTTTCAAACAAGTTAGTCTGGGATGTTGCTACTAATTGTACATCCCCAAGAGTAGGAAACTACATGGCTTGATATTTCTAAAAGCATTTTATGAACCTTTAGCTCTCTTAGGAATTAAGCTACATCTTCTATTAGGCTAGCTATCAACTCTTCCGGAAATTTTATCAACTCATAGTCTCTTAAGATGCTCCTCAGAGTCATAAAACAGTTGTTCATTCATTTGTTTGTTTTTATAAATTATAATACCCAAAATTCACCTTCAGTGTTTTAAATCAGAAGAATGGAAATGGTGGAAGTAATGATTTATAGACTTTCTCACTAGAATAGAATTTGAAGCTGGTATATATTCACCAGTAACTATATAAAATCTCTGCAGTTAAAGATAAATACTTACAAAACCAAGAAGA